>NC_057812.1:583870681-584192623 GCF_018294505.1 Triticum aestivum
TGTGTGTGGGAGAGGGGTGTGAGAGCGAGAGAAAGAGAGAGCTAGTGACGGAGAGAGAGAGAGGAAGATAGGGGTCGTTTGTGTCCATAAATGGCATATAGATAGGGAGACAATGTTGATGTTGTCCGAAATTGGCCTATGAACGGAGACGCAAGGGAAGCGAGTCATCGTGTGTGTCACAGGGACTTCATGAGAGATCTAGAACAGATGGTGTAGAGAACAATGTGCGAAATCGAGAACGATTGTACATTAGGGAGCTATGCAAAGAGTCACGACATATATGTATACAGATAAGGAGCTGGGGTGGGTCCGCATGTGGGAGAGATAGAAAGAGGAGAGTGGTGCATAAGGAGACAAAATGTGCTTGTTTGCAGTGGGGGTGGTGTGTGAGGTGAGTGCGCGAGAACCACATAACTAGGGAGATAAACGTTTGGGGGCGACGTTTTGTGTGTATGGGAAATATACACTCTACATAGTGTGTGTGCTTGGGTAAGAGAGATAGCGGGAGCCCTAGAGAGTGAGGGAAGAGATGTGTGCATGCCCGAGAGACAAAGTGATAGAGACCTATGTTGGGGTCCGGACTTTACAAGAGAGAGGGGTGTTAATGTGCTCGTGTGTTGGTGTTTGGGGGAGAGAACAACTTCTCTATGTGTGTGTGTGTGTGGTGGTGGTGGGGGGTTGACTTCAGATAAAGAGTGAGGTGTCTATATTTGAGGGACTTTAGCGTAATTGAGATATTGTGCACTCATGGTTGATCAATTTGTTTCACAGTTTGTACTATGAGATAACGATACTTTTGAACATGCGTGATATACCTTGATGTGCCAGAATTACAAACCTAAGATTGGGATTTTGAAATTCGACTCCATCATTAGCTTTTGTAATTCATTTAAACGGAGGTACATTTTTAAGCCGGGATTTCTTGATTTAAAATTCATATATCAAACCTAGAGATATACACATACGGGCATGTTCATATTTATAATCATCCACTTTATTCATACACATACACATTTTTGCTTTCGTCATCATATTTAGGATAAACACATTTGGAATTTCATTTGAATTGGACTGTATGATGGTATTTGCTTGTAGTAGCTCAATGATCCATACTTGAATTGAATGGACAATCTAAGTTTCGAGTTGGAGACATTGATTTTCAAAACTTGCACATTTTTTTGCGTGCAAAACAAACAAATTGTCGGCCATGATATCATAGTCGGCTGTACAAGAGCAGAATACTTATAATTTTAGGCGCCAAAAGCTTTCAAACTTCCCGCTCACATCGAAATATCACGCGCCCGAAAGTTTAGCCCTGCGATATTCCTGTTTTACCCCTGCCACATGAATGGAAAAGGGCTGCTTTGGTAACTCCATTGTTTTCCCCTCTTTGCCCCCCGACATTCTTCCCAGAGCCCCTCCCTTCCCCTCCCCGACCCCCCAACCACGGCAAGCCGCCGAATCTAGTCCTCTACCGCAGCGGTGGACCTCACACCCCGCCGGATATACCTTCCGCACCTTGGAACCCCCAACTGCCAACTCACCACTTCACCGAAGCCACTTCAGCGACTGGCTTGTCCACCGCTGCAGATCTCCTCGACTGCCATCATGGTCCACCGCACCAGATCTGCTTAACCGGCGCCCTCATCCACCACAGCGTAGGCCCTTCACTGACTCCCTCGTCTGCCCCTTCGCTGGCCCTTCATACAAGCCCTCGTCCACCGCAACAGATCCGCCTCACCGAAAGCACTGTACAACGCGCCCGCCGAAGCCTTCGTCCACTGCACCGGACCCGCTCCATGGTCGCCATATTCAACTCCACTGGCCGTACTTGACCGACGCCGCAGCCTCATCAGGTTATTTCGATTTGTACTCCTTCGGTTTTTCTCTTTATCGTGCAACTGTTCACTTACCACAGATGAGCTTTCTTGTATGTCGACAGGCGCCGCAACTGTAGCACCGGAGCCGCTTCAGCGACGGCGACAGCCGGCCCAAACTCAACCGCAACACGAGCACCATCGATGATCCTTAGCTATCAAGTATGAGAACAATACCCATATGCCGCCGAGAATCAGGTACTATTATCCAACGGCCGGCGCCTACGTTCACTTTCCTAGCGTAAGCACCGCACCTTTGAATTTCTTCAGGGCATCATTCAGTTTTTCATGAGACGCATTATTCTGCTTGCACCTGTAGGGCCATACTTCTGGCAGTGAACATGTTACATGTGCTAAATTACATATCAGTGCACATATAGTTAATATGCTTTAGTTTTGTTCTGATGCCACCTGTTGGTTCCATCAGACTGCTCAATGTTCTCTATGCTTAATTACACATCAGCAAACTAGCATGTGGTTCCGCTGCTTTTTGTTCGTTTTACCCTACATTTTCTGATGCTAGCTATTACATCACTGCTCCGAGCCTCTGCTCATTACTTGTTTGTGTGTTCTTGATCTTCCCAAGTTGCATGACTAATTTGATGCTTCTATTAATTATGGAGCTGCCAACCCCATCAAGCAAAATATTTGTTCTTTTGGGGCTGGCACCTCGAACAAGCATAAAAATAGAGGGAAGCAGATATATTGTCGTGTATGCACACACCCTTCTTTCATTAGTTTAGATGAACCATTGATGATCAATTCGTACCACTACATGCGATTAAAATTAATTTTACCTAAATAGATGGTGCAGAATAAACTACAACAACTAGATTTGCAACCACGGGATGCTGACGATATCTTCAAAGAACATTGCAACAGCAGCTAGGCTTCACAGCAACATATGGTAAGCCAGTGTGTTTTAGTACATGTGAAATGTAATGCGAGTGGGCTGCTTTCTTGGCTTGTGCCCTCAACGTGTAATCCTACCAAATTACAAATAGTTCAGTTGTCTGCTTTGCTGTATTGCTTGATTCAAATGCTTATTTGTTGTTACGCTATACCTGAGTTGGCCAATATGTCAGCAGTGCCTACTGTACTATCATAAAGAAATGCATGCCTATTTCATTTGAGTCCTTAAATTTTCCTCTCAACTTCATCACAAGACTGTCTTCGTAGTTTATATGAGGCCACACTGTTAAGTGCTTTCTCCGATTATTTGAACTGCTTAGATGCCTTGGCAACTTAAATATAGCGGTTGTACACTCCCTTTCAACTAGGGATGCCAACTGGGTCTCGTTTAATCCCGATTAAAGTCCACTAGTGGTATGATAGTTCAAAAGAGTTTTTGTTTTTTGAGGAAAATGAACTAGGGAGGTAGCAAAAACTAACTACATGGGACTGGGAGATGTCGTTTATTTGCCACTTACATCCCTAGTTTCATCTTACCATTTTAATTTCTTTTCGGCTGATGTTGCTTCGAACCATTTAAATATAGTTTGCCATGCTCAACAATAATTCATCCGTCGTTTACCATGTAAGCTTACTGCCTGGATCATACAATAACTATCTCTTACTGATGTCCAGCGAAAACCTTTCAGGATGTCGTTCACACTAGGACACAATGTACAACCCTAGAATCTATTTGTGGAAGCAGTGCGCCATCCATGTTACCAGATGGTAGCAGTTCAGAGGCAACACCGCCGGAGAGCAGTCTAAGCATAGATATTATAGTGCTTGAGGCTCTACTAGAGGCAGAAAGAGATGGTGTGGCTGCCATGAATGAGGTAATCTTTATCTTGAGGCTGGAAATTACGGAGTTAGCGGCACACATTATGCAAGCAACCCAAGAATTGGAGGAAGTAAGAATCTTGCATTTGAAGACGGAGGAGGTCCAGCTGTTTCTGCTATCTGAAGCCCAAGGTAATCCTGGTTCTTCTTTAGATACCAGTTGAAATTTTCATTAGATTATTGTACTTACATGTTGTGTCATGTCTCTGAATGGATTATGTTGCAAGACCCCCTATGTTGTCCATGTGTTGTAATGATCCGAATTTTTTAGGCGAGGTAATCCTCAGTACTTGTATGATTGACATAAGGTGAACTGTTTTTCGTGTGAGCATATTGTATTGGATGAAATAACTGTTTGACTCAGAGTGTATCCAACCTACTGAATTCGAAGATCATGACATTTCTAAATCATAATCATATATAAAGGTGGAATAAATCTTTGTTGTTGTTTTGAAGAAATAAATAACAAAACATATAATTATCTGTGGATATTCGTAATCGAATACAAATTGGATTTGAATTTAGTTTGCCAGGTTCCAGGGCAAACGTGAATGCTAATTCTCCCAAGTTTTGAACGAAGTGGCTAAACACCCACTATAATTTGTGGGCTGCCCGAAGCAAGTGTTTGCAAGATGGAAATTACTGTCTACCCCTGACACTTGACATCCTTATCGACCGGATTTACACTGTTGTCGATAGGGGTAGACTAGTAACTTCAATCAGACATGACACGACGGCCTACGAGCCCATTCAGACACGGTGGGCACCAAACGTGGGCGGAAAAACACATTTGATTCAAGCTCGTCCGAAAGACATGTGTCTCTTCCTCCATTTCCCCATTCATACACGGTGGGCGGCAAAACAAACTCTCCTCATCCGAAATCGATGTAGGCTAATATTTTAAATAGGGGCAGATGTGTAACTTCCATCAGACGTGACACAACCGCCCTACCTGTCAGCCCCGTTCATACACCGTGGGCGGCAAAACACCCTCTCCTCGCCCGAAATAGTTACTGGCAAATATTTGGGAGATGCGAGATTACCGTCCTATCCCCAACTGACGCGACGTCCGAAATTTTAAACAGGGGATAAGTTCGTAACTTTCCCCCATTTCAAATAAGTGTGTCCCAAAGTTTGAGATCCCCCTCCCCTCCATTTCCCCATTCATACACCGTCAGCGGCACGACAACCTCCGCACTGCGGCCAGCCTCCTCCGTCCGCCACCCCATCCTCCGCCTTGCCGGAGCCGCTACCCCTACCCCGTCATCCACTGCAAGAGATGGACGTCACTCATCCACGGCGCTGGACCAGGATCCTTTCATCGCCTCCTCTCGCTTCATCGGCGCCATCGTACACCTTGCCATTGCCGCTCCTACGACCGCCTCGTCCACGGCAACAGGATATATCCCCCGACCCGATCATATGCCATCTAAAGTCTTCCTTCCCCGTCGCCGACAGCCATCGCACCCGCAGCACCCTCAACGTATCAGCATAGGCCTACACGGCGTCGCAAGAGAGGTGGTACTCTTCCATATGTGCTTAAGTTATTGATCTCACCCGGAAAATAGATCGTAATTTGTTTACTGTACTTTTCTTGTCCGTACCAAATCGTAGTGGCTAGTTGAAAGAAAACATTGGTTGCGAAGTAGCTTTGTCTGGTTTGCACCTTCAGATCCGCCATGGCACGGGCACTATACTCGTAAAGCTTATGGTTTCCCCCCTTTATGTTCACTACCATCATCGTAGGTGCTTCGTGTCGTGCTAGCACTGCACCTCAAGAACTCAACCCAAAGCTTACGTGTTGAAATACGAATATGATATGATGCTCATATCACTAAAACAGAGAATGTTTAATTGGTCACCTAATGTTCCTATATTCGTTTCGAAAAGCATGTGCGCCCCCCACTGGTCCAGCTAGTTCCACTTTCCTGATTTTTCTCTTGATGCTTAGGGTTTTCCCCTTTTATCTACTCTACTATGATGTACGTAGGTGCTTTCCGTCGTACTAGCATTACTCCACCCTTCAAGCTAAATAACACAACACTCAGAATTCGAAAGCTTAGTTGTTCAAATATGATTGTGATATGATACTGATATTAGTTAACCGTCACATTTAATTGGTTAGCTAAAGGTCCCACTTGAGTTTCCAAATGCATGTCACGACATATAGAGAGACAGCATAATTGCATTTCTTTGTCACTTGTTGACCGTACTTTCTTGTCCATACCAAATCTTAGTTGTCATTTCAAAGCAAACATCGGTTGCTAACTACCCTTTGCATGGTTTGCAGCTTCAGATCTGCCATCCCACTGCCACGGTTAACACTGTACTCATCATGCTTATGTTTTCCCCATTTTATGATGACCACAATCAGCCTACGTGGTTCGTGTCGTAATAGCACTACTCCACCCATCGAGCTAAACAAGCTTAGTTGTACAAATTCATATCTGATATTATTGTTGATATTAGTAAAACTGATAGATGTTTAATTGGTTAGCTAAATGTTCCTACTTTAGTTTCGAAATGCATGTGAGCCACATATGGAGAGACCGGAAAGAATAGTATTTCTCTATGCGCTCTAGTTCATCATGGGTGGCCAACCAACATTGTATTGAAAGACTTGTAATATCTTCAATCTGCTTGCTCTTCTGCTCTTCTTTAAGATGATACTCTTCTCTTGCGGTCGACTGGTCAGGTCAAGTTGTTCTCCCTTAGTATATTTTGAATCTGTCAGGTCAGGTTGACTTGTTCTTCTTTACTATATGTTGAAGCTATCATCTGCGAAGTGTCATCACTTCTGGAGCTCTCATATTTTGAGTAGTAGGCCACATTATATTAATGCAAACAACAAATTACAGCATGCATGGCATATTTTAAAAGAATTGCAGAGATAACACAAAGGGGTTTACAAGGAGGCAGTATTGGATTAGAATCATTTCTGCATTACAAAGAAAATCTCACTTGTTTTTATGTTTTCATGCATGTCAGATATTGAACATTATCAAAATGAATATGAGAATGGGCACACGAGAGTAATATTGCGGTCCACTGGCTAACAAACTTGGCATGGTGGAGGATGGCCTATCTTATTCACCCATCAAGGTGCTTGCTCTAACTTTGCAAAGTTGTATTGGTCGCACATATTTTGCATCTGACCTCTTGCATTACTTCTACTTTGTTACACCATCTGCTTAGTTTAAGCATCATATATGAGTATATGCCATACCCATCCATTTTCTGTACCTATTCCATGTGTCGTCACACTATGTTTTTCCAGTCAAATGTTGTTCTTTCGTAATAGATGTCCAAAAGGAAGAGGGTGAGTGCAGATCCTCAAGGATTACAAACTAGGTATTTGCAAAAGGTAGTGATACCTGTTAAATCAGATAGATCAACAGCCACAGAAAACACAGGCCCAACTGTACCACACTTTACGCCTACTCCACTGGCCAAACCTCTATTAGAACAGCTGGGAGCCCAGCGTCAGGTACTGTCTATGATATCAATTCAAAATTTGAACTCCTTAATTTCTGCTTGTGCCTTACCTTGTATCTTGTATGAAAACTAATTTCAGATGAATCTCCTTGCTCAAAGGATCATACAATCTCAAAACAATAATGGGCTCTGCATTGCTCTTGTCAGTACCTCTCTCCCTTTTGCCTTGTAACATTGTACTTAATTAATTGCTATTTGATTATGTATCATCAGTCTGCACCTGAGCTTCATTATGCTCTGTTTCTTCCAATATTATTTGATCTATATTTACTCTTTGCAAAATGTAGAATAATGGCAATGCTTATAAAGAAGTTTCTTTGGGGAATTTATTGAATTATCCTTCCATCAACATGGAGAAGGGCTTTGTCCAGCCTGTGTTAACATGTAATGTAAGTTCATCCTTCTCAAGCCTTCAAACTTTGTTCTAGTATAGATTTGGATAGGCATCATTTCCTCCACTGTTGTTTGCTTTGCTATTTACATCTGATTGGATGTTTGCAACAACTACCAGTTTCAAATTGCAGTTGCAAAAACATGTTCCTTATGCAAAACAGATCCATTTATTTGTTGATATAATTGTGAAACCTGTTAGGTGTCTCCTTTTTTCTCTTTCAGACTCGTATCTCTTACACCAGGCAGAACTTTAGGGAAGATAGTGAGCCAAACCATCTTGAGGACAGCGAGATGACCCCAAGGTCCTATCTTGATGAGGACAGTGAGTTGAAGCTACTCACCAGCAGGTGTGAGACAACCTCTATGCAGTCGCTGCCTCAATCAGTTCGACTTCTTCAGTCTCAACTTAAAGCGGAAAGGCTTGCTTCAGCTCAGCTCTGACTTGAAGTCAAAGATGCAATGAAGATGTCAGAGGACTGCCGTGCGCACCATCATGCCTTAAATCTAGTGTTGATGCATCTATCGTTGACACAACTAAGGTCTACTCAGCTTCTTCAGCTGTTTGGGGGGCCCGACCTGGCCAGGCCTAGTGCCTTCTGAAGTGCTCTCAGTTTTGTATATTCTTTTGTCGGTGCGTTTATTTGCACTGGTGGCGAACTTTGATGTCCAGTGGATGCAATATGTGTGATAGCTGTGATAGCCTAGCGTAAGTTGCTTGCTTATTTATTTCCTTGTTGTCTTGTTTATTTGTTTGCTTGTAGTCATTGCAGTTCTTTTTCCGCGGTTTGCTAGTGGATGCAATAACCTATTTTTTAAAACTAGGCCACAATAACCATGGGCTAATATTTACTGTAGTGACACTGGGCCTCCTACGGGCCGTAGAAATAGTGGGCCTTCTACGGGCCATAGAAACAGTGGGCCTTCTACGGGCCGTAGAAACAATGGGCCTTCTACGGGCCGTATCATCAATGGGCCTTATACGGGCAGTATGATCGATTGGCCAAACATGGGCCAATAACATGCCGCATTATGGCCGTAAACGGGCTAGAGTTGGAATCGTCCGTTCATGGGCCGACCATAAAGGGCCATCATTAATAGGCTGTATTTGATGACGCTATGAAAACGGCCCAGCGTATTAACGGACCACAAACGGGCTGACTGTAACCACGGGCTGAATTTGGCCCACAAGCAGAAAATGATAGTAACGGGCCGTAAGTAAATGAATGCTGGAACTGAGCCCAAGAATAAATGGGCTCTGAGAAGGCCGAAAGATAACATGGGCTGGAAACGGCCCAACGGAATAACGGGTCGTTAATGGGTATAAAGTGATACACTGTTCATTACGGGCCAGTTTCGCCACGGGCCGTTAATGGGTGTAAAGTGATACACTGTTCATTACGGGCCAGTTTCACCACGGGCCGTTAATAGGCCAAGAGTTACATAGGGCCTCATATGGGCCAAAAGACGTCATGGGCCATACATGGGCCAGAAGTGAAAATGGGCTAGAATCATATTGGGTGGCCCAGATGACGCTACTGGGCCTAATTCGGATAGGGCGTAATGGGCCTTGGGTTAGTGGGATGTAAATGGGCTATATGCGAACAGGCCATTAACAGGCTTTACATGGGCCGGCCCGCCACCTTTTGGCCAAGTCAAACGGGCTGGCCTTTTCACAGGAATGGGCCTCTGTTGGGTCGTGCCACATGTCAACGTATCATAGGCGCCTTCTGTCCAATGAGTGGATGACATCTGTCCCAACGATGAGCCAACACGTGTTTCCTCCAGCCAATGATGATTTTGCACGTGGAAAATCCCCATTGGTCGGGGCTGTTAACGGGTTATCAGATCCAAAACCCGACCCGATAGCTTAACAGCATTCCATTACGGTGGATGCCACGTGTCGATCACTGTCGGTGTACAAAAAGAGGGGTACACTTTTTGTACCCCTATAACTGTGCACGGGCAGTCTGAGCCACGGGCACCACCACACTAAGCAAGGCAAGGGAGGTGAGCCAAGGTAAGGCCGAAGCTCAGGAGAAGCAGAACAACGCCAAGACCAAGACCACAAAGAGCAAAGGAGACGAAGCGGACTCCCCCCGGCAAGATCCTTGCCGGGAGGCGGTTTTAGCAAACCCGGCAAGACCCTTGCCGTGGCAGCTCGCCCCACACCTACGGAGTGAGTCACCCTTGAGTCCACTACCCCCATGGGGCAAGGATTCGGGAGACATCCCCGTGGTGGCATGCAGATCTTTGTGAAGACATTCAAGATCAGATACACCCTTTAGAAGATGATGATCCTTGGCGGGATCCCAGCCAAGAAGGACCACAAGGCCCCCGGCAAGAGCCTTCCCGGGGATGACAGCGGGCGCCACGGCAAGACCCTTGCTGGGGCCCCGGCAAGGCCCTTGCCAAGAACACCCGTAGGGCCACCATCAGGCCCACCCCAGTCAAACCTCCACCGCCGTTCGCATGCAGCTGCCGACCCAACCAGCTGGGCAAGCACCTGCGTGGCGGCATGCGGATCTTCATGGAGACCCACCACTGCGCCACCTCAGCTGCCTGCCTGCCTACATGGCACCGCGGGCGCCGCTGGCCAGGGTGCGTGTCGACACGAGAGGGAGCGGCGACGGACGAGACAAGTCTCTCCCCTGTCCTTGATAAAGCAAGGACACCTGGGCAAGACGCATTAAATGCGCCTTGTCATGTAATGCGAGGGATAACCTCACATCACTGTACCCTTTCCACCTCCTTTATGCCACTGTGGCAACCCCTTTCCTATAAAAGGAGGCCCGAGGCGACCTGGAGGAGGATTCAGCTTTTTGGAGCTCCTCACGCCCCATAGCTAGCTCAAGAACACAGATATACAATCCACCAAAGCAGGAGTAGGGTTTTACGCATCCTCACGGCCCGAACCTGGATAAACGAACTGTGTGCTATCTGTTTGATCCGCTCTTCTCGCGACCCCGCGCCCCGCAACCGTAGTGGGGATTCTTGTGATCCCATAGGTGTCGTTCCCACCAACTTATTTGGCGCGCCAGGTAGGGGGCGCAGTTGTGAGAATCGGCTTTAGCAGTTAGTTCGACGCTTCTTCATCGTCATGGCACCCAAGAAGAAGATGACAGTGGCGGTTGGCCCGTCGGAAGCCGGACATCCCGTCCCGACGCAGGCGAGCAGCGAACCGGTCGCAGAAAGGACCCGGGGCACCGTTCGCGAACACCAACACCGTCCCAGCAGCCGGAGTTTGGGAGGCGGCGATGTTCGTGTGCCTGGTAACGGGCCGCACGCCGCCAAATCCAAAGACGGAGCCAGGCCCTCCGCGGGTGGCACGGGGCCTTCCAAGATCGCTGCCACCCCGCCCGAAGGCGATGCGAGGGCCTCCAAGACTCCCACGCCGGCGCCGACGGCGCGCTCCTCTCAAGCGGCGCGCGACGAACGGCGTAATCACGCTGAAGACCCCGGGCGTCGCCACGGGAAGAGCCCCGAGCGCCACTCCCGGGTGGTAGAAGACCTGCCCGCTCGCCGAGGCGCTGGTGAAGATGGCATGCGACCGTGGGGTCGTGATAGAGCTCCTTCTGACATGGTCAGAAGTCGAAGCGCATCGCGATCCGTGCAGGTTTCGCTACCACCAACGCCAGTAGAAGCCCTGGCGCGCGTGCAGTTGCTCCTCGATTTTCCTCCCACTACGGGGAAAGTCGACGAATGGAGAGCCACTATCCGAAGCCTTGTTGCGGTGGCCAACAAAGACGAACCGAGTCTGGTGGAGCCCCCGGGTCGACGCCCCGACGGAGTCCCACACACCAGTGGCAGGAAAGCCGGCAGCGCCGCGACCACGGTGCACTCGCCTCCTCCTCGCCCAGTACCGCGGACGCCAGCCCGTCGCGACGTTACGGGCGACGAAATCTCCATAGCGTCATCCGACCCGCGGACCCACTGTGACCAGCGCCAAGTCCTTCGGGAACGAGAACATGAAGACGCTCGAACCACTATCGAGCACCGGCGCGGAGCGCGCCACCAGTCAGACAGGAGAGCAGGGCCTGCTGTGAACCACCCGGCACCGGAGAGCCCTGGAGGCCTACCTTACGAGGTAGGCTGTCCGGCTTTTACCCGTGAGCTGCGGCAGTTCCAGTGGCCCACTCACCGCACCTTCAAACCTGACGTGGGCGAAAAGTACAGTGGCAAGACCCACCCGTCCGAGTTCCTCAGCACCTACACCATTGCGATGCAAGCTGCCGGAGCCCGCGACGATAAGGTGCTTGCGAATTACTTTCCGTTGGCTCTTAAACCCAACGCCATGTCATGGTTGATGCACTTGCCGGTGGACTCTATTTCCTCCTGGTCGGATTTGTGCCATGAGTTTGTGGGCGCCTTTACTGGAGGCCACCAAGCCCATGGCCAAGCGAGCAACCTGCACGTCATTCCCCAGAAGGGAGGCGAGAGTCTCCGCAAGTATATACAGAGGTTCAGCCAGATACAGTACAATATCCCTGATGTTCACCCTGCCGCCATCATCAGCGCGTTCCATCAGAACGTGTGTAACCGCAAGATGCGCGAAGAGCTGGCAATGAACAAGGTGAAAGATGTAGCAAAACTCTATGTTCTTGCTGACAGATGTGCCCGGGCTGAAGAGGGAAGGAAGTACCCCGGCGAAGATGCCGGCATGGAAACCGACTCCTCAGATGAAGATACTGCCGCCCCGGCGAAGAAGGGTCGGCGCCGCAACAGGAAGCGCAAAGGTAAAGCCATGCTTGCCATCGAGGGATCTGATGACACCGGCTCCACAAAGAAAACCAAGGTAGATGACCCCGGCAAGGAAATTGCCGGATGTGTCGCCTGCCGGGCCTTGGCGGTTGCCGAGAAGCCAGGAAACTCCGACAAGCGATACTGCAAGATCCATCGCACCAAAGGCGATGCTCTCCAAGACTGCCGACAGGTTGAGCTCCTCGCTGAGAAGCAGAGGGCTGAATATGAGAGGCGGGACAAGGAGAAGGGCCAAGACGGCGCTAAGGGGTCCGGCAAGAAGCGTGACGGCCAGGCGGGCCGTCGCGGCAAAGATAAACAACAGGAGAGGCCCGCCCGGGGCCGTGACAAAAAGCCAAAAGACGACGATCACGAAGAGGATGACGAATCCGGCGACCAAGAGTTTTAGAAAGCTACAGAGGCCATGTGCGTCGACGGCGGCGCCTCGCTGCATACTTCTCACTGCCAACTTAAACAATGGGCACGAGAGATTACAGCGGCAGAGCCGTCGTTTGATGCCCAAAGGCCGCTGAAGTGGTCCAGCACACCTATCATTTTTGACACTGAGGATCACCCTGATCGCACTACTGCGGTCGGGTGCTTGCCATTGCTGGTTTCACCAACAATACGCAACCTCAAGGTGACAAAGATGCTAGTCGATGGCGGGGCCGGTCTGAACTTGATCTCGCCTGCCGTGATCGAGAAACTGCAGATTCCTGATGGAGACCTCGAAGAGACGGGCACGTTTCAAGGGGTCAACCCGGGAAGAAGCCAACCTAAGGGAAAGGTCACGCTGCCCGTGAATTTTAGAAGCGATCTGAACTACAGAACGGAGAGGATCGTGTTTGATGTTGCCCAGATCCCCTTGCCCTACAACGGGATCCTTGGCCGCCCAGCGCTGGCCAAGTTCATGGCGGTGTCACACTACGCCTACAACACCCTGAAGATGCCAGGACCTGTGACCATCATCACCATCCCCTCCGATAAGAAAGATGCGCTGATTTGCGCTGACCAACTATACCAGCAAGCAGTTGCAGCAGCTGCTGCCACTAGGGCACTTGCTCCTGCCGCTGGGACCCCGGGAGGGAAGAAGAAGAAGAAGAAGACCGGTGAGACCTCGGACACCCACTCCGGCAAGCGCACCTCTTTGGAGTGTAGCCCTCCCGTCGAGGACGTGCCAGAGAGCTCCACCGGCGGAAACAAGAAGCCTAGGGCCATACCACCGGGAACCAAGAAGGTTTCTGTCAATGAGGACGGCATGGGAGGGGCTTTCACCATAAGCTCCACCCTTGACGACAAATAGGAAGACGCGCTCGTCACCTTCCTGCGGGCGAATGTCGATGTGTTTGCATGGCAAGCTTCCAACATCCTCGGCGTTCCCAGGGAGGTGATTGAGCACCACCTTGCTGTCTGTCCTCATGCGCGGCCCTTCAAGCAGAAGGTCAGAAAGCAAGCTTTGGAACGACAAGAGTTCATCACAGAGGAGATCCGGAAACTGGAAGCAGCGGGTTTGGTAAGAGGGGTGCTCCATCCAACGTGGTTGGCCAATCCGGTCGTAGTGCGCAAGGCTAATGGGAATTGGATGCTGTGTATTGATTACACAGATATCAATAAGGCTTGTCCTAAGGACCCCTTCCCGTTGCCGCGCATCGACCGGATTGTTGACTCCACAGCTGGGTGTGATCTGTTGTCATTCCTCGATGCCTACTCCGGCTACCACCAGATCTTCATGACAAGAGAAGACGAAGAGAAAACAGCATTCATCACCCCATGTGGTACGTATTGTTTCATGCGGATGCCTTTCGGGCTGAAGAGTGCTGGTTCGATGTTTGCAAGGGCGGTCCAGATTGGTTTTGAACCCCAGCTCCATAGAAATATGGAAGCTTATATGGATCACATAGTGGTCAAAACCAAGGACAGGGCAACCCTCATACCAGATTTGCAAGAAACATTTGCAAACATGCGCAAGATCAATCTCAAGCTGAATCCTGAGAAGTGCGTCTTTGGCGTCCCGTTCGGCAAGCTTCTCAGGTTCTTTGTGTCACAGCGTGGGATAGAGGCCAATCCGGACAAGATGAAAGCTATAGAGTAGATTGAAGCACCCAAGCAAATCAAGGATGTGCGTCAGCTTGCTGGTTGCGTCGCCGCCATGGCCAGATTCATTTCCAAGTCTGCCGAGCGCGCCCTTCCCTTTTTCAAGATCCTGAAAAGGCGGGCCCGATGGAGTGGATGCCAGAAGCCGAAGCAGCATTGCAAGATTTGAAGAAGTACCTCTCCTCCGCGCCAATACTAGTTGCGCCTAGGCCACAGGAGCTGTTGCTGCTATACCTGGCGGCAACGAACCAGGTGGTCAGCGCCATACTAGTGGCGCAGAGAGAGGTTGACGACGAGGTAATGGCAGCGACACAGCCCGACACCACCAATGCAGAGACGGCACAACCAGTTGAAGTGTCGCCGAAGAAGAAAATGATGCAGCACCCGGTCTACTTTGTTAGTTCCCTCCCGTAGGGAGCTAGATCAAGGTACTCCGTCATGCAGAAACTGCTCTTCAGCCTTCTTATGGCCTCGAGGAAGCTGCGTCACTACTTCCAGGCACACGAGATCACTGTCGTCACTCGCCTCCCTCTGCAACGGATATTGCACAATCCAGATGCAATGGGAAGAATTGTGGAATGGGCACTGGAGCTGTCCAGCTTTGGCCTCAAGTTTGAAAGTACTTCGACGATTCAGAGCTGAGTCCTGGTAGAGTTAATTGCAGAATGGACCGCAACGCCTGACGAAGAAGCCCAAGAGACTACTCTCCCCGGCAAGGAGGCAAGTTACACTTGGATCATGTACTTTGATGGAGCTTTCTCCTTACACGGCGCCGGGGCTGGCGTACTGCTTGTCGCGCCCACTGGAGAGCACCTCAAGTACGTGATCCAGATGCACTTCCCCAGGGAGGTGTCAACAAACAATACGATAGAGTACGAAGGGCTGCTTGCCAGTCTTAGGATCGCGGTGGACCTCGGAATCAAGAAGCTCATCGTCAGGGGCGACTCGCAGCTCGTCGTCAAGCAAGTCAACAAGGACTACCAGAGCCCGTTGATGAAGGCCTACGTCGATGAAGTGAGAAAGCTGGAAGAGCGTTTTGACGGTATACAGGCTGAATACGTTCCCCGAGCGGAGAACGATATCGCCGATTACCTATCAAAACACGCTGCCCTCAAGCTACCTGTGGAACCAGGTACCTTTGTGCTCTAGCTAACTCAGCCATCCGTTGATCCATCAACAAAGTAGAACAAGAGGAGGAAATCAGGACCCGGCAAGTACTTTCCCGCCGAGCTCCCCGGAGCCGCCGGCAAGGATGTTGCCGGGGACACTAAGCCCGCCACGGGACGGCTAGCTCCGGCGGAGCGTCAAGCTCTTGCCATTGAGACAGCCGCTCCTATAGCGGAGGAAATGCCTTTAGTCCTCGCCGTCGAGCCCCAGGCTCCAGCGTGGGCACAGCATACCGTCCGATTCCTCCAAACAGGGGAACTTCCTGAAGAGCAGGAAGAAGCGGAAAAAGTAGCCCGTCGCTCTACCATGTACCAGTTCGTCGATGACGTCCTGTACAGAAAGAGGCCGAACGGTGTGAAATTGAAGTGTATCCCTCGGGAGGAAGGACTGGAGCTGTTGGCGGAGATACACGGGGGCATATGTGGATCCCACATCGGGTCAAGGGCCCTTGCCGGCAAGGCATTTCGGCAAGGGTTCTTCTGGCCCACCACCCTCCAGGATGCGACGACCCTAGTCACCAGGTATGAAGCGTGTCAGTTCCATTCGAAGAAGCTTCATCAGCCAGCTCAAGCCCTTCAAACCATTCCTCTCTCCTGGCCCTTCTCGGTCTGGGGGCTCGACATACTAGGCCCTTTCCCCCGCGCTGTCGGGGGCTTTGAGTACTTGTACGTTGCAATCGACAAGTTCACAAAGTGGCCGGAGGTGGAGGCAGTGAGGAAGGTCACAGCTCAGTTAGCCGTCAAGTTCTTCAAGGGACTAGTGTGCCGTTTTGGTGTACCCAACAGGGTCATCACCGACAACGGCACACAGTTCACAAGCCGCACCTTCATGCAATATATCCAAGACCTCGGCAGCAAAGTCTGTTTCGCTTCCGTTGCTCACCCATGAAGCAATGGTCAAGCTGAGAGGGCAAACGCTGAAGTACTGCGAGGCTTAAGGACCAAGACCTTTGACAGGCTGCACAAGAGTGGGAGGCGCTGGATTGATGAGGTGCCGACGGTTCTTTGGTCGATCAGGACGACGCCAAATCGAGCCACCGGCTAGACACCCTTTGCCCTAGTATACAGGGCAGAAGCAGTTCTCCCCACTGAACTCATATACTGGTCACCTCAAGTGCTCGCTTATGATGAGCTTGAGCAAGAGCAACTGCGGCAAGATGACGCAATGCTCCTTGAGGAAGATCGTCTTTGGGCGGCTGTTAGAGCAGCACGCTACCAGCATGCGTTGCGCCACTACCATAGCCGCAAGGTTCATGCCCGAAGCCTTGAGGAAGGCGACCTTGTCCTTCAGCGCGTTCAATCGGCCAAGAATTCCAACAAGTTGATGCCAAAGTGGGAAGGCCCTTATCGGGTAATACGAGTCACCAGGCCCGGCACAGTTTGCCTGGAGACCGAAGATGCCGTTCCGGTGAGTAACTCCTGGAACATTGAGCACCTTCGCAAGTTTTACCCGTGAGGCGCGGCTTGCCGGGCCCCCCGGCAAGCCACCTTTTGTACAAGCATTGCCGATGATGCATGTAACCCTTTGTACAAAGCCAGGCGCAGACCCTGAGCATAAATAAATGAAGCGCTGGCGCCCTAAATTATAGCATGCATGCTAGGTCGAGTCTTGTCCTTGGTTAGGGTTGATAGTGCTTAGCGGCGACTAACCCCTAGCTTAGAGGTCGAGTGTGCGTCTCTTTGCTGTTCTTTCGTCTTCTTTGGTTCGCAGGACTCACAGATATCCTTGCCAGATCACTTGACGACGAAAAAGAGAAGAGGGACAGACCAACATCTAGACCCCGGCAAGCCAGTATTGCCGGGGGCTGCAAGAGCAAAGATTCACCCACGGCAAACCAGAGTTGCCGGGGGCTACAGCTTCAGATAAGTTCTTCATCCCTTATCATGCATTCCCTTATGGACTGAGGTTTGTGAAACCTCGTTTTTTCCTAAAGCTACCGTGCTCCCCTAACTCTAGGCCCTAGGGCTCGTTCCTGGGGCCAGGTTTGGTCGTAGTCGCGGCAGCAAGAGGATGAAACAAGGAGCCTGAACCCACCTCATCCCTGCCTCCACCAAAGGTGTGAGAAAGGTCGAGCAAAGTGGGGAGACGGCAAGGCCTGTTGCCGGGCAAGGAAATGTTTATCTTAAAGATATCAAGGATTTACTCCTTGTCGTGGGTTCTACCCACAAACAAATGACCCGGCAAGCATTCCTTTTTCATTAAAAACATTCCACTCAGGTACAGTCCATAGGGAATGAAAAACATGAATGATGGGATTACAAGTTTTAAATTCAACTAAGGCCCGAAGGCTTACAAACTAAAAAGAGATAAGGTGCCCGTAATCCCTTTCTTGTCCCTCTCCTCAGGAGGCAGGTCAAGGAGGCGAAAAGGGCAAAAGGGGCGCCTAGGCGAGCTACGGGTGGCAGAAGACACCAAGAGAACATCTTGGTGGCCGTCCGAAGGCTGGATGGTGATGGCAGCGCTGGAAGCAGAGCTCGAAGACGAGGCGGCATGACGTCAGCACGCGTCGAAGGCATCGGTGCCCGCGTACTCCGATTTGACGGCCTTGCCGCCCACCCTCTTCCTCTTCCGCAGCCTCCCAACGCCAGCCGCCCAAGGAGACAACCCCGAGAAGTTCAGGCAGCCGGCGACACGGATGATGGGGTCACCGGTGCCGCACGGAGCGGCGCCCGACACCTAGTCGGACCCGTCATCCTGCCGCCTACTACCCTCGTCTTCGCTGCCGCTGTCCTCGTCACTCTCGCCCGAGGAGGAGTCTTCGCTATCAGAAGAGCTCTCCACGTAGCACCTTGCACGGGTCCCAAAGCACCCGAAGACCTTGACGGAAAGAAGGCCACCCTCCATCAGCTTGAAATGGAGAGTGAGCCCCTCCGTCAAGTGGCTGGGACAAAGATACATCACGTGAGGGGCTGGGAAGTCGACGCGAACCCGCGTGCCGCTGATCCCACAGCCCCTCATGTGCAGCCACAGCGACTCCGGCGGATCCAGCTCCATCTCCTGCGCGAATGGAGTCGGGAGACGAAGGCGACGACGAGGCGGCCGGTGCAGCCTGACAAAGAACTCGCAAGGGTCATCCCCAACGTGGCCCTCCATGGGGGGAGGAACTGCTGGCGGAGGCGAGGCCAGCGCGCCGCCCCGTCCTCCTCTTCCCCGAGCGCCTCGGCCTCGCCCACGGCCTCGCCCCCTCCCCCTTCCCCTCGTGGATGGCTCTGCCATCGCGAGTGCAGGAGAAGGAAGGACGCGTTGTCGAGCGGCGACCCTTGCCGCCACCGTTGAAGGACAGGGATTCCCTCTCTCCATGGCAGATGGAAGGGGGGAGCAGAAGCTGAAGGAAGGAGGAGATGAAAGAATGCGGGACGCCATCCCCCCTCCCACTCTTTATAAAGGAATGGGGTGGGGGCTTAGCCGCCCCACTCAGCCAATCAAGACGCGGAAGGCGCAGGGAACTGGGACCGACCCGCCGCCCCAGCCCGCGGCGGCCCGGTTTCCCGACCCCGCCGTTCGCCACCCCAAGCGCATGAGAGCCACGTGGCAGGCGTGCAGGGCCCAGGCGACGGGTGAGGCGACCTCTCCCCACTCCGTGATCATGGGGAGTGGACGCCTTGAAGACCATGCCTCGGCCCCGTTCAGTAAATGGGCCGCGCCTCCATGCCTCCCTCCGCTTATGGGGAAGGCGCGAACCGCCCCCTTTACTACGACGTGACGCATGCATGCAGAGCTCAGGCCCACGCATACCGCCCACGTCACACACGCCTCCCCATGTTGCGCCACGCGCGGGAATCATGGGAAGCGCAGCGTGCGAAGAGACTTACCGCGGTAAAAACCGCCCCGCCTGCCCGCGCACCATTTTTGGGCCTAGCCCAACGACGCGATTGCGCTTACGTGTGGCCCAGGCCCGGGAGGCTCTTGTCGGTGTACAAAAAGAGGGGTACACTTTTTGTACCCCTATAACTGTGCATGGGCAGTCTAAGCCACGGGCACCACCACACTGAGCAAGGCAAGGGAGGTGAGCCAAGTTAAGGCCGAAGCTCAGGAGAAGCAGAACGACGCCAAGACCAAGACCACAAAGAGCAAAGAGACGAAGCGGACTCCCCTCGGCAAGATCCTTGCCGGGAGGCGGTTTTAGCAAACCCGGCAAGACCCTTGCCATGGCAGCTCGCCCCACACCTACGGAGTGAGTCACCCTTGAGTCCACTGCCCCCATGGGGCAAGGATTCGGGAGACATCCCCATGGTGGCATGCAGATCTTTGTGAAGACATTCAAGATCAGATACACCCTTTAGAAGATGATGATCCTTGGCGGGATCCCAGCCAAGGAGGACCACAAGGCCCCCGGCAAGAGCCTTGCCGGGGATGACAGCAGGCGCCACAGCAAGACCCTTGCCGGGGCCCCGGTAAGGCCCTTGCCAAGAACACCTGTAGGGCCACCATCAGGCCCACGCCAGTCAAACCTCCACCGCCGTTCGCATGCAGCTGCCGAGCCAACCAGCTGGGCAGGCACCTGCGTGGTGGCATGCGAATCTTCGTGGAGACCCACCACTGCGTCACCTCAGCTGCCTGCGTGCCTACATGGCACCGCGGGCGCCGCTTGCCAGGGCGCGTGTTGACATGAGAGGAAGTGGCGACGGACGAGACAGGGCTCTCCCCTGTCCCCGATAAAGCAAGGACACCTGGGCAAGACACATTAAATGCGCCTTGTCATGTAATGCGAGGGATAACCTCACATCACTGTACCCTTTCCACCTCCTGTGTGCCACTGTGGCAACCCTTTACTATAAAAGGAGGCCCGAGGCGACCAGGAGGAGGATTCGGCTTTTTGGAGCTCCTCACGCCCCATAGCTAGCTCAAGAACATAGATATACAATCCACCAAAGCAGGAGTAGGGTTTTACGCATCCTCGCGGCCCGAACCTGGATAAACGAACCGTGTGCTATCTGTTTGATCCGCTCTTCTCGCGACCCTGTGCCCCGCAACCGTAGTAGGGATTCTTGTGATCCCATAGGTGTCGTTCCCACCGACAGTCACCCTTGACGAAAGAACTTCTGTGATGCGGGATTTATCATCATGGAAGGGGACACTTCCGTGATGATAATTTTGGTAATGTCATGGAACACTTCTACGACAACACAGGTATGACTATCTTGATTCTGTCATAAAATCGTCATGCATGACAGAAAATGCGACCTACTGTGACAAACATGTATCATCACGAAAGTGTATTTTTTTGTAGTGAATAGAGTAATCGTAATCCTAATAGGACTAGTCATGTAAGCCTCCCCTTCAACATATATAAGGAGGGGGCAGGGCACCCCAAGAGGGAGAAGTTTCACAAGTTAGGTTTAGACAGACAAGTCAATAGCTCTCGAGATAGAGAACCCGTGTAATCGTGATCATCATCAATATCAATGAAGCAGGATGTAGGTTTTTACCTCCACCATGAGGGACCGAACCTGGGTAAAACCTCACATCTCTAGATTCCGACCAACCCCATTCAAGCTACCACATAGATGCGCTGGCCTCACGACTATGTCCTCACACTAGGACATCTGCCGTGACTAATCCATGATAAATGTTGTTAATAACATGATCATAATTTGTTATTGTTATAAAAGGTGCATATATTTCTACTTTTTCCCAACAGTGATATAGTTATAATTGCATAAATAGTTGTATTTTTAATTTTGACCAACGTCGGATTAAAGCATGTAATTGTTGTCATGATCTCACCTCATTGTGGTTTCAGGAGGGTTCCACTTGATGAGTTGCCTCAAAGATGTTCCCACCCTCAGAGGTGATAACTACACTTAGTGGAGAAACAAAGTTGACTTGGACTTTGTCTGTGCTGAGGTGGACTAGGTTGTGGACACTCCACAAGCGGTCAAACCAGCAGAGCCAGTCAGAGGTGCAATAGAAGATGGTGCTACTTGGGAGAAAAAGAAAAAAGGATCATGCTCTAGTGGAGATGTTATATTCCATCGAAAACCAAAAGTGCGTTAATGCCAATAAAAAGTGCATGGCCTTCATAAACAACACAATTGAGAATGCTATTGTGGTCTCAATTGTAGAGTGTACTTCCGTATGGGAGTTTCTTGAAAAGATAAAGAGCAAGTTCAGTGGTTCTTCAAAGATATATGCTAGCCAGTTGCTAGAGGAGCTAGTGACAAAAAAGTATACAGGCGGTGGACATGGCATAAGAGAGTACATCCTCCGGATGAGCAACATGGCAGCTAAGCTTAAACCCATGGATGATAATTTGGAGCTCAAGTCTGCACTCCTTGTTCATCTGGTCATGGCTTGACTGCCAAAAGAGTTTGATACTTTTGTTGTCAACTACAACACGTCGTCTGGAAAATGGGACATCGAAAAGACTATAGCCATGTGTGTGCAAGAAGAGGAAAGACTTAAAACCTCATATGGTGGTTCTCTGAACTATGTGAGGGATAATAAGGAAAAGAACTACAATCAAAATGGCAAAGGTTCTCCTTCAAAGCCACATGGAAAATCTTCCATGCACCATCAACATCAGCAAAAGTGTTTTCCAGTGGACAAAGACACATGTCTCCATTGTAAGCAGACTATGCACTACAAGAAAGATTGCCCTGTTTGGCTGAAGTCAATAATGGCAAAGAGAGGTAACAACACTGTTTCCTTTGTAAATTAATCCTTGTATACACAATTTTCAAAATCTACTTGGCGTATTGACTCAGGTGCAACCGTTCATGTTGCAAATTCATTACATGGATTCCATTCGACTTGGACTATGCAAAGAAGCGAAAGATGCATTGAGGTTGCAAATGGAGTTCAAGCAGAAATTGAAGATGTCGGCAACATCTCCCAAGAGTTAGCTGATGGATTCACACTTCTTCTTAGAGATGTTTTATATATTCCTTCATGTCACAGAAACTTGATTAATGTTTCCTGTTTGGACAAAGATCATTATGAATGTTATTTTGAACATGGCAAGTGTGCCATATGGTTTAATAATGCTTATGTGGGTGATGCTTTACTTCACAATAAGGTCTATTTATTATCACTGCGTGAAAAAGTTTATTCTGTGTGTAATGTGAATGAGAATGTTTCCGCGTCGAATAAAGAACAAAATAAAAGAAAGAGAACTCATGACTCATCGAAATTATGGCACTGTCACTTGGGCCATATTTCGAAGGGGAGAATAGAAAGACTAGTTAAAAATGAAATTCTTTCTCAATTAGAGTTCTCAGACTTAGAACAATGCATAGATTGCATCAAAGGAAAGTATGTAAAACAAATCAAAAAGGGTGCAAACCGTAGCACAGGAACACTAGAAATCATTCACACTGACATTTGTGGACCATTTTCGGTGAAAAGTGTGGATGGCTATGACTCGTTCATAACATTTACAGACGATTACTTCCGATATGGTTATATTTATCCAATCAAAGAAAGATCTGAAGCATTGGATAAATTTAAAATATTCAAAGCTGAAGTTGAAAATTAGCATGATAAAAGAATAAATATAGTAAGATCTGGCCGTGGGGGGGTGGGAGTACTATGGTAGGCACACTTCATATGGCCAAGTCCCTGGACCTTTTGCGAAGTTCCCACAGGAGACTGGCATAGTGGCCCGGTATTCAATGCCAGGCGAGCCTTGGCAAAATGGAGTAGCTGAAGGCCGTAACCGTACAATTATGGATATGGTGCGTAGTATGATGAGTTATCCCACCTTGCCATTGGGTTTATGGATGGAGGCGCTTAAAACCTCCATTCACATTCTCAATAGAGTACCAAGCAAGTCGGCGCCCAAAACACCGTACAAGCTGTGGATAGGAAGAGTACCCTCTCTACAACACTTTGAGAGTCCGGGGGAGCCCAGCTGAGGCAAAAATGTTTAATCCAAATATTGCAAAGTTAGATCCCAAAACAGTCAGTTGCCACTTCATTGGCTATCCTAATAGATCAAAAGGTTTTCGTTTCTACTGTTCAGATAGATACACAAAGTTTGTAAAAACAAGACATGCGGTCTTCTTAGAGGACGAAATGATGAGGGGGAGCATGGTAGCTCAGAAAATTGATCTTGAGGAGAAGAGGGTGCATGCACCCAATCCGATGATTCAGGAAACATTTTTCTCACTACATTTTGTGCCTGCACCGACAATCCCTGAGGTTGTGGTGCAAGCATGATACGTCACCAACGTATCTATAATTTTTGATTGTTCCATATTATATTATCCATCTTGGATGTTTTATATGTTATTTTATTTGATTTTTGGGACTAACCTATTAACCTAGAGCCCAGTGCCAGCTTCTGTTTTTTCCTAGCTTTTGAGTTTTGCAGAAAAGGAATATCAAACGGAGTCCAATTGACCTTAAAATTTACGGTGATTTTTGAAGGACCGGAAGAAGCCCCCAAAGCAAAAGAGTTGGGCCAGAAGAGCCACGAGGCCTCCACAAGGGTGGAGGGCACCCCCACCCCCCTAGGGCGCGCCCTTCGACCTTGTGGGCTCCTCGTGGACTGATGGCGGCTTGAAGCTACGTTGGTATTTCCCCAAAGAGGAAGGGATGATGCAGCATAGCAGCAGTAGGTATTTCCCTCAGATATGAAACCAAGGTTACCGAACCAGTAGGGGAACCAAGAAACACAATGTAAACAGCCTCTGCACACAAATAACAAATACTCGCAACCCGACGTGTAAAAGGGGTTGTCAATCCCTTTCGGGTAGCGGCACCCCAAGATGGGCAAATAGACATGAATAAAATTGTATTAGATTGATAGATCGAATGCCAAATAAAATAAATGATAATAAATTGTAGCAAGGTATTTTTGTATTTTTGGTTTCATAGATCTGAAAATAAAAGCAAAGGAAAATAGATCGCAAAGGCAAATAATATGAGAAAGAGACCCGGGGGCCGTAGGTTTCACTAGTGGCTTCTCTCGAGAAAAATAGCAAATGGTGGGTAAACAAATTACTGTTGGGAAATTGATAGAACTTCAAATAATCATTACGATATCCAGTCAATGATCATTACATAGTGTTTGCACACGAACACATCACCGTGTACCTCCAACACCGAGGGTGGTGCACTGCAGCTCACGTAGAAGGAGACCCATCCGGAAGCGCGGTACGCAAGCAATCCGGCAGGCTCTTTCGAGGACCCGAAACCCCACACACCCAGTAGGGACCTCGTCAGGGCGTGTGGCGGCTATGGGCTGCCCTAGGTCAACCTGATCGCCCCTAGGGCCTCAAGGTTCGTCGCCCTAAAACAAGAAGAATGAACAAAGAATGAGGGAGAAGAAGAATGAGGGAGAGAGATAAAAGTAAAGGTAAAATATCATACATTAATTTGTCGATTGTGTGTTGTTCAATCAGTCGTCACCCCTTACATATATATGAGGCAGATGGACTTCCCGTACAAGAAAAGGACTCAAATCACGTCCAAATCATCAAATGTTACCCTAACTCAGACTACGAGGGCCGGAACTTCCGGTCTGGCCCGGAACTTTCGGGCTGAAATTCTATCAAGTAGCCCTCTTGCACTGAATCTGCAGGTCGCATACTACTTCGGATGACGATTGTCCCAAAAGAAACATTGTAGATCTGGCAATGGAGAAAAACTCTTTAGTTGATCACTTTTTCATCTGAGGTCATCTTGATGTCGAAATCGGCCTCGCAAATCTGGAAATAATGTTAAAATTCCAGTTTTCGGGGCGCACCGCGTGCAAACTTTCGGTTTAGTCCGGAACCTCCCCGGAAGTTTTGCCTGGTCTGGGGAAAACTTATGCAGCACACCATTTTGGCTCTAACTTTTGTATACAAACTCTGATTTATACTTTTATATCAAAATCGATCGTCTCGACGAGACGAAGACAATCCGTGTAGAAACATTTCTCATATGAGGCCATCTTGGGGGCGTAATCAGCCGAATAGTGTTCTGAATAGAAAATCTGAGTACTTCAAACACAACTTCAGCCTTAGAGATGAGACCGGATGGCTATGGCCCAAATATAGAAGTTTCTCCTTTTGACGATACGGAACTTTCTCACTTTGAGCACTTCTCCATTTGAGGCCATCTTAAATAAGTTCTTGGCCGTGTCAAAATGTGGTGTCAACACATGCCCCCCTGTTTTTTTGGCAAACTTGTGTGCCGAAAAATAACTTGCATGATGCTTTTTCTAAGGATGATGTCAACACTCCATCAGCCATTTTGCATGTTCTTAAGACGATAAGTATATATCAGCCATTGCTTGTTTGAACCTCTTGATGCAAACTTGGGTGAAAACATCTTAGATTCTATAACAATTCGATGATAAGGTTCCATAGAACAAACCATCCTCCGAACCATATTGTTCTCCCTTTCGCTAGGATTTTGCAGATAATCAAGAATGAACTTCCTCCAATCCTTACTTCATCTGCATAAAAGTTTCATTAGTGGCTGAGATGGGGAGCTCCAGTTCGTCCTTACCTATGTTGGCAAGAATAAGCATCGGCTATTGATAGATGTGCAATACACCATGACCAACATGGTAGCCGAATGCTTGCTATGCCAACTCTCTCCAATTGTCATTTCTAGATATATGAAGAATCTTAAAACAACCCATGGTAAATTTTACATCTAGACATACCTCAAGATATACTAAAAGTGATTTGTCAAAACATTGATAACCATTGGATATTTGTTGCACTACTAATAATGAATCACCGAAAGCCTCAATATGTAAGGAAAAGCTCCAATCTGAATAACAATGCATATTCGGCTTTGATAATTTGTGCACAAATATTTCAAGCGGCATGAGGTTTCACAAAATAGCACCATAAGGAGATATATGAACAACACCAACACCTTGGCCATTGCTACAAATTTAACCATCAATATATAATCTCCATGGTACTAGAAAGACAAGGTTAATATCAATGAACATGCACCTTGTTTTGATCTTCAATTGAACTAAGGATGATGTTAGGATACTACACTTGGCATGCTTTGACATATTCTTAAGGCGATAGGTAAATATTGGTCATTACCATGAGGTCCCAGTAGAACTCACCAACCAAAGTATGTATAGCCGAAATAAACAAATGAAATAGCAATAAAATATTTTGGCCCCTTTGTCTTAGAAACAAAAATGTAACTAACCAAATGTATAGTGATTTGGTAATACCCTCTCATGATATAGAAAATTATGTTGCATCCATGGATCAAAATAAATCCATGGAGGGTAATTGATCATACCTAGGGATGAATTCCATGTCAAAGGCATCAATGGCATGGTTGAAGAAAATGGATGATGTGCTAACCGAAGATTTTGATGTTGTGATGCACGCCTTCGGCTTAATTGTTTGTTGCTTCCATCCTTTTCTTTCTTCATTTTTTATACTTGTTGCAATAGAAGCATGCACATCATTTTTGTTCGAAATCACCCTCTTGGGAACCCATGCCATGTTCTTCTTTCTCAGCTCTTGTGGACTAAGATTTTGTAATTACTTCTTTTGCCAATACGATAAGCCAAGTGGGCATGTCGGCTGTGATTTTGTTTCAACCAATGGCAACTCTTTTTGGGCCTTGTGCACCCTCAACCACTTTTCTTCAGATTTGGCACTCTGATTTTTATCAATTGATTGCTTCACTTCTTTGCCTTTTGTAGCCAATGTCAACACTTTAATTGGCTCTTTATTATTTGAGATCAAATCTGAAGTAGCACACTTACAACCATCTATTTTCACGCGGTAAACTTTATTTACCACCTCTTTCTTCTTCCTTGAGATCTGGACCGATTCCTTATGATTGAAACGGTCTTTAACATGTGATTGTTCAAATGTTGATCTTCTCGAAGTTGCATAATATTGGTGATATGGTTTAAAATAAGATGGAGAATGTGCCCTTGTATCATACCTGTCCCATGAAGGATATGAATCTACATGAGCATAGGGAGTCATCCACGACATTGGCATTGGCGGCCCAAAATAAAGATATGAATATGTTGCATTAGAATTATCACTTTGCCAATACCGATCCTCATATTTGCGCCTTGGGGGTGATCTTGGTTTCTTTGCATGAGTTGGCCGATAATCATTCTTCTCTTCACTCTTCTTTTGATATTTATCCAAGAGTTCAACGAAGGTGATTTTTGATCTCTTACACTTGCGCTTATTTCGGCCTTTGTTTTCTTTTGGTTTGATTTCATCGATCATTGGATTTTCTTGCTGCCCCCAGTCCTTAGCATCTTCATTGTAGCTTCAATGGAATTCTTGCCCTCAAGATTATGTTCATTGTGCTCTTCAACACCTGGATTACTTGAAAGCTCGATCCCATCACCTGTAGTTTTTACCTTCTCTTTAAATGGACCAGCTTTAAGCAGCCGATGCAAAAACCTTTTGCCATCAGGACCAATTGGAATAGACTCGTCATCTATTGGTGTCTCAACAAATTTTAATCGTCCTTTATTAATGGCCGATTTAACTATTTGACGAAACATGTTGCAATCCTCAAAACTATGCTTGAACGAATCATGCAGCTTACAATACATCTGTCCTTGGATAGATGGCTTGACATGGTGATCAAGAATTCTAATGTAATTATTTTTCAATAACAAATCAAAGATTTGGTCACACATGTTTGAATCAAAGGTATACCTTTTGTTTTTGAGCCAATCTTGTTGTGAGCACGGCTTTGGAGTTAAGCAAACAAATGGTTCAGATTTGGCACCTTTCCATTCGGCTACGAATTCTCTTTCACATTCTTTTTCCGATGTCTTTAAATAAGAAACTATACTAGCATCGGTTTTCTCAAAAGATTTTAACATTGGCTTTAAATTTCTGAAATCAAAGTAGTTATGACATACATGTCTTAATTGAGACCATGCGTAAGCCAAGTATGAAGCAAGCAAAGCTACCCAATTTAATATGAACTTTAAATAAAGCAATGGGAAAATCTTTGGCTGCAGTAATAAGTCACCATCAGTCTCTTTGAATGGTACAATATATTGACCGATATGCTTAGTAACAATTTTATTGCTAACAAGTAAATTGCCCTTCTTCATTGGTCTTTGAAAATTACTTATGAGAATTTTTCTAATAGATGCATCAACAATAAAGTTGTGACCAAATCTGAAAATAGGTAAATTACTGGCTAGACATACCTCTTCAAATATGTTGGGAGAGCATGATGATTGCATGGCATGAACAATATCGTGCTTTGCTTTTGGATGGCTTCCCAACACCGCTTCACAATTTTCTTCTAGATTTCGTGCATCATAAATTTGAAGATCTTTTTCAACCGAACTTTGTTCGGCTACTAGTTCTTGTCCTTGAAGCTCGTCAATTTATATGGCATGAAACTCATAGGGCAGGAAGTAGGTTTCATTAACTTCAGAAAAATCAAGCATGACTGCCTTGCTATGCTTTCCATGCCCTTTCTCAATAATGCTTGACTCTTTGGATTTGATGGACTTAGAATATATACTACTTGATTCGGCTTTTCCAATAACCGAATTTTCTTTGTTACCTGAATTAATAACTTTATCCTTTTGAATTTGCAAGGCTTCTCGCTCTTGTCTAATTTTAGCCCACATCTCAGCTTGGCGAGCTTTAAACTTTTTCATCTCAATTTCCATCCACTCCTCATGAGATTGCCCCCCAATACTTTTAGACTTTTCCGGCAATGAGGTGCCGAAACTTTGTAATTATTTAGGGGGTGCACTAGATGGTACAACATTGGATGAATACATCATTTGCACAACTCTAGCTTTTACCGCAGCAAAATCATGAGGCTTCCAGCCTTCTATTAGTTCCTTCCAAATGGAGTTGCACAAACCCCAAGAGAATGTAAGCTTGTTCTCAACCACCCAGTCTGGATATGGTTACCCCCCGATGCTTTTAGACTCTTTCGGCAATGAGATGTTGCCGAAATTCTGTAATTGTGTAGGGGGAACATGATATGCCATGGTAGTAGGTGAAGGCATTTGTGCTCCTACAGAAGTTTCACTTATTCGGCCATGACCATGAAGGTGCGGAGCCGAATTATGGACATCAACAGTTGCGTATGGTGCCAAAAAATTAGTAGCATTAGGTGTAGCATATGATGTTTGAGGGTAATTGGCCGAATAACTAGTAGTAACATGGCCAATTCCCCTAGCACCGGCAGGTTTGGATTAACATACTGCAAGTTATTTGCCGGTGAATAAAATCTTGAAACACTTTGTTGTATAACGTTGGAAGTTCCTACATAGGGTGTCTCAACTTGATTAACCGAACTCATCATATTATTCATCAGCATTTAAATTTGTGGGGTTGCCGATGCATGGGAGTTGGGATACATATGTTGCATGTTGCTAAAATTATATGAAGTATGCATGGAGATTAAGTTGCATCAGCCCTTGCACATAATTAGATGCATGATTGATAAAGCTAGGGCTAGCCGATACATTATGCTCATTAGATGATCTAGCAACAACTTCGTAGAAAGAACGAGCCGGAGACCGTTCAAAGCTTCGTCCCCAGCGGAGTCGCTAAAAAGTGTGTTCGCACACGAACACGTCACCATGTACCTCCAACGCTGAGGGTGGTGCACCGCAGCTCACGTCGAAGGAGACCCGTCCGGAAGCGCGGTACGCAAGCAATCTGGCGGGCTCTTTTGAGGACCCAAAACCCCACACGCTCGGGAGGGACCCCGTCAGGGCACGCGGCGGCTATGGGCTGCCCTAGGTCGACCTGATCGCCCCTAGGGCCTCGAGGTTCACCGCCCTGCAATAAGAAGAACGTACAAAGAAAGAGGAAGAAGAAGAACGACGGAGAGAGACAAAAGTAAAGGTAAAAGATGATAGATTGATTTGTCGATTGTGTGTTGTTCAATCGGCCATCACCCCTTACATATATATGAGGCGGCTGGACTTCCCGTACAAGAAAAGGACTCAAATCACGTCCAAATCATCAAAAGTTACCCTAACTCGGACTACGAGGGCCGGAACTTCTGGTCTGGTCCGGAACTTCCGGGCTGAAATTATATCAAGTAGCCCTCTTGCACTGAATCTACAGGTCGCATACTACTTCGGATGACTATGGTCCCAAAAGCAAAGTTGTAGATCTTCCAATGGAGAAAACTCTTTAGTTGATCACTTTTTCATCCAAGGTCATCTTGATGTCGAAAGCGGCCCCACAAATCTACAAATAATGTTAAAATTCCAGTTTTTGGGGCGCACCGTGTGCAAACTTTCGGTTTAGCCCGGAACCTCCCCAGAAGTTTTGCTCGGAACTTTCGGGGCAAACTTATGCAGCACACCATTTTGGCTCTAACTCTCACATACGAACTCCGATTTAGACGTTTTTATATCGAAATCAACCGTCACGATGAGAAAAAGACAATCCGTGTAGAAACATTTTTCATATGAGGCCATCTTGGGGGCGTAATCAGCCGAATAGTGTTTTGAATAGAAAATATGAGTACTTCAAACACAACTTCGGCCTTAGTGATGATACCGGATGGCTATGGCCCAAATATAAAAGTTTCTCCTTTTGACGATACGGAACTTTCTCACTTTGATCACTTCTCCATTTGAGGCCATCTTAAATAAGTTCTTGGCCATGTCAAAATCTGGTGTTAACACATAGGCATCACGTCCAAGATTAGTAGACCGACTCCTACCTCCATCTACTACTATTAATCCACACATCTACCTCTATCTAGCATGCATCTAGTGTTTTAAGTTCATGGGGAAACATAATAATGCAATAAGAACGATGACATGATGTAGACAAGATCTATCTATGTAGAGATATACCCCATCGTTTTATCCTTAGTAGCAACGATACATACGTGTCGATTCCCCTTCTATCACTGGGATCAAGCACCGTAATATCGAACCCACTACAAAGCACTTCTTCCCATTGCAAGATAAATAGATCAAGTTGGCCAAACAAAACCCAAATATCGGAGAAGAAATACGAGGCTATAAGCAATCGTGCATATAAGGGATCAAATAAACTCAAATAACTTTCATGGATATAAAAAGATAGATCTGATCATAAACTCAAAGTTCATCCGATCCCAACAAACACACCGCAAAAAGAATTACATCATATGGATCTCCAAGAGACCATTGTATTGAGAATCAAACAAGAGAGAGGAAGCCATCTAGCTACTAACTACAGACCCGATGGTGTACAAAGAACTACTCACGCATCATCGGAGAGGCACTAATGGAAGTGGTGAACCCCTCCGTGATGGTGTGTAGATTGGATCTGGTGGTTCTGGACTCTGCGGCGGCTGGAATTGATTTTCGTCGACTCCCCTAGGGTTTCTGGAATATTGGGGTATTTATAGAGCAAAGAGGCGGTCCGGGGGCACCCGAGGTGGGCACAACCCACCAAGACATGCCTGGGCCTCCTGGCGCGCCCTAGTGGGTTGTGCTCCCCTCGGAGCACCCCCCAGGCTTTGCCTTGGCCCATTGGGTGTCTTCTGGTCCATAAAAAATCTCCGTAAAGTTTCGTTCCATTTGGACTCTGTTTGGTATTGATTTCTTGCGACATAAAAAACATGCAGAAAACAGCAAATGGCACTTGGCACTAGGTCAATAGGTTAGTACCAAAAAATGATATAAAATGACTATAAAATGATTATAAAACATCCAAGATTGATAATATAATATCATGGAACAATCAAAAATTATAGATACATTGGAGACGTATCAGCATCCCCAAGCTTAAGTCATGCTCGTCCTTGAGTAGGTAAGTGATAAAAACAGAATTTTTGATGTGGAATGCTGCTAACATGTCATATCATATTCTTTTCTTTATAGCATGGACATTTGGACTTTTATGTGGTTAAAAGCAATTGTCTAGTTTTGACATGATAACTTATATACTCAAGCATACCAACAAGCAACCATGTCTTTCAAAATATCAACGCTAAAAAAGCTATCCCTAGCCCATTATGCTCAATCATTGATCCATTCATGTAACACACTTGAATGTTAACTACACCCAATGCTCAAGTACGATCATAGTTCCTCCTAGTTGGTGCTTTATAAGAGAAGATGGAGACTCAAATTCAAAATAAAAATTGCACAAAGTAAAAGAAAGTCCCTTCGCGGAGGGAAGTAGGGATTTGTAGAGGTGCTAGAGCTCAAAGCGAAAATTGAGAGATAAAACATTTTGGGAGGTGTGCCTTTCCCACCAACAAAATGACTTAGAGTTCCCAACACTTTCCATGTTAGATATATCATAGGAGGTTCCCAAACAGAAAATAAAGTTTATTCTTTTTATACCATACTTTCACTTTGCATGGCTAACTGTATCCCCGGGTGCCTTCCATACCAACACTTTCCAAGGGATTTATTATTTGACAAAATAAAGTAAATTCATTTTTCATTTCGGGACTGGGCATCCCTAATACCTTTGCCTTACTCTCGTGCAATTACAAGTGAATAAACACTCATCGTGAGAATAACACATCTAGCATGGAAAATATTAGCCACCCCTCACAGCTCCGCGAGTGGTACGAACACACAAAAGAGAAGTTTATTTTGAAAATTAGAGATGGCACATACAAATTTGCTCAGAACAGCAAGAGAATACCACATATAGGTAGATATAGTGGACTCATGTGGCAAAACTGGTTTAAAGGATTTTGGATGCACAATTAGTGATCATACTTAGTGCAAAATGAAGGCTAGCAAAAGATTGAGAAGCGACCAACCAAGAAATGAATAATCTCATAAGCGAGCATTAAGCATAATTAACACCGAATAATGCTCCACAAGTAGGATATAATTCCATTGCATAATTATTGACTTTCGTGCTTGTATACGGAATCACAAACCTTAACACCAATATTCTTTCTAAAGCATAATTACTCATCAACATGACTCACATATCACATCATCATATCTCAAAACTATTACTAAGAATCAAGTTTATTTTGTCCAATGATCTTCATGAAAGTTTTTATTATATCCTTCTTGGATATCTATCACTTTGGGACTAATTTTCATGTGTTGCTTTTGACAAGCTCAAACAAATTTAAGTGAAGATCATGAGCATAAAATTTCTTTCTCTCAAATTAATTTAAGTGAAGCAAGAGAGAATTTGTTAAAAAATTTACTAACTCTCAAATAAACCTAAGTGAATCAAGAGAGCATGTCTTCAAAAATACTAAAGCACACCATGCTAAAAAAGATACAAGTGAAGCACTAGAGCAAGTCCATAGCTCATAAAAATTTAACTGAAGCATAGAGAGCAATTCTAACAAGTAATGGCATAATTTTGGCTCTCTCAAATAGGTGTGTCCAGCAAGGACTCAAGACTTAAAACACAAAATAAAACAAGCAAAGACTCTTATCATACAAGACGCTCCAAGCAAAACACATAGTATGTGACGAATAAAAATATAGCTTTGAGTAAAATACCGATGGTCGTTAGAAGAAAGAGGGGATGCCCGGATGCCACTCGGGGCATCCCCAAGCTTAGTCGCTTGCTCTCTTTTGGATAATAGCTTGGGTTGTTGGGGCATCTCTGATACGTCTCCAACGTATCTATAATTTTTTATTGTTCCATGCTACTATATTATCTGTTTTGGATGTTTAATGGGTTTTATATGCACTTTTATATTATTTTTGGGACTAACCTACTAACCAAAGGCCTAGTGCAAATTGCTGTTTTTTGCCTATTTCAGTGTTTCACAGAAAAGGAATATCAAACGGAATCCAAACGGAATGAAACCTTCGAGAGAGTTATTTTTGGAACAAACGCAATACAAGAGACTTGGAGTGGACGTCAAGTAAGCAACAAGGCGGCCACGAGGCAGGGAGGCACGCCCCCACCCTCGTGGGCCCCTCGTGGATCCCCTGACCTTGTTCTTTCGCCTATATATACTCTTATACCCCAAAAATATCAGAGAGCACCACGAAACCCTATTTGCACCGCCGCAACCTTCTGTACCCGTGAGATCCCATCTTGGGGCCTTTTCTGGCGTTCTACCGAAGGGGGAATCGGTCACAGAGGGCTTCTACATCAACACCATAGCCTCTCCGATGATGTGTGAGTAGTTTACCACAAACCTTCGGGTCCATAGTTATTAGCTAGATGGCTTCTTCTCTCTCTTTGGATCTCAATACAAAGTTCTCCTCGATCTTCTTCGAGATCTATTCGATGTTATTCTCTTTGCGGTGTGTTTGTCGAGATCGGATGAATTGTAGGTTTATGATCAAGATTATCTATGAACAATATTTGGTTCTTCTCTGAATTCTTATATGTATGATTTAATTATCTTTGCAAGTCTCTTCAAATTATCAGTTTGGTTTGGCCTACTAGATTGATCTTTCTTGCAATGGGAGAAGTGCTTAGCTTTGGGTTCAATCTTGCGGTGTCCTTTCCCAGTGACAGCAGGAGCAGCAAGGCACGTATTGTATTGTTGCCATCGAGGATAAAAAGATGGGGTTTATATCATATTGCTTGAATTTATCCCTCTACATCATGTCATCTTGCCTAATGCGTTACTCTGTTCTTAGGAACTTAATACTCTAGATGCATGCTGGATAGCGGTCGATGTGTGGAGTAATAGTAGTAGATGAAGAATCGTTTCGGTCTACTTGTCGCGGACGTGATGCCTATATACATGATCATGCCTAGATATTATCATAACTATGCGCTTTTCTATCAATAGTTCGACAGTAATTCGTTCACCCACCGTAAATTATGCTATCTTGAGAGAAGCCACTAGTGAAACCTATGGCCCCCGGGTCTATCTTCCATCATATTGCTTTCCTATCAATTTACTATTTCTACTATCTTTTATTTTGCAAGTTTTACTTTCCAATCTATATCATAAAAATACCAAAAAAAATTATCTTATTATCTCTATCAGATCTCACTTTTGCAAGTAGCTGTGAAGGGATTGACAACCTCTTTATCGCGTTGGTTGCAAGGTTCTTATTTGTTTGTGTAGGTACGAGGCGACTTGCGTGTGACCTCCTACTGGATTGATACCTTGGTTCTCAAAAATTGAGGGAAATACTTACGCTGCTTTACTGCATCACCCTTTCCTCTTCAAGGGAAAACCAACACATGCTCAAGAGGTAGCAAGAAGGATTTCTGGCACCGTTGCCGGGGAGGATTACACCAAGTCAAGACATACCAAGTACCCATCACAAACTCTTATCCCTCACATTACATTATTTGCCATTTGCCTCTCGATTTCCTCTCCCCCACTTCACCTTTGCATTTTCTTCGCCTTCCTCCCGTATGTATCTCTGTTTGTGTTTCCATGTGCCTTCTATTTGCTTTCATCTTTGCTTGCTAAAAATCTATTGAAATGGATCCACTTAAAGTGTTCTACCTGGATCATCTTCGATCCTTATGCGCTCGTGCTGAAACCCCAACTAGCCTAGTTGATGGGAAATCTTTAGATGAGCATGCTCATTTTGTGCGTCACCGTTTGTCAGAAAAAGGGAGACTCCTATGGGATCAAATAAACAGATTGCTGTGTTATGCTTGGAATCTTTGTGAAATTAATGATTTTACTTGTTGCTCTAAGAACCCTAAAAAACACCTCCCCTACCTATGTGAGTTTAATGATAATGAAATCTTATCTTCTTATGCAAAGGGTGTTTATAGTTACTATGATATCGAACAAATTGAAGAATTTGTTGCTTTTAAGGGCGCTTATGAAGTTGCTTCTTTGATTGAAGAGTATGATATTACTCTCAACGAATTTGAAAATTTTGACATACTTAAATATTGATATGAAAACTATGCTCATAATGTCTATGTCAAAGAATTTATTGAAAGAACGGCCGTTGCTTCAGAAGAAAATAATGATATGCATGAATCTATCGATAATTATGATTAAGTTGATTTGATTGAAATATCCCTTGATGAAGATGATGCTTTCTATTCTTGTGGCCATGATGCCAATATTTATGAAGATGAAGTTGCTATAGTTCCTTATGTTAAACATGAGATCGTTGCTATTGCACCCATACTTGATAGTTCCTTCGATGAAAAACATGATTGCAATGATGTTATTATAAATTCTCTTAATGTTAATTGTATTAATGATATGCAAAACCTCAAGCTTGGGGATGCTAGTTTTGCTATGACCACTATTTGTTGCAATGATCATGATTGGGATGATTCTTCTTATGATCTTGAAAATTTATTTAAGCCCCATGATGAATATGAGATTGATAATAGTGTTTGCAATAATATTGAAAGTGGGTTTGGAAAAGTTTCAACTTTAGATCCCACATATTTGGAGAATATTTAGTCTTATGAAATTTTTGATAAAAGTGGGTTTGGAGAGGTCATGACTTTAGTTAATGTTAATCCCACTATTTTGGAAGAGTGTCAACTTCGCATGCATGTGGAACATGTTGAGAATATGTTATGTGATAGCTATTTTGTTGAATTTTCTTACAATCCTACATGTAATTATTATGAGAGAGGAAAATATGGTTGTAGAAATTTTCATGTTGCTAAATTACCTCTCGTTATGTTGAGATTTCTATTGTTTCTTTCCGCTTCCTTGCATATGCTAGTTTTTGCTTCCCTTGATAATTTGTTTGCCTATAAGATGCATATGCATAAGAAGTATGTTAGACTTAGATGTGTTTGTCACGTGTTTTATGATGCTCTCTTTGTGCTTCAATTCTTGTTTTTCATGTGAGCATCATTAAAATCTCAATGCCTAGCTAGGGGCGTTAAACGATAGCGCTTGTTGGGAGGCAACCCAATTTTATTTTTATTCCTTACTTTTTGTTCCTGTTTAGTAATAAATAATTCATCTAGCCTCTGTTATGGTTGTGTTTTTTGTGTTATAATTAGTGTTTGTGCCAAGTAGAACCTTTGGGAAGACTTGGGGAAAGTCTTTGCGATCTTGCTGTAAAAAATAGAAACTTTATCACTCATGAGATTAGCTGCCTTTTTTTTACTGGAGAGTGATATTAGGTTGATTATTTTTGAAGATGATTAATAGATAAATCCATCACTTTCACAAGTTTATTTCAGAATTCTTGGTTTTCCAGAAGTATACGTTTGTTACAGATTACTACAGACTGTTCAGTTTTTGACAGATTCTATTTTTCGTGTGTTGTTTGCTTATTTTGATGAATCTATGGCTAGTATCGGGGGGTATGACCCATGGAGAAGTTGGAATCCAGCAGGTTTAAGACCAATATAAATAAATAATTAGTTCATTGCAATACCTTTAAGTGGTGGTTTGTTTTCATATACTAACAGAGCTCATGAGATTTTCTGTTGAGTTTTGTGTTGTGAAGTTTTCAAGTTTTGGGAAAAGATTTGATGGATTTTGGAATAAGGAGTGGAAAGAGCCCAAGCTTGGGGATGCCCAAGGCACCCCAAGGTAAAATTCAAGGACAACCAAAAGCCTAAGCTTGGGGATGCCCCGGAAGGCATCCCCTCTTTTGTCTTCATCCATCGGTAACTTTACTTGAGGCTATATTTTTATTCACCACATGATATGTGTTTTGCTTGGAGCGCCTTGTATGATTTGAGTCTTTGCCTTTTAGTTTACCACAATCATCCTTTATGTACACACCTTTTGGGAGAGACACACATGAATCGGAATTTATTAGAATACTCTATGTGCTTCACTTATATCTTTTAAGCTATATAGTTTTGCTCTAGAGCTTCGCTTATATCTTTTAGAGCACGATGGTGGGTTTATTTTATAGAAATTATTGATCTCTCATGCTTCACTTTTATCATTTTGAGAGTCCTTTAGAACAACATGGTAATTTGCTTTGGTTATAAAATTAGTCCTAATATGATAGGCATCCAAGATGGGTATAATAAAAACTTTCATAAAAGTGCATTGAATACTATGAGAAGTTTGATACTTGATGATTGTTTTGACATATGGAGATGGTGACATTAGAGTCATGCTAGTTGAGTAGTTGTGAATTTGAGAGATACTTGTGTTGAAGTTTGTGATTCCCGTAGCATGCACGTATGGTGAACCTTTCTGTGATGATGTCGGAGCATGATTTATTTATTGTTTGTCTTCCTTATGAGTCGCGGTCGGGGACGAGTGACGGTATTTTCCTACCAATCCATCCCCCTAGGAGCATGCGCGTAGTACTTTGTTTCAATAACTAATAGATTTTTGCAATAAGTATGTGAGTTCTTTATGACTAATGTTGAGTCCATGGATTATACGCACTCTCACCCTTCCACCATTTCTAGCCTCTCTGATACCGCACACCTTTCGCCGGTATCATACACCCACCATATACCTTCCTCAAAACAGCCACCATAGCTCCTATTATGGCACTGCCATAGCCATTCCAAGATATATTGCCATGCAACTTACCACCATTCCTTTTGTTATGACATGCTTCATCATTGTCATATTGCCATGCATGACCATGTAGTTGGCATCGTATTTGTGGCAAAGCCACCGTTCATAATTCTTTCATACATGTCACTCTTAATTCATAGCACATCCCGGTACACCATCGGAGGCATTCACATAAAGTCATATCTTGTTTTAAGTATCGAGTTGTAATTCTTGAGTTGTAAGTAAATAGAACTGTGATGATCATCATGATTAGAGCATTGTCCCAAGTGAGGAAAGGATGATGGAGACTATGATTCCCCCACAAGTCGGGATGAGACTCCGGACGAAAAAGAATAAAAAGAAAAAAAAGAGGCCATAAAAAGAGAAAAAGGCCCAAATAAAAAATGAGAGAAAAAGAGAGAAGGGACACTGTTACTATCCTTTTACGACACTTGTGCTTCAAAGTAGCACCATGATCTTCATGATAGAGGATCTCCTATATTGTCACTTTCATATACTAGTGGGAATTTTACATTATAGAACTTGGCTTGTGTATTCCAATGATGGGCTTCCTCAAAATGCCCCAGGTCTTCATGAGCAAGCAAGTTGGATGCACACCCACTTAGTTTCTTTTGTTGAGCTTTCATACACTTATAGCTCTAGTGCATTCGTTGAATGGCAATCCCTACTCACTCACATTGATATCTATTGATGGGCATCTCCATAGCCCGTTGATACGCCTAGTTGATGTGAGACTATCTTCTCCTTTTTGTCTTCTCCACAACCACCCTTCTATTCCACCTATAGTGCTATGTCCATGGCTCACGCTCATGTATTGCGTGAAAGTTGAAAAAGTTTGAGAACATCAAAAGTATGAAACAATTCCTTGGCTTGTCATCATGGTTGTGCATGATTTATCTTTGGCCATGCTATTTTGAGAAGACATGATTGCTTTGTTAGTATGCTTGAAGTATTATTATTTTTATGTCAATATTAAACTTTTATCTTGAATCTTTCGGGTTTGAATATTCATGCCATAATAAAGAATATTACATTGAGAATTATGCTAGGTAGCATTCCACATCAAAAGTTCTATTTTTATCATTTACCTACTCGAGGACGAGCAGGAATTAAGCTTGGGGATGCTTGATACGTCTCCAACATATCTATATTTTGGATTGTTCCATGCTATTATAATATCTGTTTTTGATGTTTAATGGGTTTTACTATGCACTTCTATATAATTTTTGGGACTAACCTACTAACCCAAGGCCCAGTGCAAATTGTTGTTTTTTTGCCTATTTCAATGTTTCACAGAAAAGGAATATCAAACGGAATGAAACCTTCTGGAGAGTTATTTTTGGAACAAACGCAATGGAGTGGACGTCAAGGAAGCAACAAGGCGGCCACGAGGCAGGGAGGCGCGCCCAGGGGGGCAGGCGCCCCCACCCCCGTGGGCCCCTCGTGGCTTCCCTGACCTAGTTCTTTCACCTATATATACTCTTATACCCCCAAAACACCAGAGAGCACCAAGAAACCCTATTTCCACCGCCACAACCCTCTGTACCCGTGAGATCCCATCTTGGGGTCTTTTTTGGCGTTCTGCCGGAGGGGGAATCGATCACGGAGGGCTTCTATATCAACACCATAGCCTCTCCGATGATGTGTGAGTAGTTTGCCACAGACCTTCGGGTCCATAGTTATTAGCTAGATGGCTTCTTCTTCTCTCTTTGGATCTCAATACAAATTTCTCCTCGATCTTCTTGGAGATCTATTTGATGTAATTCTTTTTGCGGTGTGTTTGTCGAGATCCGATGAATTGTGGGTTTATGATCAAGATTATCTATGAACAATATTTGGTTCTTCTCTGAATTCTTATATGTATGATTTAATTATATTTGCAAGTCTCTTAGAATTATCAGTTTGGTTTGGCCTACTAGATTGATCTTTCTTGCAATGGGAGAAGTGCTTAGCTTTGGGTTCAATCTTGCACTGTCCTTTCCTAGTGACAGCAGGGGCAGTAAGGCACGTATTGTATTGTTTCCATTGAGGACAAAAAGATGGGGTTTATACCATATTGCTTGAGTTTATCCCTCTACATCATGTCATCTTGCCTAATGTGTTACTTTGTTCTTATGAACTTAATACTCTAGATGCATGCTGGATAGCGGTCGATGTGTGGAGTAATAGTGGTAGATGCATAATCGTTTCGGTCTACTTGTCGCGAAAGTGATGACTATACACATGATCATGCCTGGATATTCTCATAACTATGCGCTTTTCTATCAATTGCTCGACAGTAATTCGTTCACTCACCGCAAATTATGCTATCTTGAGGGAAGCCACTAGTGAAACCTATGGCCCCCGGGTCTATCTTCCATCATATTGCTTTCCTATCAATTTACTATTTATGCTATCTTTTATTTTGCAATTTTTACTTTCCAATCTATATCATAAAAATACCAAAAATATTTATCTTATTATCTCTATCAGATCTCACTTTTGCAAATGGGCGTGAAGGGATTGACAACCCTTTATCACATTGGTTGCAAGGTTCTTATTTGTTTGTGTAGGTACGAGGCGACTTGCGTGTGACCTCCCACTGGATTGTTACCTTGGTTCTCAAAAACTGAGGAAAATACTTACGCTGCTTTGCTACATCACCCTTTCCTGTTCAAGGGAAAACCAACGCATGCTCAAGAGGTAGCAATCCCCAAGATTAGGCTCTTCTTACTCTTTATTTCTTCATCCATCGTAAGATAACCTAAAACTTGAAAACTTCAAGCACACAAAACTCAACAAAAGCCTTCGTGAGATCCGTTAGTATAAGAAAATAAATTAGTTCTATAAATACTATAGAAAACCAATTCATATTTTGTTCTTGCATTATATCTACTGTATTCCAACTTTTCTATGGCAAAAACTCATCAAAGAAAACCATAGAGCCATCAAAACAAGAACACAACGCAAAGAAATAGAATCTGTCAAAAACAGAATAGTCTATAGAAATCTGGATGTTTAAAATACTTTTGTAACTCGAAAAACTCGAAAAATTACGAAGACCTGGGCAATTTGTATATTAATCTACTGCAAAAGGAATTTGTATTTTATTGCTCTCTGGTTAAAAACTAAAATTATTTTCGTGAGCGCAAAAGTTTCTATTTTTTCAGCAAGATCAAACAACTATCACCCAAGAAGATCCTAAATGCTTTACTTGGAACAAATTAAAACATTAAAAACACAATCATAACAGTAGCATAATTGTGCAAACACTCAAGAGCATAAAGCAAAAAGCAAAAAAATATATTCATTGAGTTGCCTCCCAACAAGCGCTATAGTTTTACGCCCTTAGCTAGGCATAAAGCAAGGATCTAAGTTTTGTCATATGTAGTTTTGGCAACTTTTGTAAGGGTTTTCTCAAATCCGGGAGGCTCTTTATGCTTCCCTAAATTATCAGGAAAAGAAACCATCTTTAGATCCAAAATATCCAATCGCTTGTTGTGAAAAGTAATCAAGGTATTTATGCGATTGGTACTACCATTGAGATGTTTGAGGGGTTCATTATATTTTTGTAATTCAACCATGTGTTTATGCAAATCACCAAGTTTGTCCAACATTTGAACTCACTCTGGGGAGCAGGAAAACCCCTTCTTTTGAGCTGGAACCCCCAAAATTCCTTCTAAAATTTTCATGGGCAGCATTGGCATCAAGCTCAATAAAATTCCCTTTAGCGGCAAAATCTAGGAGTTGTCTATGATGCAAAGCCAATCCTATGTAAAAATTACAAAGCAAGATCTTAATGTCCCCCTTTAAATTGCAAATACGATAAGATTCCATAAGCCTATACCAAGCATCTTTCAAATTTTCTCCTTGTCTTTGCTTGAAGTAAAGAACTTCAAAATCTGGTGACAAAGGAGGAGTAGGCACGCTAGCCATTATGACTAGCCATTATGACAAGCAAGACTATGGATAGATCCGGCAAGAAAACGACGAACGAAAAAAGAGGGGCGAATAAAATGGCAATTTTTTGTGAAGTGGGGAGAGGAAAACGAGAGGAAAATGGAAAATAATGTAAATTGCGAGGAGATGAAATTTGTGATTAGGAACCTGGTATATGTTGAAGATCCTCCCCGACAACTGCGCCAGAAATTCCTTTTGATGGCAGCTTGAAGCTACGTCGGTATTTCCCCAAAGAGGAAGGGATGATGCAGCATAGCAGCGGTAGGTATTTTGCTTAGATATGAATCCAAGATCATCGAACCAGTAGGAGAACCAAGCAACACAACGTAAACAAACCCTGCACAAAAATAACAAATACTCGCAACCCGACGTGTAAAAGGGGTTGTCAATCCCTTTCGGGTAGCGGTGCCCCAAGATGGGCAAACAGATGTGAATAAAATTGTAGTAGATTGATAGATCAAACACCAAATAAAATAAATGAGAATAAATTGCAACAAGGTATTTTTGTATTTTTGGTTTAATAGATCTGAAAATAAAAGCAAAGGAAAATAGATCACAAATGCAGATAATATGAGAAAGAGACCCGAGGGCCGTAGGTTTCACTAGTGGCTTCTCTCGAGAAAAATAGCAAACGACGGGTAAACAAATTACTGTTAGGAAATTGATAGAACTTCAAATAATCATGACGATATCCAGGCAATGATCATTACATAGGCATCACGTCCAAGATTAGTAGACCGACTCCTACCTGCATCTACTACTATTACTCCACACATCGACCGCTATCCAGCATGCATCTAGTGTATTAATTTTATGGGGAAATGGAGTAATGCAATAAGAACAATGATATGATGTAGACAAGATCTATCTATGCAGAGATAGACACCATCATTTTATCCTTAGTAGCAATGATACATACGTGTCAGTTCCCCTTCTGTCACTGGGATCAAGCACCATAAGATCATACCCACTACAAAGAACCTCTTCCCATTGCAAGATAAATAGAACAAGTTGGCCAAACAAAACCCAAATATCGGATAAGAAATACGAGGGTATAAGCAATCATGCATATAAGATATCAAATAAACTCAAATAACTTTCATGGATATAAAAAGATAGATCTGATCATAAACTCAAAGTTCATCCGATCCCAACAAACACACTGCAAAAAGAGTTACATCATATGGATCTCCAAGAGACCATTGTATTGAGAATCAAACGAGAGAGAGCAAGCAATCTAGCTACTAACTACGGACCCGAAGGTCTACAAAGAACTACTCACGGATCATCAGAGAGGCACCAATGGAAGTGGTGAACCCCTCCATGATGGTGTCTAGATTGGATCTGGTGGTTCTAGACTCTGCGGTGGCTGGAATTGATTTTCGTTAACTCCCTATGGTTTCTGGAATATTCGGGTATTTATAGAGCAAAGAGGCGGTCCGGGGAGCACCCGAAGTGGGCACAACCCACCAGGGCGCGCCTGGGCCTCTTGGCACGCCCTGGTGGGTTATGCTCCCCTCGGAGCACCCCCAGGCTTTAACTTGTCCCATTGGGTTTCTTCTAGTCCATAAAAATCTCCGTAAAGTTTCGTTGCATTTGGAATCCGTTTGGTATTGATTTCCTATGATGTAAAAAACATGCAAAAAACACGAAGTGGCACTTGGCACTATGTCAATAGGTTAGTACCAAAAAATAATATAAAATGACTATAAAATGATTATAAAACATCCAAGATTGATAATATAACAACATGGAACAATCAAAAAATATAGATACGTTGGAGACGTATCATGGACCCCCTGACTTGTTCTCGGCGCCAATAATTCCTATAAATACCAAAACCCCTAGAAATAAACCTAGATCGGGAGTTCCGCCGGCGCAAGCCTCTGTAGCCACGAAAACCAATCGGGAGCCCGTTTTGGCACCCTGCCAGAGGGGTAAACCATCACCGGTGGGCATATTCATCATCCCGGCGCTCTCCATGATGAGGAGGGAGTAGTTCACCCTCGGGGCTGAGGGTATGTACCAGTAGCTATGTGTTTGATTTCTCTCTCGTGTTCTGGATTTGGTACGATCTTGATGTACCGCGAGCTTTGCTATTATAGTTGGATCTTATGATGTTTCTTCCCCTCTACCTTCTTGTAATGGATTGAGTTTTCCCTTTGAAGTTAACTCATCGGATTGAGTCTTTAAGGATTTGTGAACACTTGATGTATGTCTTGCATGTGCTTATTGTGGTGACAATGGGATATTCACATGATCTACTTGATATATGTTTTGGTGATCAACTTGCGGGTTCTGTGACCTTGTGAACTTATGCATAGGGGTTGGCACATGTTTTTGTCTTGACTCTCCGGTAGAAACTTTGGGGCACTCTTGGAAGTTATTTGTGTTGGTTTGAATAGATGAATCTGATATTGTGTGATGCATATCGTATAATCAAACCCGCGGATACTTTTGGTGATATTGGAGTATCTAGGTGACATTAGGGTTTTGGTTGATGTGTGTCTTAAGGTGTTATTTTAGTACGGACTCTAGGGTTGTTTGTGACACTTATAGGAATAGCCCAATAGATCGATCAGAAAGAATAACTTTGAGGTGGTTTCATACCCTATAATAATCTCTTTGTTTATTCTCCGCTATTAGTGACTTTGGAGTGACTCTTTGTTGCATGTTGAGGGATTGTTATATGATATACTTATGTTATCATTGTTGAGAGAACTTGCACTAGTGAAAGTATGAACCCTAGGCCTTGTTTCGAAGCATTGCAATACCATTTTTGCTCACTTTTGTTACTAGTTACCTTGCTGTTTTTATATTTCAGATTACAAAAACCTATATCTACCATCTATATTGCACTTGTATCACCATCTCTTTGCTGAACTAGTGCACCTATACAATTTACCATTGAATTGGGTGTGTTGGGGACACAAGAGACTCTTTATTATTTGTTTGCAGGGTTGTTTGAGAGAGACCATCTTCATCCTACGCCTCCCACGGATTGATAAACCGTAGGTCATCCACTTGAGGGAAATTTGCTACTGTCCTACAAAACTCTACGCTTGAAGTCCCAACACGAGTCTACAAGAAGAAGGTTGCGTAGTAGACATCAAGCTCTTTTCTGGCACCGTTGTCGGGGAGGCTAGGTAAGCGACACCCACATCCCGTCAACGAAGCTCTTTCCTGGCGCCGTTGCCGGGGAGGTTAGTGCTTGAAGATATATATTTAGATCTTGCAATCATATCTTTTAGTTTCTTGTTTTATCACTAGTTTATTCTTTAAAATAAAATTACAAAAAATGGAACTGAGGTTGCCTCATATGCTTCATCTTTTTAATGTCTTTCGTGAAAATAAGGATTCCGATAATTGTGCTCAAATGCTAGAGGAAGAATGCAATAAAATATTTGACATACAATCTTTGAGTGATGAGCATGACTGCAATGTTGTTAGTATGCATTCTTTGAATATCCATAGTACTAATGATGATTGCACTAGTCATGATAAAAATGATTCTTATAAGCATGTCCATTTTTGTGGAGTGCATAGAGTTTGCCCTTACATACCAAAAAGGGAAGATAGATTTTGCAAGAGGCATAAGTATTTAGAAACTAAATGGTTGCAAGAGAGGCTAGATGTTTGTGCTGAAATATTTAATATATTTAGCCATCCTTGTGAACTTTGCAATGAACATGGTCATTTAAATCTTCAATGCAAATTGTTTCATGATCAAATCGTGTCCAAAAATTGTGATGGCTTGATTTCCCTTGCGCATCATAATGAACTTTGTTTGCTTCTGGGATATGACGAAATGAAACGTATAAATAATGGTATTCCAGAATATAACCTTGAGACATTTCTTTATTTTGATCTAGAGAAAATTTATATGTATTGTGTGGTAAATTGCATTGAGAATCCTTATATTTCCAATTACTTGAAGACAAGAAAACAAATAGAAGATGATGAGAATACTAATGAAGGGGAAGAGGTTTCCCAATATCCTCCTATTTTTTATGATGAATCGGGTAACGAGGCGGACCCTTTTATTCAACCAATCTCATCAATAAGGAGCTCCAAAAGGGTGATTAAACCCACACATGATGTGAAGAAGAAAAAAGAAAAGGCGAAAAAGCAAACTTAAAAAGGTATCTCTCCCAAATGATGTTGCTCCTATTATTGTTATGCCTCATGAGAGTGAATCAAAAATAAATGTGGATGATGATATACTTGATGATGATATTGATTCTTTACCTTATTGGAACTATGTCCGAAGAAATTATTGAGGATGATTTTGTTATGCCTATTATTCATTGTGATGATTATGATTGGGAAAGTTATAATGATACTTGTTATAATATTGAAAATCTTTTTGGCACCAACTTACAAGTTGTGATGATAATAATTGCTATACTATTTGTGCTCTCCATACTATTAATGATGATAATGATTATGCTTATGATATGCAAAGGCCCAAGCTTGGGAATGCTATGTTTGATGATAATGACATGTTTGAGAATTTATTTGCTGCAATTAATGTTTGTCCCAAGCTTGGGGATGCTATGTTTAATGGAGATGATATTTTTAGTATGAAAGTGGTTTGGAAGAGTGTAAAATTTAGGAAGTAGTGATACCCCTATTTTGGAGGGTGTTGAATCTTATTATAATGATAAAAGTGGATTTGGAGAGGTCATGACTTTATTTAGTAATGATCCCACTATCTTGGAAGAGGTTTCAATTGATTATGATGAGAACAAAGTTGCTACTTATGATGATTATTGTGATGTTACTTATGTTATAAAAATTAATTATATTTATAAAACTTGTCATGATTATGATCACCCTTTTTCTGAACATTATTCTTTTAATATGGAAACAATTTATAGTATTCGAGTTTCTTATGATACTCCCACTATTCCGAATGAGAAGAATTTTCCTTATGTTGAGAGTAGTAAAATTTCTATGTTTATGAATCATGAAAAGAATGCTTTATGTGATGGTTATATTGTTGAATTCATTCATGATGCTACTAAAAATTATTATGAGGGAGGAATATATGCTTGTAGGAGTTGCAATAATATCAAGTTTCCTCTCTATGCGTTGAAAATCTTGAAGTTATGCTTGTTTTTCCTTCCTATACTAGTTGACTCTTGTTCCCATAAATTGTTTGCTCAAAAAATACCTATGCACAGGAAGTGGGTTAGACTTAAATGTGCTAGTAATATAATTCATGATGCTCTCTTTGTGTTTCAATTCTTATCTCTCATGTGAGCATCATTGAAATTATCATGCCTAGCTAAAAAGGCATTAAAATAAAACACTTGTTGGGAAACAACACAACATTTATACCTACTATTTTTGTGTGTTCACATGGTTATGCTACTGTATTAATCATGCTTTATAGATTTTGTTTCAATAAAGTGCCAAGTAAGACCTTTGGGATGATCTATGGCGATAGTTGATTTGGTCTTGCTAAAAAACAGAAACTTTTGCACTCAGGAAAACAATTCTCATTTTTAACAGAAGCATGATAAAATACTTATTATTTTTGCAGAAGACCAATAAACAAATTTCTTAGGATTTCCTGATTTTTTAGAATTTTTGGAGTTACAGAAGTATTCGATAGCTGCAGATTACTACAGACTGTTCTGTTTTTGACAGATTCTGTTTTCGATGCATAGTTTGCCTGTTTTCTAGTTTCTATGGCTTATATTGCTTAATATAAATTGTAGAAATGATAGGGTACATTAGGAATCATGTGAGAAAAATTATGAATCTTGTATTGACATTAACTAAGTGGCGATTTGCTTTATTATACTAACGGAGCTTACAAGTTTTCTATTAAGTTTTGTGTTGTGAAGTTTTCATGTTTTGGGTAAAGATTCGATGGACTACGGAATATGGAGTGGCAAGAGCCTAAGATTGGGATTCCCAAGGCACCCCAGGGTAATATTCGAGTACAACCAAGAGCCTAAGCATGGGGATGCCCCGGATGATATCCCATCTTTCGTCTCCGTTCATCGGTAAAATTACTTGAGGCTATATTTTTAATCACCTAATGATATGTGTTTTGCTTGGAGCATCATTTTATTTATTAGTACTTTCTTGCTACTATTTAGGGTAATGTTTTTCATCTTTTAGTTCAATAAAAAGGTCAAGTATAGCCTTTACCATGCTTATTTTGCAAGTCCATATGTTGCTGTTTTAAAAACAGAAAGTTTGCTATTATGTTTTGAATATTTGTGAATAGTCAGAACATTATAAATCTTGAAAATTTTACACAATGAGTAACACCTAATTTTCTACTGTGTGGTAATTTTTTTAGAATTTTGGAGTTAGGGAAGTATGATTCCTCTTGCATTCTTTACAGACTGTTCTGTTTAGAAAGATTGGTGTTATGTTTGCATTGTTTGCATATGTTTGCTTGTTTGATGATTCTATTTGAGGATAGGAGTATTAAATATGCAGAGGAATTTAGTATGCAATGTCAAATAATAATTTTTAGTGATTTTCTACATTAGAGAATGATAAGGTTTTGCATGGATTTATACTAACCTATCTCACGAGTTCTTGTTGAGTTTTGTGTGGATTAAGTTTTAAAAATCAGGGTAACCGCGATATGAGAGGAATTAAAGAGACACAAAAGCTCAAGCTTGGTGATGCCCGAGGCATCCCTAGTCAATATTTCAAGAAGTCTCAAGAATCTAAGCTTGGGGATGCCCCGGTTGGCATCCCACCTTTCTTCTTCAACAACTATCGGTCAGTTTTGGTTGAGCCTAAATTTTTGCTTCTTCACATGATATGTGCTATCCTTGCAATGTTATTTTATTTTGTTTTTCTTCCTATTTGAATAAATACTTAAGATCTGAAATTTTATTTATGAGAAGGAGTCTCACATAGTTACATAATTATTCAACTACTCATTGATCTTCACTTGTATCTTTTGGAGTAGTTTGTCGTTTGCTCTAGTGCTTCACTTATATCTTTTAAGAGCACGGCGGTAGTTTTATTTTGAAGAATTTTTTTAACTCTCATGCGTCACTTCTATCATTTTGGGAGTCTCTAAACAGCATGGTAATTTTCTTAGATTACGAATTTAGTCCGAATATGATAGGCATCCAAGAGGGATATAATAAAAAAATTCATATAAAGTGCATTGAATATTATGAGAAGTTTGATTCCTTATGATTGTTTTGAGATATGAAGATGGTGATATTAGAGTCATGCTAGTGAGTAATTGTGAATTTGAGAAATACTTGTGTTAAGGTTTGTGAGTCCCGTAGCATGCATGTATGGTGAACCATTATGTAACGAAGTTGGAGCATGAGATATTTTTTGAGTGTCTTCCTTATGAGTGGCGGTCGGGGACGAGCGATGGTTTTTTCCTACCAATCTATCCCCCTAGGAGCATGCGCGTAGTACTTTGTTTCGATGACTAATATATTTTTGCAATAAGTATGTGAGTTCTTTATGACTAATGTTGTGCCGCGCAACTTTTGTTGGTACCATACACCCACCATATACCTTCCTCAAAACAACCACCATACCTACCTATTATGGCATTTCCATAGCCATTCCAAGATATACATCATCATTGTCATTGTCATATTATCATTGTCATATTGCTTTGCATGATCATCTAGTTGACATCGTATTTGTGGCAAATCCACTGTTCATAATTCTTTCATACATGTACTCTTGATTCATTGCACATCCCGGTACACCGCTGGAGGCATTCATATAGAGTCATATTTTGTTCTTAGTATCGAGTTGTAATTCTTGAGTTGTAAGTAAATAAAAGTGTGATGATCATCATTGTTAGAGCATTGTCCCATGTGAGGAAATAAAAAAAAAGAGAAAAAAGCGAGAAGGGGTGAGGGAGTCCTGGATTAGGGGATCTCCGGACAGCCAGACTATATCCTTTGGCCGGACTATTGGACTATGAAGATACAAGATTGAAGACTTCGTCCCATGTCCGGATGGGACTCTACTTGGCATGGAAGGCAAGCTAGGCAATACGGATATGTATATCTCCTCCTTTGTAACCGACCTTGTGTAACCCTAGCCCCCTCCGGTGTCTATATAAACCGAAAGGTTTTAGTCCGTAGGACAACATACAATCATACCATAGGCTAGCTTCTAGGGTTTAGCCTCTTTAATCTCGTGGTAGATCAAATCTTGTAATACTCATATCATCAAGAACAAGCAGGACGTAGGGTATTACCTCCATCAAGAGGGCCCGAACATGGGTAAACATCGTGTCCCCTGCCTTAGACGCACAGTTCGGGACCCCCTACCCGAGATCCGCCGGTTTTGACGCCGACAAGGGGCCATGCTACTATCCTTTTACCACACTTGTGCTTCAAAGTTGCACCATGATCTTCATGATAGAGAGTCTCCTATGTTCTACTTTCATATACTAGTGGGAATTTTTCATTATAGAACTTGGCTTGTATATTCCAATGATGGGCTTTCTCAAATTGCCCTAGGTCTTCATGATCAAGCAGGTTGGATGCACACACCCACTTAGTTTCTTTTTGAGCTTTCATAAACTTATAGCTCTAGTGCATCCGTTGCATGGAAATCCCTACTCACTCACATTGATATCTATTGATGGGCATCTCCATAGGCTGTTGATACGCCTAGTTGATGTGAGACTATCTCCTTCTTTTTGTCTTCTCCACAACCACCTTCTATTCCACCTATAGTGGTATCTCCATGGCTCACGCTCATGTATTGCGTGAAAGTTGAAAAGGTTTGAGAACATCAAAAGTATGAAAGAATTTATGGGCTTGTCATTGTGGTTGTGCATGATTTGAATATTTTGTGTGATGCAGATGGAGCATAGCTAGACTATATGATTTTGTAGGGATAAGCTTTCTTTGGCCATGTTATTTTGAGAAGACATAATTGCCTTGTTAGTATGCTTGAAGTATTATTGTTTTTATGTCAATATTAAAATTTTGTTTCAAATCTTATGGACCTGAATATTCTTGCCACAGTAAAGAGAAATTACATGGATAAATATGTTAGGTAGCATTCCACATCAAAAATTCTGTTTTTATCATTTACCTACTCGAGGACGAGCAGGAATTAAGCTTGGGGATGCTTGATACGTCTCCAACCTATCTATAATTTTTGATTGTTCCATGCTATTATATTATCCATCTTGGATGTTTTATATTCATTTATATGCTATTTTATATTATTTTTGGTACTAACCTATTAACCTAGAGCCTAGTGCGAGTTTCTATTTTTTCCTTGTTTTTGTGTTCTACAGAAAAGGAATATCAAACGGAGTCCAATTGACCTGAAAATATACAGTGATTTTTAATGGACCAGAAGAAGCCCCCGAAGCAAAAGAGTTGGGCCAGAAGAGCCACGAGGCCTCCACAAGGGTGGATGGTGCCCCCACCCGGGCTCCTCGTGGACCCCCCTGACTTGTTCACGACGCCAATAATTCCTATAAACACCAAAACCCCCCAGAAATAAACCTAGATCGGGAGTTCCACCGCCGCAAGCCTCTGTAGCCACGAAAACCAATCGGGAGCCTGTTCAGCACCCTGCCGGAGGGGGAAACCATCACCGGTGGCCATCTTCATCCTCCCGGCGCTCTCTATGACGAGGAGGGAGTAGATCACCCTCAGGGCTGAGGGTATGTACCAGTAGCTATGTGTTTGATCTCTCTCTCTCATGTTCTTCATTTGGCACGATCTTGATGTACCGGAAGCTTTGCTATTATAGTTGGATCTTATGATGTTTCTCCCCCTCTACCTTCTTGTAACGGATTGAGTTTTCCCTTTGAAGTTATCTCATCGGATTGAGTCTTTAAGGATTTGAGAACACTTGATGTATGTATTGCATGTGCTTATCTGTGGTGACAATGGGATATTCACGTGATCTACTTGATGTATGTTTTGGTGATTAACTTGCTGGTTCTCTGACCTTGTGAACTTATGCATAGGGGTTGGCACAAGTTTTCGGCTTGACTCTCCGGTATAAGCTTTGGGGCACTCTTTGAAGTTCTTTGTGTTGGTTTGAATAGATGAATATGAGATTGTGTGATGCATATCGTATAATCAAACCCGCGGATACCTGTGATGACATTGGAGTATCTAGGTGACATTAAGTTTTGGTTGATGTGTGTCTTAAGGTGTTATTTTAGTACGAACTCTATGGCTGTTTGTGGCACTTATAGGAATAGCCCAATAGATCGATCAGAAAGAATAACTTTGAGGTGGTTTTGTACCCTACAATAATCTCTTCGTTTGTTCTCTGCTATTAGTGACTTTGGAGTGACTCTTTGTTGCATTTTGAGGGATTGTTATGTGATCTAATTATGTTATCATTGTTGAGAGAACTTGCACTAGTGAAAGTATGAACCCTAGGACTTGTTTCGAAGCATTGCAATACCATTTTTGCTCACTTTTGTTACTGGTTACCTTGCTGTTTTTATATTTCATATTACAAAAACCTATATCTACCATCTATATTGCACTTGTATCACCATCTCTTCGCCAAACTAGTGCACCTACACAATTTACCATTGTATTGGGTCTGTTGGGGGACACAAGAGACTCTTTGTTATTTGGTTGCAGGGTTGTTTGAGAGAGACCATCTTCATCCTACGCCTCCCACAAATTGATAAACTTTAGGTCATCCACTTGAGGGAAATTTGCTACTGTCCTACAAAACTCTACGCTTGGAGTCTCAACACGATTCTACAAGAAGAAGGTTGCGTAGTAGACATCAAAGCACCTGTTGTAACTCTACCCATGACAACTATGGGAGAATATCCGGAACTTGTCCGTCAAGAGCAGACTGAACATGTTGTTGAGCATGAAAGGGGGGAGCAACAACCACTTTTATAAGATGTGCCAGAAGTTGAGGCCCTTAGAAGGTCTACAAGACACAAAAAGTCAGCTATTATTTCTACTGCTTATAAAGTTTATAACATAAAAGTAGTTCATATAGAAAAAGACTCCACATCATATGAAGAAGCCATGAGAAGCCCTCACTCATCAAAGTGGCTGGAGGCAATGGAAAGCAAGATGAAGTCGATGAGTTCCAAAGATGTTTGGGACTTAGAGAACATTCCTAAAGGAGCTAAAAGAGTAGGCTGTAAATGGGTCTACAAAATGAAATATGACTCTAAAGCGAATGTAGAAAAATATAAAGCATGACTTGTGGCAAAAGGATTTACACAGAGAGAAAGGATAGATTACAATGAGACATTTTCCCTATTCTCATGTAAGGATTCCTTCAGAATCATAATGGCATTAGTTGCACATTTTGATTTAGAGTTACATCAATTGGATGTAAAGACGACATTTATGAACGGGGATTTAAAAGAAAAAGTTTACATGAAACAACCCAAGGGTTTTTTGATGGAAGGCAAGGAAGATATGGGATGGTGCCTGAAGAAATCCATTTATGGATTAAGGAAGCCTCTAGACAGTGGTATCTAAAGTTTAATGAAACAATTAAAAGTTTTGGATATAAAGAGAATATTGAGGACAACTACATTTATGCAAAGTTTAAAAATAGGAAATATATTTTCCTAATCTTGTATGTGGATGATATCTTGCTTGCTAGCACTGGTGTTAGTCTGCTACAAGAAACAAAGAAGTTCTTGTCCTCAAATTTTGATATAATAGATCTTGGTGAAGCATCATATGTTTTGGGCATAGAAATTCACCAAGATAGGAAAAATGGAGTTTTAGGACTATCGTAGAAGGCATATTTAAAAAGGTTCTTAAAAAGAATAATATGCATGTGAGTAAAGCCACACCCGCTCCTATAGTTAAGGGCGATAGTTTAGGGAAATTCCAATGTCCAAAGAACCAGTACGAGATCGATCAAATGAAAGCAGTACCATATGCTTCGGCTGTTGGAAGCTTACAGTATGCACTTACCTTGACTTAGCTTTTATCACCTGGGTACTTGGTAGATATCAAGACAATCCAGGCATAGAGCACTGGAAGATGGTAAAGAAAGCATCATGTTATGTGCAAGGCATGAAGGACCTCATGCTAACATACAAAAGATATGATTCCCTAGAGATAAGAGGGTATTTAGACGTAGATTTTGTGGGGGACAGTGATGATAGAAAATCCACATCAGGATATGTGTTCACTCTCGCTGGAGGGGCTATTTCATGGAGAAGCTCCAAACAGACAATAGTTGCATCGTCCATGATGTATGCAGAATTTATAGCATGTTATGAGGCCACGGGGCAGGCGATATGGTTAAAGAAATTTATACCCGACTTGGAAGTGGTAGATTGCATTCATAAACCACTAAAGACATACTATGACAACCATCCCGCATTATTCTATGCTCACAACAATAAGTCGAGTAGTGCTACCAAGACAATAGAGATAAGGTATTATGTTGTGAAAGATAAAATCTAGGATCACACTATAAGTCTCGAGCATATAAGGACAAAGGATATGCTTGTGGATCCGCTCACGAAAGGCTTACCACCCAATGTGTTGAAGGAACACTTAGCCAGCATGGGTTCAAGGGAAAACCTATGATTCATGGATCATGAGAGGCCCAAAAGGAACATAATTGTTTCAAAATAGAGAGGTATGTTGTAGCTGTCTGATTCTATCGGCACTTGAGTTGTGATGATGAAACATGCTCCATGTATTGATCTGTGATGAAACGAGAAAAATAAAAAAGTATATGGTTAAAAGTAAAGTTGAGATCTGGGGGGGATGTTAGGTTGATCTCCTCACGATCGAGCCCAACGGCTCGACGGGACGTGACTCGCACCCTGATCGGGGGCGCCCAACCGTTCTCTGGTTGGTGGGCCCCTGCCGCGTTGTGCAATATAAAGAGGTGGGGGCTGGGGCATGCAACACGAGGTTCATCGCGTAGGCACCAACCCCACCAAACATCCCCTACCGATCTAGGGTTTCACACTAGCGACGGGAAGCACCGCCACGACCGCTTCTCACTCACCGCCACCACCATAGCTCCACCATGGCCACCGGCTCTAGCCCCTCGGGCGAAGCCGAAGGTAATACTCCCGGATTGATCTAGCCTACTCGATCCACAGTCCTGTCATGCTCCTCTCTCTTTGTTCTCCTAAATATTGCCTTTAATTTGTTCATTGATTCAGTGTCGTGGTTTCCAATTGCTAGTTTTTTTCCAAGGTTGGTTGTGTTCCACGCATGAGAACGTGGATATGTGCATGTTTGTTCATGTGTGTATGTGTGTGTGTGTTCAATTGTTCTGCATGTATTTGGGTGTTGGATTCGTATTTGTTTCTTTGGTCGATTTCCCTCACGGTTCCGTCTAGATTGATTTGGCTCGGCCGGCCGGGTCATGTGAGGCTTCGTCTTAAATGTGGTGGTATGGTTCGTGTTGGTGTCATACTCTTAGTGTTACTTTGGTTCGGCCTTTTGAAATAGAGAGATAGATTTGTTCCTATATCCTGTTACTTTCAAACCTATATTCTGTTATTTATAACATGCTTCAAACACTGCATATATAAATGGCTAAATGCTCTGCACCATCTGAATCTATTGTAATTTCAGTGATAACAACTATATAACCTGTTGTAATGGAAAATTATCTGAATAGATATATACGTGTGTGTTGGATAATTGGGGCTTTGGAGGGTATCATTTGTTTGATGTTTCTTTAACTAAAGCTTGATGTTATTGTAATATCCCAAATTTTCAATTTGGAATGTTATACATTAGATCATCATGCATATCATATTTTATTTTGCATTTTGGTTGATCCTAGAAATTCTACGCAACTCAATGACCCACAGAGAGAGTTGGGGATTTCGTTATTTTCATATTTGAGTTCTCTCAAATTTTGAGAATAGGATCAGTTGATTTTATTTATTTTATCATCAATTATTTCTATTACAAAAATATGAGAGAGGGATAAAATGACTTTCCCAAAATAAAGAAATATTGAGGATTTAATAATAAAATCAAATAAGATTTTATTTTAGAGTTTTTCGGTGTTTTATTTGAATTTAGGAAAAATGTGCGTTTTTCAAAATTGCATTTAGGGCCCAAATAAATGTTCACCTTGTGCAGCTTGATTTTAGAAGCTCGTGAAAATTTATTTCGGAATGTTCGGAGTCCGTTTAGTATTTCTTTTTATTTTTCTTCCGAGCGGAATAAAAAAAACGAACCGACTTCGGGCCGTACCCGAGCGGGACACCGCCCGGGGGCAGCCTAGAAATAGCGCCGCCCCGAGCCGCCCCACCCCATCAGCCCGCCTCGATTCGCGCGCGCCGCCGGAGCCACCGCCGCCGACGATCCCGCCGCCCAACGTTTGTCGCGCCTCGTTTTCCGTGCCGAAAAAAATAAAAAATTTCAGCGTTCGTCGTTTTTCTTTTTCTCGGATTAAATCCGCGATTTTTCTGATCGCGATTCCTGATCCGATTTTTGTTTTAGTTTAACTTTTCGCTCGTTTATCGGAATTAGGCGATTCAAGCGCCTAGAGTTTCGTCTCAAAACCCTCTATTCGTTTAACCAACTTGAACAAGTTTTTGTTACTGTAAAATTTGCCCTAGATCCAGATTACTAGAACAAAGTTGTTTTCTTTCGCCGTTTGACTTTCGTTGCTTCGTTCGATTTGATTCTTTTTGCCAACCGGAGTTCTTAAGTTGAACCTTCTGGTTAGATCTCTTATTTGAGTTTTACCTGTGCATTAGATGAGTACTTATTGTATGCTTGTTTGTTTGTCTGCGATAGAGTACCCGGAGTGCGCCGCCTGTTACTTCGAATCGTTAGGTTTCGCGGATCATCAGCAAGGCAAGTAACACTTTGATCATACCTTTTCTACTACCCAGTTTTATTGCATTAGATCAATCCTCACACATTGCATGGTTAGGATCTAATTAAATTGTGGGATGGGAAGTAGATGAGGTAGCACCTATTACCTGTTTATTATCAAACCTTTGGGAGTTACTTCTACGTTTGCTTATTATGCCATGCTATGCTAGTAGACGTGGATTGGGTGAGTGATATCCATGACAGATGTGAGATTGTTAATTAATGGTTTATCTAAGGTGGCAACTTAAACACACATCTGGGTGGACTGAGGCACCTGGGTATTCCAGGACTTGCCTGTTTTCTTTTGGACCGCCACCCAGGCTCAAAGGGACCATAAGACTATTCATACTAGAAACTTCCGTGTGCAGCCACAAGCTATTATGGGCTCTAGCATAGTTGAGTAATTCGTGCGAACTCTTACAGTGGTAGACTAGCAGATGTAGGGGATGTAGGTGGTACGGTCTACCCGATCGTAAGGTGCTAGCGCTTCTGAAAGACTATGTCTTGGTCATCCGTCTTCTCAAAGACCACATAGTGCGAGAAACCAAATGGAGGCGATCGAGTCTTGTGGGGAAAAGTGTGCAAACCTCTGCAGAGTGTAATAAACTAATCATGGTTAGCCGTGTCCCCGGTTATGGACATCTTGAGTATCTAGTACCTGGATTTTCATGTGAATCTCAACATGTTACTCTAAATTAATTTTGTTGGGTTATGTTTAATGATGATGCTTAATTGGGATTGAGGATGCTGTCAACCATTCTCAATGTTTAACAACCACCATGATAGTAATTAAAATTTATTACTTTGAAGTAGGGAAAAATTGGCTTTACGCAAAACTGTAACCATAGAGCTTTCCACCAGCCAAATATGCATATAGTTAGTTGTTTCATTTCATACCCTCTATGTGTTACCTTGCCAGCATATTCCATGTGCTGACCCATTTCAGGCTGCAACGTTAATGTTGCAGACTTTTCAGACGACGATTAAGGAGTTTTTAGGTCGTGGTTCTATACTCAGTGATGCCGTTGGAGTTGATGGACTCACTTACCTTCCAAGCCTTCCGCTGTTATCGTTATTAGATGGCCTTAAGCCATATTTATTGTAATAAGTTCTCTTATGAGACACTCGATGTAATAAGTGTGTGATTGCTACTCTGCTATAAATCCTCCGAGTACTGTGTGGTGTCGGCATTACTGATCCCGGGATGACACCGGAGCACAGACATCAGACTGTTTGAGGACTGGTCGCTACAAGAGATGGTATTAGAGCACACGCTGACTGTAGGGCACGACCACTAAGCTAAAGACCTAGATCACTATTCACTCTCTTCTCTTCTGACTCCTCATCTTTTCTACTCTTTTAGGATTGCGGATGCAAGGAACAAGTTCACGCAACCGGATGAAGATACACCTTTTGGACGTCACTTGAAGGAAGTCACTAGATACCTGAATATAGGAGTACCAAGCTTCATGGGAACCTAAAACGCCACTTTACCTGAAGAAGAGCGCTGGATGATTCAAGTTCAAATTCCAGGAAGGACGTTCATGCCAGTCACTGATCCCATAGAGTTTTCTTTTGATGCACCAACTTGGAGTCTAGGAAATAGCATGGCAGCTCACATCGCCATGGGACGCATTGGAGAAGTCTACCGCAAGGATCTCAAGGATACTATCTACCAGATTTGTGGGCGCCGAGATGAACACTGGGAGATGATCAGCACCAAGAAGGATAGATCAATCGCAGCTTTTATCCAGGAGCTAAACCAGCACATTCGACGACAGGAGAACCAGATGTGCACCGACATGATAGACCTGAAGAAGGCAAAGACTAGAATCAAGGAACTGGAGGAAGAACTCAAGGCTACACGTGAAGATTATGAAGAGGAAATTGAAGTATTGGTGGAGAAGAATAACGACCTGATCAAGAAGATTGGAATATTTATGGGAGGCCCTACGCCAGTAGATGAAGACGAAGAACCCCAGGAGATTAGCCCGAAAGACTACATCATCATCGACGACACCGACTCGGAAGCAAATAGTAGCGATGATGACTATGTTGATGAAGCTGGAGCAGATATTATGGAGTCAACAACCGAAGAATATTTCTAGTAGACCACCTCATCAGTAGTAGTAGTCCACCATGTAAATATAGTAGTCCGAGCACTTTCGCGATAGTTAGATCGATTTTATGCCTTGTTTGATTGATTGAAGTGAATTGTTTGCTTTTGCCTCATGTGCATATGGGTAGTGTTTTCTCTTTAGACCCCCTCTATTCTTATATCTCATCTTTTCTAAACCCTCAGATGCCTCCGAGACGTGACCCCAGATTTGCCTTTCCACCGGAGCTCACCCAGTTGATCCAGCAGCAGAACACACTGATGTAGTTGCTAGTCCAGAATCAGAATCAGGGGAACAACAACAACCCACCACCACCACCACCACCTGTTGACCACTTAGCCTGTTTTCTTAGGCTGAATCCGCCGGTGTTTTCCAGTAGCACCGAGCCGATAGTAGCAGATGATTGGCTCCGCAAGACAGCTAGGGAGTTGACCACAGCAGGATGCATAGATGCAGAGAAGGTGAAGTTTGCCGCACATCAGTTAGAAGGACCCGCAGCATCATGGTGGGGAAATTTCATAGCCACTTTCCCTGTAGACAGTGTCACATGGGACCAGTTTCAGCAGGCTTTTCGTACTGCCCATGTTTCAGCAGGAGCTATGGCCATGAAGAAGCATGAGTTTCGCAACTTGCGCCAAGGAGGACGGACAGTTGGCCAGTATGTGGAGGAGTTTAGTAAGTTAGCACGTTATGCCCCAGATGACGTTGTTACGGATGCAACGAAGCAGGAGAAGTTTTTAGAAGGACTGAATGATGAGTTGAGCATGCAGTTGATGGTAGCCACCTTCAACAACTACCAGGAGTTGGTAGATCATGCTCTTATGATTGAAGGGAAGCAACAGCAAGTTGAGAATCGCAAGAGGAAGTATGGACAAGGGAAGTACAATTCAGGAGCTCAGCAGAAGCCACATTTTACCCCTAGACCGGGAGGACATTTTCAGCATACCCATGGAGGAGGTAGCTCGCACAATCACAATGGCACCAAGAATGGAAATGGCAATGAAGGAAGCAACGGCCAGAATCGCACCAACCCATCAACCCCAGCCAAGAAGGATCTGAGCCAAGGCACTTGCTTTAAGTGTCAGAAGACCGGACATTATGCCAATGAATGTCCTGAAGGCCAAAATGGCAATGGAAGTTCTGGGAAGAAGCCGAACCCTTTCAACAGGGGACAGGTGAACCACATTAACGTGGAGGAGGTTGAAGCTCAGCCTGATGCAGTAATAGGTAAGTTTTTGGTTAAGTCATTTACTGCACTCGTTCTTTTTGATACTGGTGCATTGCATTCATACATCTCAAGGGGATTTGTGGATAAGTATAACCTACCAACCCAAGCCCTTAGGTCACGCATGTTAGTAACCTCGCCCGGAGTAGAGTATGTGGCTAGTCTATGGTGTGATCGGTTACCATTAAGGATTGGTAACTATGTTTTTCCCTCAGACCTAATAGTATTGGAATCCCAAGGATTGGATGTGATATTAGGCATGGATTGGTTATCAAAGTATGAAGGGAATATTGAATGTGCTAGTAAGTCAATTTTGCTTACCACACCAGAAGGGAGAAGGATCAAGTATGTATCCCGGCATGTGCCAAAGAGGACCCAAGTAAATTGCCTAACAGGAGTTGTGCAGGAGGAAGTACCAGTGGTAAGGGATTTTCTCTGATGTATTTCCAGAGGAGTTGCCAGGCATGCCACCAGATAGAGATATTGAGTTTTTGATTGAGATATTGCCAGGCACAGGTCCAATATCAAAGAGACCATATAGGATGCCAGCAAAGGATTTGGTGGAAATTAAGAAGCAAATTAAGGAGTTACTGGATAAAGGATATATTCGCCCAAGTTCTTCACCTTGGGGATCGCCAGTACTACTAGTGGAGAAGAAGGATGGATCGTTAAGGATGGTTGTTGATTATCGAGGATTGAATGAAGTAACGATCAAGAACAAGTACCCACTACCAATGATCAACGATCTGTTTGATCGATTGCAAGGAGCTAAGGTATTTTCCAAGATCGATCTGCGATCAGGATACTACTAGTTGAAGATTCGAGAACAGGATATTCCGAAGACAGCTTTTACCATAAGGTATGGGCTGTACGAGTATATCGTTATGTCATTTGGTCTGACTAACGCACCTGCCTTTTTTATGAACATGATGAACAAAGTGTTTATGGAGTTTTTGGATAAGTTCGTCGTAGTGTTCATTGATGATATCCTGGTTTATTCGAAGAATGAAGAGGAACATAAGGAGCATTTGCGTTTGGTACTTGGAAAGCTCGGAGAACATCAATTATATGCCAAGTTCAGCAAATGTGAGTTTTGGTTGAAGGAAGTAGGATTCCTCGGACATGTTATATCTGGAGAAGGTATAGCAGTAGATCCCGCTAAAGTTGAAACCGTGACCAAGTGGGAAGCCCCAACAACAGTTGGAGAGATTTGGAGTTTTCTTGGACTCGCAGGATACTACCGGAGATTTATTGAGAATTTCTCAAAGATTGCGAAGGCTATGACTGAGTTGTTGAAGTAAGATACCAAGTTCATATGGACAGAGGAATGTGAGGCTAGTTTCCAGGAATTGAAGAAATGTTTGGTTACCTCACCAGTGTTGATTTTGCCAGACCAGACCAAAGATTATGAGGTGTATTGCGACGCTTCACGTCGAGGACTTGGAGCAGTGCTTATGCAGGAAGGGAGAGTTGTTTCATATGCCTCAAGACAACTGAAACCTCATGAGTTGAATTATGCCATGCATGATTTGGAGTTAGCAGCCGTAGTGCATGCATTGAAGACATGGAGACATTTTCTCATTGGAAATCATTGTGAGGTGTACACGGATCATAAGAGTTTGAAGTACATCTTCACGCAGAAGGAGTTGAATCTCAGACAAAGGAGATGGTTGGAGCTTATCAAGGATAATGATATGAAATTGCATTATCACCCCGGAAAGGCTAATGTAGTAGCTGACGCATTAAGTCGTAAGAGCCATGTCAATACGTTACTGACGGGAGAAATACCCACGGAGTTAGCAGAAAATCTTCGTGAACTATGTTTGGAAATAGTTCCGAGAGGCTACGTAGCAGCATTGGAGATTCAGTCAACTTTGATGGATAGAATTAGAGAAGCTCAGAGGACCGACAAAGAGATTGCCTCTATAAAGGAGAAACTTAGCAAAGGAAAAGCTAAGGGAGTTCGTGAGGATGAGCACAATACCCTATGGTTTGAAGACCGCGTTTACGTGCCCAATGACCCGTAGATCAGGAAGTTGATACTGCAAGAGGCACACGATTCACCATATTCGATTCACCCAGGAAATACCAAGATGTATTTGGATTTGAAGGATATTTTCTGGTGGACCGGAATGAAGAAGGATATTGCGGAGTATGTAGCTATTTGTGATGTATGTCAGAGAGTAAAGGCAGAGCATCAGAAGCCAACAGGATTGTTACAACCATTGCCGATACCCGAATGGAAGTGGGATAAGATAGGCATGGATTTTATCACGGGATTGCCCAGGACTCGTTCAGGCTATGACTCGATCTGGGTTGTAGTTGATCGATTGACGAAAGTAGCTCATTTCATCCCAGTAAAGATCACTTACACTAGCGCTAAGTTGGCAAAGATATACATGACCAGGATCGTATGTTTGCATGGAGTTCCAAGGAGTATCGTATCAGATAGAGGAACCCAGTTTACCTCAATGTTCTGGAAGCAGTTGCATGAAACTTTGGAAACCAGGCTAGAGTTCAGTACAACTTTTCATCCACAGACAGATGGACAGACCGAGAGAGTCAATCAGATTTTGTAGGATATGCTGAGAGCTTGCGCACTAGATTATGGATCTAGTTGGGACGATAATTTGCCATATGCAGAGTTCTCTTACAACAACAGTTACCAAACCAGTTTAAAGATGGCCCCTTTCAAAGCTTTGTACAGAAGGAGGTGCAGGACACCGTTGTCATGGGGCGAAGTTGGAGACCGCCAGTTGTTTGGACCTGACTTGATTAAAGAGTCTGAACAGAAGGTGAAGTTGATTCGCTATAGGCTCAAGGTAGCCCAGTCCAGACAGAAAAGTTATGCAGATTCTAAACGCAAGGAGACAGTTTATGAAGTCGGAGACAGAGCTTATCTTCGAGTATCTCCACTTCGGGGAACAAAGCATTCTGGAGTTAAAGGGAAGTTAGCACCACGATTTTTAGGACCACACTGGTAGAAAAAGGGCCTATAGTCCCGGTTCGTAAGGGCCTTTAGTCCCGGTTCCTGAACCGGGACTAAAGTGTCGGTACTAATGCCCCGACCCTTTAGTCCCGGTTCAATCTAGAACCGGGACTGATGGGCCTCCACGGGGGCAGTGCGCAGAGCCCAGGCAGGAGACCCTTTGGTCCCGGTTGGTGGCACCAACCGGGACCAATAGGCATCCACGCGTCAGCATTTCTGTGGCTGGGGTTCTTGTTTTTTTTGAAAGGGGGGGGGGTTTGGGGGTTTTGGGGGGTTAATTTAGGTGTTTCATATATTGTGTTAGCTAGCTATAATTAATAGAGAGAAGTGTCCTCTCTTACGTCCGTGCTTGGTCGATGCTACGTACTATACATATGTATACGAAGGAAACAGAAGATTGTCATGAACATATATGCATACAGAGAGAAGTGATATTGACCACCTCTCCTTCTCCGAGAGATTGGTCGAACAACAAGTTCTCGTATATCTATCCAACACTACCGGCTACATATATACAATAATTATCTCTTACAAATATAATCATACGGACTCATGGTCCACATAGTATTCTCCGTCTTCAGCGATCACTTGGTCAAGAAAGAATGCCGCCAATTCCTCTTGAATTGCTCGAATGCGAGCTGGTGCTAGGAGTTCATCCCGCTTCCGAAACATCTAATTTGAAGAAGGGGGGTCAATACATATATATATGAATGAATGAAACTCAATACAAATGATGGTAATAAAATAAAATTGTGAATGTTGTTATTTACGTACTTCATATTGTTCGTCAGAGTACCCGCCCCGCTCACAGGTCGTGTGGCGGATGGACTCGCAGATGTAGTATCCACAAAAATCATTCCCTTTTTCCTGCCACAACCACTTTACAAGAAATAGAGGTCAATCAAACTGATAAGCAAGAATGCTAAATTGTATTGATGAAACTAGCGCTTGAATCACTAGGAGATGCGCGGAACATGCTACTATAGTACTTACTTTCGGGTGTCTAAATTCCAGCTCCTTCGGCAGTCCCGGAACTTTTCTGGTGAATTTTCTCCAAACCCTGCCGGACAAAGAAAACAATTACTTGATATCAGGAAATGAACAAAGTTGCTGATATGGTGGATAATGATCGATTTAACTTACTTCTTGAGGATTTCAGTCATGTCCGCATACTCCTTGGGATCTTTTCGTTTAGAGTCCAAGACAGTTACTACTCCCTGCTCAAGCCTAATCACTAGGAGAATATAGTGGTACCTGCGCACGCATGCATAACTCATCAATTACATTACTATAACCTGGACTAATATATAAGGGAAACCGAATATGCACAAGACAGTAACACTCACTTGAAGTTGTAAGGAAAGAGTATTATATCTTTGTTTTCATTTTTTTGAATGATCGTAGCAAGTTGACCTCGGTATCTCCGGGACGATGTTCAACCTCAGTTGCATCTATGAGATATGTGTTAACGAACCCAATATCACCGATTTGTCTTTTCTTCAATTCAGCGATCTTCATTCTTCATAATATAGTGAGGATAATTATAAATACATGCAATGAAAGAGATGAGCTATATAGAGAGAATTAATGACAGAAGTAGTAGTACTTACAGACAGTAGCAGGTGATCGTTGTTTTATCGAGGGCCAATTGATTGAAAAACTGATAGAACTCCTCAAATGGAATAGGCAATAGTTCAATTCCAATGAGGTCATGCTCCGGTTTAACTCTCGCATACAAAGTACTCCTCCCCCCAAACTCTCTACAGATTTTCAAGTACCAATCATGTAATCTTCGCATCATCGTTGTTAAAGATTTTTCATCTTTGACGAGAGGCTTCCCGTACTCGTATCTGTGTATCTGCACCCCCATGGGATCATAATGTACATCGTTGGGCAGGTAATCGTCAACATTGCCATAACCGGGCACCATCCTCGGATCGACGATGTCGCTAGGCACCTTGAGGGGGGGGGGGCACGATTGCTTCGCTTGTTCGCTCAGCTGGGCAATTTGTTTCCCAGCTGCTCATCGTTCTTTCAGCCTTTGATCACTGACTGTACTTCCCGACCGCTCCGCTTCGCCCCATGTCTTTGCAATAATGCGCTCATAGTTGCCTTTCGGCGGAGACTTGGGTGGTTTTACCAGGGCAGCCAGAGTGCGCTTCACTTTCACCGGATCTACCTTCTCCTTCGGAGGTGGATGTCCCTTTTCTTTCAACCCTTGAAACCAGTCATCCACTTCGGTTCGCGCGATCTTCGCGTTCTCCTCCGGGGTCCTCTCGTATGGTAACTTCTCTGGAGTCTTCAGAGAAGGACCGAATCTGTATGTCCTCCCGCCTCTGGTTGTACTGCTGGACACCGACCGAGCATACGGAGCGGTTGTCTTCTTTACTTGCTTAAGAGGCGGAGGAGAAGGACTACGACACGCCGGAGCAGCTGGAGTGGCGGCAGGTCTCTTCCGCCCTTGCTGACGAGGCGGAGAAGGAGGAGGCTGGCTGCTCGGGCGCGTCGGTGCAGGCGGAGAAGGAGGCGGAGTGCCGCCACGCGCCGGAGAAGGAGCCGGCCAAGGGCCCTGATCGTCACTTGCCGGAGGAGGAGGCGATGGAGGAGGCGGAGTGCCCTGACTTGCCGGAGGAGGAGGAGGCGGAGGCGTCCAGTTCGGAAGGTTGATGAGCTCCTTCCGCCATAGGCATGGTGTCTTCAGAGCAGACCCCAGCCGAGTCTCCCCTTCACCGGTAGGGTGGTCAAGGTGGAGGTCCTCAAATCCCTCCATTATTTCATCCACCATCACCCTAGCATATACATCTGGAATCGGCCGGCAGTGAAAAGTTGCACCGGGTTCAGTAGGATAAACAGAGCCAACAGCCGCCTTGACCTTCAAATTCATCCATTGCGTCATAAGGTGGCAATTTTGAGACTCCGTTATAGCATCCACGGGATAGCTGGCAGGAGCCGTCAAGGCATGCTCCGGCTGAAGCAGCTCGGTGGAAGCCACGCTGCTTCTCTGCTGAGATGGCGGGGTAGCTTCGGGGGAAGCTTCGGCAGTACGTTTGCTGTGATTTGCTTCTCGTTCCTCTATCGCGTCTACCCTTGCTTGCAGCGCCTGCATTTGGGTCTGCTGCACTTTTTTCCTCCTCTCATGGGATTTCTAACCTCCTGCGTCAGGAAACCCAACCTTCCACGGAATGGAGCCTGGCATGCCTCGTGTCCGTCCAGGGTGCTCAGGATTCCTGAGGGCCATTGTGAGCTCGTCGTTCTCTCTGTCTGGAAAGAACTTCCCTTGCTGCGCTGCTTCGATATACTGCTTAAGCTTCCTGACTGGTATGTCCATTTGATCGTTCGTCCAAATGCACTTCCCTGTTACAGGGTCCAAGGTTCCGCCAGCCCCGAAGAACCAAGTCCGGCAACGGTCTGGCCAGCTAATTGTCTCTGGTTCGATCCCTTTAGCAACCAGATCATTCTCAGTCTTGGCCCACTTAGGCCGGGCTACGAGGTAGCCACCTGACCCCGTGCGATGGTGAAGCATCTTCTTCACAGCATTTTGCTTGTTTGTCGCCGACATCTTCTTACTCTTTTCCGATGTCTTGTGGGCCACAAATGCGGGCCAGTGATCTCTGATCTTCTCATATCTGCCCTTGAATTCTGGTGTCTCTTTTTTATCGACAAACCTATTCAGCTCTTTCTTCCACCTCCTGAATAGATCTGCCATCCTCTTAAGAGCAAAAGACTTGATTAATTTCTCTTTAACTGGCTTCTCCGGATCATCCTCTGGGGGTAGGGTGAAATTTGACTTCAGCTTAGTCCAAAGATCATTTTTCTGCATATCATTGACATAAGACACCTCAGGGTCTTCTGTAGCCGGCTTAAACCATTGCTGGATGCTTATCGGGATCTTGTCCCTAACCAGAACCCCGCACTGAGCAACAAATGCGCTCTTTGTCCGGAGGGGTTCAATCGGTTGGCCGTCGGGTGTGATTGCAATGATCTCTAACTTTTCATCCGAGCTCAACTTTTTCTTCGGGCCTCATCTCTTTACCGAAGTTGTGCTCGATCCGGAGGGCTAGAAAAAAGAACAAAGACTTAATTAATATGTGTACATACCAAAACAATGAATGCATCAATCATCTAGTCAGCACAGGCTTAACTAATATATATACCTGGCCGGACTCGGTTCGGTCACCAGAGTCATCATTACAGTCTCCTTCTTGCACCGGCATTGGGTCACCGGAGCCGTCCTCATGTTCTTCTTCTTGCACCGGCATTAGGTCACAGTAGCCAGCTTGTTCACCCTCTCCTTCCAGACCATCGGTGTCATTGAGAAACAATGAGACGGCATCACTTCCTTCTACGATTATGTCCCTCAACAACACTTCTTTTGCTTCGTCTCAGGCGGTGTCCATAGTTTCTACAAATATTTACAACATGGCAATTATTATTCAAACATGACAGATGGATATATTAGTGCCAAACATAGAACTAGCTACCTAATCATAGCAAGCTATCGGGAGGGGGTATATATCGACAACGACGACACTACATCTATGTCCCTCGACGACCCTCGTTCCCGATAAAAAAAGAGGAAGAAGAAGAAAAAAAAGAGGAGAAGAAAGAATAGAGGAGAAGAACTCCTCTATTCTTTCTTCTCCTCTTTTTTTTCTTCTTCCTCTTCTTTTTTTATCCTCTTCTTCCTCTCATGTTTGAGAGGATCGCCGAGGGGTCGGGAGGTTGCGTAGTGTCAAAGGATTCAACAAAACCATGTCTTCATCATTAGGCGAAAGTAACGTGTGCATGATGGTACGAAGCTCTTCAAAGTTGTTCTGGAACGGAGTCCCGGATAGGATAATTCGCTTTTTGGTACAAAGTTCAGCAAGAGCCTTCCGAATATCACTACTTGGAAGGCCTTTGCTGAATTCGTACCAAAAGGCGGATTATTCTATCCGGGACTCCATTCCAGAACAACATTGCAGAACTTCGTACCAACATACCCTGGTTACTTCCGGCTAATGATGAAGGCATGGATTTCTTCAATACTTTGACACTAGGAAACCTCTCTCGACCCCTCGGCGATCCTCGACCCCTCGAACCCTCGACGACCCTGGAACCCTCGACCCCTAGACGACCCTGCTGGAACCCTCGACCCTCGACCCTATAGAACCCTCGAACCCTTGACCCTGAAACCCTCGGCCCTTGACCCCTTAACGACCCTCGACCCTCTACCCTAGTTCCCGACCCTCGACCCCTCGGCGATCCTCGACACCCTCGTTCCCGATAAAAATTAAGAAGAAGAAGAAGAAGAAGAAGAAGAAGAAGAAGAAGAAGAAGAAGAAGAAGAAGAAGAAGAAGAAGAAGAAGAAGAAGAAGAAAATAGAGGAGAAGAAGAAAGGAATACCTAGAGGAGAATATCAAAGAAAAAAAGAAGAAGAAAAAGAGGAGAAGAAGAAAGGAATAGTGGAGAAGAAGAGAAAATAGAATATATTCTATTTTCTCTTCTTCTCCACTATTCCTTTCTTCTTCTCCTCTTCTTTTTCTTCTTTTTTCTTCTTCTTATTTATTTCTCCTCTTCTTTTCCTCTCCTCTTCTTCTTTCTTTCATCTTCTTATTTTCTTCTTTCCTACCCTTCTTTTTCTAAAATTGTAACTTTTGCATATATAAAACTTTTCTAAAATTGTAACTTTCTATATAAAACTTTCCTATCGGGAGGGGGAGAAGATCGAAGAAAAAAAGAAGAAAAAAAAGAGGAGAAGAAGAAAGGAATAGAGGAGAAGAAGAAAAAATAGAAAAAAAATTCTATTTTTTCTTCTTCTCCTCTATTCCTTTCTTCTTCTCCTCTTCCTTTTCTTCCTCTCCTCTACTTCTCCTTTTTCCTATTCTTATTTTCCTTTTTCCTCTCCTAAATATATAAAACTTTTCTAAAAATGAAAGTAACCTAAAATGTACTAAATCAGAGAACATATATAGATAATCCTTTTCTAAATATTTAAACCTAACTTTTGCATATATGAACATATATACACAGAGAACATAAAAACATATACATTTTTCTAAAAAAGAAAAATACAAAATACAAACATATATATGAAAAAAAATCTGAAAAGAAGCAATATACACAATACATATATGCATAATATACACAAAGAGGCAATATACACAAGCATATATAATATATAAAAAATAGGGGAGGGGCGCCGGCCGGACCAACGGGCAGGGCGAAGGCGACGGTGACGGGCGGGCCGCGGCGACGGTGACGGGCGGGGCGGGGCGACGACGACGGGCGGGGCGGGGCGACGGAGACGGGCGGGGCAGGGGCGACGGCGACGGGCGGGGCAGGGGCGACGGCGCAGGGCGACAGGGAGGGGGCCGGAGATGGCACACGCAGCGACGAGGAGGCGGCCGGCGACGGCGCAAGCAGCGACGGGGACAAGGCCTGCGGCGGCACAGGGCGACGGCGACGGGGAGCGGGCGACGACGGGCTCGATCGGGGCAGCGATGACGACGACGAACGGCCTGGGGGCGTCGGGGGCGAATGGGAGCGGTTGGCGAAAATTTCACAAGTGCTACCTTATATACCTAGAGCAATGGTCCCGGTTCGTGGCACGAACCGTGACCAACGCCCCCCTTTGGTCCCGGTTGGTGCCATGAACCGGGACCAAAGGCCAATTTTCAGCAGCCCAAAGGGCGGGAAGCGGCGGCCTTTGGTCCCGGTTGGTGGCACCAACCGGGACTAAAGGGGGGCATTGGTCCCGGTTGGTGCCACGAACCGTGACCAATGCCCCCTTTAGTCCCGGTTGGTGCCACCAACCGGGACCAATGGCCTTGTGCTGCCCCGCGCCCAAAAGTTTAGTCCCACATCGCTAGCTGAAGGGCGCCGGCACTTGTTTATAAGCGCTGGTGTGCCTCCCCATTCGAGCTCCTCTCTAATGCAGGCTTTCGGGCCTAAACTTGCTACTACCTGTGGGCCTATTGGGCCTTCTGCGGGCCTGAATCCTGGCCCATGTAGGGTTTCTAGTCGTATTCAGGCCGTGGAGGCCTTGTAGGTGGCATTTTTTTGGTTTTTTCTTTTTTATTTCTACATTTTTTTTGGTTTTTTCTTTTTTATTTCTACATTTTTTTTGGTTTTTTATTTTTTTATTTCTACTTAAAACTAAATACTTATAGTTTTTTATTGATTTCTTTTTGCTTTTAGGTCACAAAAATTATAAACTTTCTATTAGTGCCATTAGTTTTAAATTTTGAATAGTTTAAATTTGAATTTTTAAAAATTTGTGTGAATGACTAGTTTATGAATAACTTTACTATAAAAATAGAATTTGTTTTCTATTTATTTTTTATTTATACTTACAACTAAATACTTATAGTTTTTTAGTGATTTCTTTTTGATTTTAGGTCACAAAAATTATAAAATTTCTGTTAGTGCCATTAGTTTTAAAATTTTGAATAGTTTAAATTTGTATTTTTTAAAATTTGTGTGAATCACTAGTTTATGAATAACTTTACTATAAAAATAGATTTTTTTTATTTTTTTCTATTTATTTTTTATTTATACTTACAATTAAATACTTATAGTTTGATTTTAGGTCACAAAAATTATATTCTTTTTGCTATTGAAGAATATTATAGTTTTATTTTAGTTGATCATAACATAATATTTTAATTGATTGTTTTTATTTTCATAAAAGTTTTGTAGTTCATTCTGTTTGCTATTAATTCATTCTTTGAGCCAAATGACTCTGAAATTGGAAAGCATTTAAAAATGAACTCTGAAAAGGTTGAAAGTTGGCATGGTATCATCATTTCACCCACATAGCATGTTTCAAAAAGTAGAGAGGGTTACGACAAAAACTTGATGCACTTCGTGTACAAAATGGACAATCACTTTCGAAGTATCAAAGTTTCGGACAATAACTGCGCCACATCATTGGCTAGGACGAATGGTTCGTGTGTGTACCCAAGATTGTTTAGATCCACTGTTGTCATACCGTACTGTGGGTCTACCTGTACCCCGCCTCCTGACATATTGATCCATTTGCCTCAACACATAAAACCTTGAACCATAAGACATGAAAGCATTTCAAATGAACTCTGAAAAAGTTGAAAGTTGGGATGGTATCATAATTTCACCCACATAGCATGTGCATGTACAAAACGGACAATGGTAGCATGTTCGTCTGTTACAAATTTGGCATGGTATCATCATAATAGTTGCGGGAGAAAGTCTTCACTTTTTCTTCGCTTGTGTCATTTGCTTATTGCGCCGTAACCATGGATAATCTTCATTGTTTATCAGGATGCTTGGGTCAGTCTTGACATTGAAGGGAGGAATTTCATGAAACTTTTCATAATCTTCAGACATGTCTGTCTTGCCGTCCACTCCCAGGATGTCCCTTTTTCCTGAAAAAACTATGTGGCACTTTGGCTCATCGTATGATGTATTCGCTTCCTTATCTTTTCTTTTTCTCGGTTTGGTAGACATGTCCTTCACATAGATGACCTATGCCACATCATTGGCTAGGACGAATGGTTCGTCAGTGTACCCGAGATTTTTCAGATCCATTGTTGTCATTCCGTACTGTGGGTCTACCTGTACCCCGCCGCCCGAGGTTCATCGCGCCTCGTTTTCCATGCCGAAAAAAAAATTCGGCGTTCGTCGTTTTTCTTTTTCTCGGATTAAATCCGCGATTTTTCTGATCGCGATTCCTTATCCGATTTTCGTTTTAGTTTAACTTTTCGCTCGTTTATCGGAATCAGGCGATTCAAGCGCCTAGAGTTTCGTCTCGAAACCCTCTATTCGTTTAACCAACTTGCACAAGTTTTTGTTACTGTAAAATTTGCCCTAGATCCAGATTACTAGAACGAAGTTGTTTTCTTTCGCCGTTTGACTTTCGTTGATTCGTTCGATTTGATTCTTTTTGCCAACCGGAGTTCTTAAGTTGAACCTTCTGGTTAGATGTCTTATTTGAGTTTTACTTGTGCATTAGATGAGTACTTATTGTATGCTTGTTTGTTTGTCTACGATAGAGTACCCGGAGTGCGCCGCCTGTTACTTCGAATCGTTAGGTTTCGCGGATCATCAGCAAGGCAAGTAAAACTTTGATCATACCTTTTCTACTGCCCAGTTTTATTGCATTAGATCAATCCTCACACATTGCATGGTTAGGATCTAATTAAATTGTGGGATGGGAAGTAGATGAGGTAGCACCTATTACCTGTTTATTATCAAACCTTTGGGAGTTACTTCTACGTTTGCTTATTATGCCATGCTATGCTAGTAGACGTGGATTGGTGAGTGATATCCATGGCAGATGTGAGATTGTTAATTAATGGTTTATCTAAGGTGGCAACTTAAACACACATCTGAGTGGACTGAGGCACCTGGGTATTCCAGGACTTGCCTGTTTTCTTTTGGACCGCCACCCAGGCTCAAAGGGACCATAAGACTATTCATACTAGAAACTTCAGTGTGCAGCCACAAGCTATTATGGGCTCTAGCATAGTTGAGTAAGTCGTGCGAACTCTTATAGTGGTAGACTAGCAGATGTAGGGGATGTAGGTGGTACGGTCTACCCGATCGTAAGGTGCTAGCGCTTCTGAAAGACTATGTCTCGGTCATCCGTCTTCTCAAACACCATGTAGTGCGAGAAACCAAACGGAGGCGATCGAGTCTTGTGGGGAAAAGTGCGCAAACTGTTGGAAATATGCCCTAGAGGCAATAATAAAAGTATTATTATATTTCAATGTTCATGATAAATGTCTTTTATTCATGCTATAACTGTATTATCCGGAAATCGTAATACACGTGTGAATACTTAGACCACAATATGTCCCTGGTGAGCCTCTAGTTGACTAGCTCCTTGTGATCAACAGATAGTCATGGTTTCCTGACTATGGACATTGGACGTCGTTGATAATGGGATCACATCATTAGGAGAATGATGTGATGGACAAGACCCAATCCTAAGCATAGCATAAAAGATCGTGTAGTTCGTTTTGCTAGAGCTTTGCCAATGTCAAGTATCTCTTCCTTCGACCATGAGATCGTGTAACTCCCGGATACCGTAAGAGTGCCTTGGGTGTATCAAACGTCACAACGTAACTGGGTGACTATAAAGGTGCATTACAGGTATCTCCGAAAGTATCTGTTGGGTTGACACGGATCGAGACTGGGATTTGTCACTCCGTATGACGGAGAGGTATCTCTGGGCCCACTCGGTAATGCATCATCATAATGAGCTCAATGTGACCAAGGTGTTGGACACGGGATCATGCATTACGGTACGAGTAAAGTGACTTGCCAGTAACGAGACTGAACAAGGTATTGGGATACCGACGATCGAGTCTCGGGCAAGTAACGTACCGATTGACAAAGGGAATTGCATACAGGGTTTGATCGAATCCTCGACATCGTGGTTCATCCGATGACAACATCGAGGAGCATGTGGGAGCCATCATGGGTATCCAGATCCCGCTGTTGGTTATTGACCTGAGAGCGTCTAGGTCATGTCTGCATGTCTCCCGAACCCGTAGGGTCTACACACTTAAGGTTCGGTGACGCTAGGGTTATTAGGAAGACTAGTATGTGACTACCGAATGTTGTTCGGAGTCCCGGATGGGATCCTGGATGTCACGAGGAGCTCCGGAAGGGTCCGGAGGTAAAGATTTATATATGGGAAGTTGTCAAACGGACACCGAGAAGTTTCGGGGTCATACCGGTATTGTACCGGGGCCACCGGAAGAGTTCCGGGGGTCCACCGGGAGGGGCCACCCCTCCCAGGGGGCCACATGGGCTGCGTGGGGCAGGGAGCCAGCCCCTGGTGGGCTGGCCGCACCCCCTCCCTTGGGCCCATGCGCCTAGGGTTGAGGGGGGAACCCTAGAGGGGGCGCCCCCCTTGGCTTGGGGGGCAAGCCACCCTCTCCCCCTCTCCCCTTGGCCGCCGGACCCCCCCCCCTAGATGGGTTCTAGGGGGCCGGCCCCCTTCTCCCTTCCCCCTATAAATAGAGGGGTGAGGGGAGGGCAGCCACACCACCCTCCAAGGCGCAGCCCTCCCCTCCCCAACACCTCTCCTCCTCCGTTGTGTGCTTGGCGAAGCCCTATCGGAGTACTGCCTCTCCACCATCACCACGCCGTCGTGCTGCCGGTGGAGCTGTCTTCCTCAACCTCACATTTCCCCTTGCTGGATCAAGAAGGAGGAGACGTCTCCCGTCCCGTACGTGTGTTGAACGCGGAGGTGCTGTCCGTTCAGCACTTGGTCATCGGTGATTCGAATCACGTCGAGTACGACTCCATCATCACCTTGCAAGCTTCTGCACGCGATCTACAAGTGGTATGTAGATGCTAACTCTCTCCCTTGACTCGTTGCTTAGATGAACTCATAGATGGATCTTGGTGAAACCGTAGGAAAAATTTTAATTTTCTACAACGTTCCCCAACAGTGGTTTCAGAGCTAGGTCTATGCGTAGTTCTCTTTGCACGAGTAGAACACAATTTTGTTGTGGGCATGGATTTTGTCATCTTACTTGCCTCTACTAGTCTTTTCTTGCTTCAGCGGTATTGTGGGATGAAGCGGCCCGGACCAACCTTACACGTACGCTTACGTGAGACCGGTTCCACCGACTGACATGCACTAGTTGCATAAGGTGGCTGGCGGGTGTCTGTCTCTCCCACTTTAGTTGGAGCGGATTCGATGAAAAGGGCCCTTATGAAGGGTAAATAGAAGTTGACAAAATCACATTGTGGTTATTCGTAGGTAAGAAAACGTTCTTGCTAGAACCCAATTGCAGCCACGTAAAAGATGCAACAACAATTAGAGGACGTCTAACTTGTTTTTGCAGCGATTGATCATGTGATGTGATATGGCCAGAAGTTGTGATGAATGATGAATTGTGATGTATGAGATCATGTTCTTTGTAATAGGATTCACGACTTGCATGTCGATGAGTATGACAACCGGCAGGAGCCATAGGAGTTGTCTTTATCTTTTGTATGACCTGCGTGTCATTGAAGAACGCCATGTAACTCACTTTACTTTATTGCTAAATGCGTTAGCCATAGAAGTAGAAGTAGTCGTTGGCGTGACAACTTCATGAAGACACGATGATGGAGATCATGATGATGGAGATCATGGTGTCAAGCTGGTGACAAGATGATCATGGAGCCCCGAAGATGAAGATCAATGGAGCTATATGATATTGGCCATATCATGTCACAACTATATAATTGCATGTGATGTTTATTATGTTTATGCATCTTGTTTACTTAGGACGACGGTAGTAAATAAGATGATCCCTTACAAAAATTTCAAGAAGTGTTCTCCCCTAACTGTGCACCGTTGCTACAGTTCATCGCTTCTAAGCACCACGTGATGATCGGGTGTGATGGATTCTTACGTTCACATACAACGGGTGTAAGCCAGTTTTACACAGCGAAAACACTTAGGGTTAACTTGACGAGCCTAGCATGTGCAGACATGGCCTCGGAACACGGAGACCGAAAGGTCGAACACGAGTCGTATGGAAGATACGATCAACATGAGAATGTTCACCGACGATGACTAGTCCGTCTCACGTGATGATCGGACACGGCCTAGTCGACTCGGATCGTGTAAACACTTAGATGACTAAAGGGATGTCTAATCTGAGTGGGAGTTCATAATTTGATTAGAACTTTATTATCATGAACTTAGTCTAAAACCTTTGCAAATATGTCTTGTAGATCAATGGCCAACGCTAATGTCAACATGAACTTCAATGCGTTCCTAGAGAAAACCAAGCTGAAAGATGATGGCAGCAACTATACGGACTGGGTCCGGAACCTGAGGATCATCCTCATAGCTGCCAGGAAACAATATGTCCTAGAAGGACCGCTAGGTGACGCTCCCGTCCCAGAGAACCAAGACATTATGAATGCTTGGCAGTCTCGTGCTGATGATTACTCCCTCGTTCAGTGCGGCATGCTTTACAGCTTAGAACCGGGGCTCCAAAAGCATTTTGAGCACCACGGAGCATATGAGATGTTCGAAGAGCTGAAACTAGTTTTTCAAGCTCATGCCCGGGTCGAGAGATATGATGTCTCCGACAAGTTCTACAGTTGTAAGATGGAGGAAAACAGTTCTGTCAGTGAGCACATCCTGAAGATGTCTGGGTTGCACAACCGTATGACCCAGCTGAACATTAACCTCCCAGATGAGGCGGTCATTGACAGAATCCTCCAGTCGCTCCCACCAAGCTACAAGAGCTTTGTAATGAACTACAACATGCAGGGGATGGAAAAGACCATTCCTGAAGTGTTCTCGATGCTGAAGTCAGCAGAGGCTGAAATCAAGAAAGAACATCAAGTGTTGATGGTCAATAAGACCACTAAGTTCAAGAAGGGCAAGGGTAAGAAGAACTTCAAGAAGGACGGCAAAGATGTTGCCGCGCCTGGTAAGCCAGTTACCGGGAAGAAGTCAAAGAATGGACCCAAGCCTGAGACTGAGTGCTTTTATTGCAAGGGGAAGGGTCACTGGAAGCGGAACTGCCCCAAATACTTAGCGGATAAGAAGGCCAGCAACACCAAAGGTATATTTGATATACATGTGATTGATGTGTACCTTACCAGTACTCGTAGTAACTCCTGGGTATTTGATACCGGTGCCGTTGCTCATATTTGTAACTCACAGCAGGAGCTGCGGAATAAACGGAGACTGGCGAAGGACGAGGTGACGATGCGCGTCGGGAATGGTTCCAGAGTCGATGTGATCGCCGTCGGCACGCTGCCTCTACATTTACCTACGGGATTAGTTTTGAACCTTAATAATTGTTATTTAGTGCCAAGTTTGAGCATGAACATTGTATCTGGATCTCGTTTAATACGAGATGGCTACTCATTTAAGTCTGAGAATAATGGTTGTTCGATTTATATGAGAGATATGTTTTATGGTCATGCTCCGATGGTCAATGGTTTATTCTTAATGAATCTCGAGCGTAATATTACACATGTTCATAGTGTAGATGCCAAAAGATTTAAAGTTGATAACGATAGTCCCACATATTTGTGGCACTGCCGCCTTGGTCACATTGGTGTCAAGCGCATGAAGAAGCTCCATGCCGATGGACTTTTAAAGTCTCTTGATTATGAATCGTTTGACACGTGCGAACCATGCCTCTTGGGCAAAATGACCAAGACTCCGTTCTCCGGAACAATGGAGCGAGCAACCAACTTGTTGGAAATCATACATACCGATGTGTGCGGTCCAATGAGCGTTGAGGCTCGCGGAGGATATCGTTATGTTCTCACTCTCACAGATGACTTGAGTAGATATGGGTATGTCTACTTAATGAAACACAAGTCTGAGACCTTTGAAAAGTTCAAGGAATTTCAGAATGAGGTAGAGAATCAACATGACCGAAAGATAAAATTCTTACGATCAGATCATGGAGGAGAATACTTAAGTCACGAATTTGGTACACACTTAAGGAAATGTGGAATCGTTTCACAACTCACGCCGCCTGGAACACCTCAGCGAAACGGTGTGTTCGAACGTCGTAATCGCACCCTATTGGATATGGTGCGGTCTATGATGTCTCTTACCGATTTACCGCTATCATTTTGGGGATACGCTCTAGAGACAGCTACATTCACTTTAAATAGGGCACCGTCTAAATCCGTTGAGACGACACCGTATGAATTATGGTTTGGAAAGAAACCTAAGCTGTCGTTTCTAAAAGTTTGGGGATGCGATGCTTATGTCAAGAAACTTCAACCTGAAAAGCTCGAACCCAAGTCGGAAAAATGCGTATTCATAGGATACCCTAAGGAAACTGTCGGGTATACCTTCTACTTAAGATCCGAAGGCAAGATCTTTGTTGCCAAGAACGGATGCTTTCTGGAAAAAGAGTTTCTCTCGAAAGAAGTAAGTGGGAGGAAAGTAGAACTCGATGAAGTACTACCTCTTGAGCGGGAAAGTGGCGCAGCGCAGGAAACCGTTCCTGTGATGCCCACACCAACTGAAGAGGAAAACAATGATCATGATCAAGGTACTTCGGATCAAGTTACTGCTGAACTTCGTAGGTCCACAAGGACACGTTCCGCACCAGAGTGGTACGGCAACCCTGTCCTGGAAATCATGTTGTTAGACAACAATGAACCTTCGAACTATGAAGAAGCGATGGCGGGCCCGGATTCCAACAAATGGCTTGAAGCCATGAAATCCGAGATAGAATCCATGTATGAAAACAAAGTATGGACTTTGACAGACTTGCCCGATGATCGGCAAGCGATAGAAAACAAATGGATTTTTAAGAAGAAGACGGACGCGGATGGTAATGTTACAATCTATAAGGCTCGACTTGTCGCTAAGGGTTATCGACAAGTTCAAGGGATTGACTACGACGAGACTTTCTCTCCCGTAGCGAAGCTGAAGTCCGTCCGAATCATGTTAGCAATTGCCGCATACTATGATTATGAGATATGGCAAATGGACGTCAAAACGGCATTCCTTAACGGGCATCTTAAGGAAAAACTGTATATGATGCAGCCGGAAGGTTTTGTCGATCCTCGGAACGCTAACAAAGTATGCAAGCTCCAGCGATCCATTTATGGACTGGTGCAAGCATCTCGGAGTTGGAACATTCGCTTTGATGAGATGATCAAAGCGTTTGGGTTTATGCAGACTTATGGAGAAGCCTGCGTTTACAAGAAAGTGAGTGGGAGCTTTGTAGCATTTCTCATATTATATGTAGATGACATACTCTTGATGGGAAATAATATAGAATTTCTGGACAGCATTAAGGCCTACTTGAATAAGTTTTTTTCAATGAAGGACCTTGGAGAAGCTGCTTATATATTAGGCATCAAGATCTATAGAGATAGATCGAGACGCCTCATAGGTCTTTCACAAAGCACATACCTTGATAAGATTTTGAAGAGGTTCAAAATGGATCAGTCCAAGAAGGGGTTCTTGCCTATGTTACAAGGTGTGAGACTGAGCTCGGCTCAGTCACCGACCACGGCAAAAGATAAAGAAGAGATGAGTGTCATCCCCTATGCTTCAGCCATAGGATCTATTATGTATGCCATGATGTGTACCAGACCCGATGTAAACCTTGCCGTAAGTTTGGTAGCAAGATACCAAAGTAATCCCGGCAAGGAACACTGGACAGCGGTCAAGAATATCCTGAAGTACCTGAAAAGGACGAAGGACATGTTTCCCGTTTATGGAGGAGACGAAGAGCTCGTCGTAAAGGGTTACGTCAACTCTAGCTTCGACTCAGATCTGGATGACTCTAAGTCACAAACCGGATACGTGTATATGTTGAATGGTGGAGCAGTAAGCTGGTGCAGCTGCAAGCAGAGCGTCGTGGCGGGATCTACGTGTGAAGCGGAGTACATGGCAGCCTCGGAGGCAGCGCATGAAGCGATTTGGGTGAAGGAGTTCATCACCGACCTAGGAGTCATACCCAATGCGTCGGGGCCGATCAAACTCTTCTGTGACAACACTGGAGCTATTGCCCTCGCCAAGGAGCCCAGGTTTCACAAGAAGACCAGGCACATCAAGCATCGTTTCAACTCCATCCGTGAAAATGTTCAAGATGGAGACATAGAGATTTGCAAAGTGCACACGGATCTGAATGTCGCAGATCCGCTGACTAAACCTCTCTCGCGTGCAAAACATGATCAACACCAGAACTCTATGGGTGTTCGATTCATCACAATGTAACTAGATTGGTGACTCTAGTGCAAGTGGGAGACTGTTGGAAATATGCCCTAGAGGCAATAATAAAAGTATTATTATATTTCAATGTTCATGATAAATGTCTTTTATTCATGCTATAACTGTATTATCCGGAAATCGTAATACACGTGTGAATACTTAGACCACAATATGTCCCTGGTGAGCCTCTAGTTGACTAGCTCGTTGTGATCAACAGATAGTCATGGTTTCCTGACTATGGACATTGGATGTCGTTGATAACGGGATCACATCATTAGGAGAATGATGTGATGGACAAGACCCAATCCTAAGCATAGCATAAAAGATCGTGTAGTTCGTTTTGCTAGAGCTTTGCCAATGTCAAGTATCTCTTCCTTCGACCATGAGATCGTGTAACTCCCGGATACCGTAAGAGTGCCTTGGGTGTATCAAACGTCACAACGTAACTGGGTGACTATAAAGGTGCATTACAGGTATCTCCGAAAGTATCTGTTGGGTTGACACGGATCGAGACTGGGATTTGTCACTCCGTATGACGGAGAGGTATCTCTGGGCCCACTCGGTAATGCATCATCATAATGAGCTCAATGTGACCAAGGTGTTGGACACGGGATCATGCATTACGGTACGAGTAAAGTGACTTGCCGGTAACGAGACTGAACAAGGTATTGGGATACCGACGATCGAGTCTCGGGCAAGTAACGTACCGATTGACAAAGGGAATTGCATACAGGGTTTGATCGAATCCTCGACATCGTGGTTCATCCGATGACAACATCGAGGAGCATGTGGGAGCCATCATGGGTATCCAGATCCCGCTGTTGGTTATTGACCTGAGAGCGTCTAGGTCATGTCTGCATGTCTCCCGAACCCGTAGGGTCTACACACTTAAGGTTCGGTGACGCTAGGGTTATTAGGAAGACTAGTATGTGACTACCGAATGTTGTTCGGAGTCCCGGATGGGATCCTGGACGTCACGAGGAGCTCCGGAAGGGTCTGGAGGTAAAGATTTATATATGGGAAGTTGTCAAACGGAACACCGGGAAGTTTCGGGGTCATACCGGTATTGTACCGGGGCCACCGGAAGGGTTCCGGGGGTCCACCGGGAGGGGCCACCCTCCCGGGGGGCCACATGGGCTGCGTGGGGCAGGGAGCCAGCCCCTGGTGGGCTGGCCGCAGCCCCTCCCTTGGGCCCATGCGCCTAGGGTTGAGGGGGGAACCCTAGAGGGGGCGCCCCCCTTGGCTTGGGGGGCAAGCCACCCTCTCCCCCTCTCCCCTTGGCCGCCGACCCCCCCCCCCCTAGATGGGTTCTAGGGGGCCGGACCCCTTCTCCCTTCCCCCTATAAATAGAGGGGTGAGGGGAGGGCAACCACACCACCCTCCAAGGCGCAGCCCTCCCCTCCCCAACACCTCTCCTCCTCCGTTGTGTGCTTGGCGAAGCCCTGTCGGAGTACTGCCTCTCCACCATCACCATGCCGTCGTGCTGCCGGTGGAGCTGTCTTCCTCAACCTCACCTTTCCCCTTGCTGGATCAAGAAGGAGGAGACATCTCCCGTCCCGTACGTGTGTTGAACGCGGAGGTGCTGTCCGTTCAGCACTTGGTCATCGGTGATTCGAATCACGTCGAGTACGACTCCATCATCACCTTGCAAGCTTCCGCACGCGATCTACAAGTGGTATGTAGATGCTAACTCTCTCCCTTGACTCGTTGCTTAGATGAACTCATAGATGGATCTTGGTGAAACCGTAGGAAAAATTTTAATTTTCTACAATGTTCCCCAACAGTGGTATCAGAGCTAGGTCTATGCGTAGTTCTCTTTGCACGAGTAGAACACAATTTTGTTGTGGGCGTGGATTTTGTCATCTTACTTGCCTCTACTAGTCTTTTCTTCCTTCGGCGGTATTGTGGGATGAAGCGGCCCGGACCAACCTTACACGTACGCTTACGTGAGACCGGTTCCACCGACTGACATGCACTAGTTGCATAAGGTGGCTGGCGGGTGTCTGTCTCTCCCACTTTAGTTGGAGCGGATTCGATGAAAAGGGCCCTTATGAAGGGTAAATAGAAGTTGACAAAATCACGTTGTGGTTATTCGTAGGTAAGAAAACGTTCTTGCTAGAACCCAATTGCAGCCACGTAAAAGATGCAACAACAATTAGAGGATGTCTAACTTGTTTTTGCAGCGATTTGATCATGTGATGTGATATGGCCAGAAGTTGTGATGAATGATGAATTGTGATGTATGAGATCATGTTCTTTGTAATAGGATTCACGACTTGCATGTCGATGAGTATGACAACTGGCAGGAGCCATAGGAGTTGTCTTTATCTTTTGTATGACCTGCGTGTCATTGAAGAACGCCATGTAACTCACTTTACTTTATTGCTAAACGCGTTAGCCATAGAAGTAGAAGTAGTCGTTGGCGTGACAACTTCATGAAGACACGATGATGGAGATCATGATGATGGAGATCATGGTGTCAAGCCGGTGACAAGATGATCATGGAGCCCCGAAGATGAAGATCAATGGAGCTATATGATATTGGCCATATCATGTCACAACTATATAATTGCATGTGATGTTTATTATGTTTATGCATCTTGTTTACTTAGGACGACGGTAGTAAATAAAATGATCCCTTACAAAAATTTCAAGAAGTGTTCTCCCCTAACTGTGCACCGTTGCTACAGTTCATCGCTTCTAAGCACCACGTGATGATCGGGTGTGATGGATTCTTACGTTCACATACAACGGGTGTAAGACAGTTTTACACAACGAAAACACTTAGGGTTAACTTGACGAGCCTAGCATGTGCAGACATGGCCTCGGAACACGGAGACCGAAAGGTCGAACACGAGTCGTATGGAAGATACGATCAACATGAGAATGTTCACCGACGATGACTAGTCCGTCTCACGTGATGATCGGACATGGCCTAGTCGACTCGGATCGTGTAAACACTTAGATGACTAAAGGGATGTCTAATCTGAGTGGGAGTTCATAATTTGATTAGAATTTTATTATCATGAACTTAGTCTAAAACCTTTGCAAATATGTCTTGTAGATCAATGGCCAACGCTAATGTCAACATGAACTTCAACCCGTTCCTAGAGAAAACCAAGCTGAAAGATGATGGCAGCAACTATACGGACTGGGTCCGGAACCTGAGGATCATCCTCATAGCTGCCAGGAAACAATATGTCCTAGAAGGACCGCTAGGTGACGCTCCCGTCCTAGAGAACCAAGACATTATGAATGCTTGGCAGTCTCGTGCTGATGATTACTCCCTCGTTCAGTGCGGCATGCTTTACAGCTTAGAACCGGGGCTCCAAAAGCGTTTTGAGCACCACGGAGCATATGAGATGTTCGAAGAGCTGAAACTAGTTTTTCAAGCTCATGCCCGGGTCGAGAGATATGATGTCTCCGACAAGTTCTACAGTTGTAAGATGGAGGAAAATAGTTCTGTCAGTGAGCACATCCTGAAGATGTCTGGGTTGCACAACCGTATGACCCAGCTGAACATTAACCTCCCAGATGAGGCGGTCATTGACAGAATCCTCCAGTCGCTCCCACCAAGCTACAAGAGCTTTGTAATGAACTACAACATGCAGGGGGTGGAAAAGACCATTCCTGAAGTGTTCTCGATGCTGAAGTCAGCAGAGGCTGAAATCAAGAAAGAACATCAAGTGTTGATGGTCAATAAGACCACTAAGTTCAAGAAGGGCAAGGGTAAGAAGAACTTCAAGAAGGACGGCAAAGATGTTGCCGCGCCTGGTAAGCCAGTTACCGGGAAGAAGTCAAAGAATGGACCCAAGCCTGGGACTGAGTGCTTTTATTGCAAGGGGAAGGGTCACTGGAAGCGGAACTGCCCCAAATACTTAGCGGATAAGAAGGCGGGCAACACCAAAGGTATATTTGATATACATATGATTGATGTGTACCTTACCAGTACTCGTAGTAACTCCTGGGTATTTGATACCGGTGCCGTTGCTCATATTTGTAACTCACAGCAGGAGCTGCGGAATAAACGGAGACCGGCGAAGGACGAGGTGACGATGCGCGTCGGGAATGGTTCCAGAGTCGATGTGATCGCCGTCGGCATGCTGCCTCTACATTTACCTACGGGATTAGTTTTGAACCTTAATAATTGTTATTTAGTGCCAAGTTTGAGCATGAACATTGTATCTGGATCTCGTTTAATACGAGATGGCTACTCATTTAAGTCTGAGAATAATGGTTGTTCGATTTATATGAGAGATATGTTTTGTGGTCATGCTCCGATGGTCAATGGTTTATTCTTAATGAATCTCGAGCGTAATATTACACATGTTCATAGTGTAGATGCCAAAAGATTTAAAGTTGATAACGATAGTCCCACATATTTGTGGCACTGCCGCCTTGGTCACATTGGTGTCAAGCGCATGAAGAAGCTCCATGCCGATGGACTTTTAGAGTCTCTTGATTATGAATCGTTTGACACGTGCGAACCATGCCTCTTGGGCAAAATGACCAAGACTCCGTTCTCCGGAACAATGGAGCGAGCAACCAACTTGTTGGAAATCATACATACCGATGTGTGCGGTCCAATGAGCGTTGAGGCTCGCGGAGGATATCGTTATGTTCTCACTCTCACAGATGACTTGAGTAGATATGGGTATGTCTACTTAATGAAACACAAGTCTGAGACCTTTGAAAAGTTCAAGGAATTTCAGAATGAGGTAGAGAATCAACATGACCGAAAGATAAAATTCTTACGATCAGATCATGGAGGAGAATACTTAAGTCACGAATTTGGTACACACTTAAGGAAATGTGGAATCGTTTCACAGCTCACGCCGCCTGGAACACCTCAGCGAAACGGTGTGTCCGAACGTCGTAATCGCACCCTATTGGATATGGTGCGGTCTATGATGTCTCTTACCGATTTACCGCTATCATTTTGGGGATACGCTCTAGAGACAGCTACATTCACTTTAAATAGGGCACCGTCTAAATCCGTTGAGACGACACCGTATGAATTATGGTTTGGAAAGAAACCTAAGCTGTCGTTTCTAAAAGTTTGGGGATGCGATGCTTATGTCAAGAAACTTCAACCTGAAAAGCTCGAACCCAAGTCGGAAAAATGCGTATTCATAGGATACCCTAAGGAAACTGTCGGGTATACCTTCTACTTAAGATCCGAAGGCAAGATCTTTGTTGCCAAGAACGGATGCTTTCTGGAAAAAGAGTTTCTCTCGAAAGAAGTAAGTGGGAGGAAAGTAGAACTCGATGAAGTACTACCTCTTGAGCGGGAAAGTGGCGCAGCGCAGGAAACCGTTCCTGTGATGCCCACACCAACTGAAGAGGAAAACAATGATCATGATCAAGGTACTTCGGATCAAGTTACTGCTGAACTTCGTAGGTCCACAAGGACACGTTCCGCACCAGAGTGGTACGGCAACCCTGTCCTGGAAATCATGTTGTTAGACAACAATGAACCTTCGAACTATGAAGAAGCGATGGCGGGCCCGGATTCCAACAAATGGCTTGAAGCCATGAAATCCGAGATAGAATCCATGTATGAAAACAAAGTATGGACTTTGACAGACTTGCCCTATGATCGGCAAGCGATAGAAAACAAATGGATTTTTAAGAAGAAGACGGACGCGGATGGTAATGTTACAATCTATAAGGCTCGACTTGTCGCTAAGGGTTATCGACAAGTTCAAGGGATTGACTACGACGAGACTTTCTCTCCCGTAGCGAAGCTGAAGTCCGTCCGAATCATGTTAGCAATTGCCGCATACTATGATTATGAGATATGGCAAATGGACGTCAAAACGGCATTCCTTAACGGGCATCTTAAGGAAGAATTGTATATGATGCAGCCGGAAGGTTTTGTCGATCCTCGGAACGCTAACAAAGTATGCAAGCTCCAGTGATCCATTTATGGACTGGTGCAAGCATCTCGGAGTTGGAACATTCGCTTTGATTAGATGATCAAAGCGTTTGGGTTTATGCAGACTTATGGAGAAGCCTGCGTTTACAAGAAAGTGAGTGGGAGCTCTGTAGCATTTCTCATATTATATGTAGATGACATACTCTTGATGGGAAATAATATAGAATTTCTGGACAGCATTAAGGCCTACTTGAATAAGTGTTTTTCAATGAAGGACCTTGGAGAAGCTGCTTATATATTAGGCATCAAGATCTATAGAGATAGATCGAGACGCCTCATAGGTCTTTCACAAAGCACATACCTTGATAAGATTTTGAAGAGGTTCAAAATGGATCAGTCCAAGAAGGGGTTCTTGCCTATGTTACAAGGTGTGAGACTGAGCTCGGCTCAGTCACCGACCACGGCAAAAGATAAAGAAGAGATGAGTGTCATCCCCTATGCTTCAGCCATAGGATCTATTATGTATGCCATGCTGTGTACCAGACCCGATGTAAACCTTGTCGTAAGTTTGGTAGCAAGATACCAAAGTAATCCCGGCAAGGAACACTGGACAGCGGTCAAGAATATCCTGAAGTACCTGAAAAGGACGAAGGACATGTTTCTCGTTTATGGAGGAGACGAAGAGCTCGTCGTAAAGGGTTACGTCAACTCTAGCTTCGACTCAGATCTGGATGACTCTAAGTCACAAACCGGATACGTGTATATGTTGAATGGTGGAGCAGTAAGCTGGTGCAGCTGCAAGCAGAGCGTCGTGGCGGGATCTACGTGTGAAGCGGAGTACATGGCAGCCTCGGAGGCAGCGCATGAAGCGATTTGGGTGAAGGAGTTCATCACCGACCTAGGAGTCATACCCAATGCGTCGGGGCCGATCAAACTCTTCTGTGACAACACTGGAGCTATTGCCCTCGCCAAGGAGCCCAGGTTTCACAAGAAGACCAGGCACATCAAGCGTCGTTTCAACTCCATCCGTGAAAATGTTCAAGATGGAGACATAGAGATTTGCAAAGTGCACACGGATCTGAATGTCGCAGATCCGCTGACTAAACCTCTCTCGCGTGCAAAACATGATCAACACCAGAACTCTATGGGTGTTCGATTCATCACAATGTAACTAGATTGGTGAGTCTAGTGCAAGTGGGAGACTGTTGGAAATATGCCCTAGAGGCAATAATAAAAGTATTATTATATTTCAATGTTCATGATAAATGTCTTTTATTCATGCTATAACTGTATTATCCGGAAATCATAATACACATGTGAATACTTAGACCACAATATGTCCCTGGTGATCAACAGATAGTCATGGTTTCCTGACTATGGACATTGTATGTCGTTGTTAACGGGATCACATCATTAGGAGAATGATGTGATGGACAAGACCCAATCCTAAGCATAGCATAAAAGATCGTGTAGTTCGTTTTGCTAGAGCTTTGCCAATGTCAAGTATCTCTTCCTTCGACCATGAGATCGTGTAACTCCCGGATACCGTAAGAGTGCCTTGGGTGTATCAAACGTCACAACGTAACTGGGTGACTATAAAGGTGCATTACAGGTATCTCCGAAAATATCTGTTGGGTTGACACGGATCGAGACTGGGATTTGTCACTCCGTATGACGGAGATGTATCTCTGGGCCCACTCGGTAATGCATCATCATAATGAGCTCAATGTGACCAAGGTGTTGGACACGGGATCATGCATTATGGTACGAGTAAAGTGACTTGCCGGTAACGAGACTGAACAAGGTATTGGGATACCGACGATCGAGTCTCGGGCAAGTAACGTACCGATTGACAAAGGGAATTGCATACAGGGTTTGATCGAATCCTCGACATCGTGGTTCATCCGATGACAACATCGAGGAGCATGTGGGAGCCATCATGGGTATCCAGATCCCGCTGTTGGTTATTAACCTGAGAGCGTCTAGGTCATGTCTGCATGTCTCCCGAACCCGTAGGGTCTACACACTTAAGGTTCGGTGACGCTAGGGTTATTAGGAAGACTAGTATGTGACTACCGAATGTTGTTCGGAGTCCCGGATGGGATCCTGGATGTCACGAGGAGCTCCGGAAGGGTCCGGAGGTAAAGATTTATATATGGGAAGTTGTCAAACGAACACCGGGAAGTTTCGGGGTCATACCGGTATTGTACCGGGGCCACCGGAAGAGTTCCGGGGGTCCACCGGGAGGGGCCACCCTCCCGGGGGGCCACATGGGCTGCGTGGGGCAGGGAGCCAGCCCCTGGTGGGCTGGCCGCAGCCCCTCCCTTGGTCCCATGCGCCTAGGGTTGAGGGGGGAACCCTAGAGGGGGCGCCCCCCTTGGCTTGGGGGGCAAGCCACCCTCTCCCCCTCTCCCCTTGGCCGCCGGACCCCCCCCCCCCCCTAGATGGGTTCTAGGGGGCCGGCCCCCTTCTCCCTTCCCCCTATAAATAGAGGGGTGAGGGGAGGGCAGCCACACCACCCTCCAAGGCGCAGCCCTCCCCTCCCCAACACATCTCCTCCTCCGTTGTGTGCTTGGCGAAGACCTGTCGGAGTACTGCCTCTCCACCATCACCATGCCGTCGTGCTGCCGGTGGAGCTGTCTTCCTCAACCTCTCCTTTCCCCTTGCTGGATCAAGAAGGAGGAGACGTCTCCCGTCCCGTACGTGTGTTGAACGCGGAGGTGCTGTCCGTTCAGCACTTGGTCATCGGTGATTCGAATCACGTCGAGTACGACTCCATCATCACCTTGCAAGCTTCCGCACGCGATCTACAAGTGGTATGTAGATGCTAACTCTCTCCCTTGACTCGTTGCTTAGATGAACTCATAGATGGATCTTGGTGAAACCGTAGGAAAAATTTTAATTTTCTGCAACGTTCCCCAACACAAACCTCTGCAGAGTGTAACAAACTAGTCATGGTTAGCCGTGTCCCCGGTTATGGACATCTTGAGTATCTAGTACCTGGATTTTCATGTGAATCTCAACATGTTACTCTAAATTAATTTTGTTGGGTTATGTTTAATGATGATGCTTAATTGGGATTGAGGATGCTGTCAACCATTCTCAATGTTTAACAACCACCATGATAGTAATTAGAATTTATTCCTCTGAAGTAGGGAAAAATTGGCTTTACACAAAACTGTAACCATAGAGCTTTCCACCAGCCAAATATGCATATAGTATAGTTGTTTCATTTCATTACCCTCTATGTGTTACCTTGCCAGCATATTCCATGTGCTGACCCGTTTCGGGCTGCAACGTTAATGTTGCAGACTTTTCAGACGACGATTAAGGAGTTTTTAGGTCGTGGTTCTATACTCAGTGATGATGTTGGAGTTGATGGACTCACTTATCTTCCAAGCCTTCCGCTGTTATCGTTATTAGATGGCCTTAAGCCATATTTATTGTAATAAGTTCTCTTATGAGACACTCGATGTAATAAGTGTGTGATTTCTACTCTGCTATAAATCCTCCGAGTACTGTGTGGTGTCAGCATTACTGATCCAGGGATGACACCAGAGCACAGAGATCTGACTGTTTGAGGTCTGGTCGCTACAGTTATCCTTTAAATTCACTAAAATTCCCTAGAAATAGGGAGCCATGAGCACTTTAGCGTTCCTGGCAAGGTGGACGCTACTGGTTTGGTGAGCATCAACCGAATGTAGGTGTAATATGGCGACTTGTTGATTTCTGCATTTATAAATAAATCTTGATTTAGGCCTAATATGCTAATGTATAGAATTTTACTATATAATGTTCGAATTTTTTAGAATATAGGTATGCATTTATGCTTTAACTGGCTTTTAACAACATTGAACAAAAGCTGCATTTAAAATGCACTAATTGAGAAAACTAATTGAACTCAAGAGGAACTTGAGAGCAAGAAGATAGCTTAGTATGTACAGGGCTAACAAAATTAAAGGTGTACTATTAGGGAAGTCCATATCCTACCTTTTAATAAAGATAACTTCTCATGTGTAATGTTTTGCTTTACCCTCTATTGTCTTATTTGTATACCTATACATGTACAATAGGGTTTTAGATTTACTTTTCTCCTTTTGAGTTGCAAGCCAATAACATCTATTTATGTATAGATTTAGCTGCTAGACTATTGTTAATGGGCTTACTTTACCTAGATTTGATGTGGTAGTAGCATCACCATTCCACTTAGTAACTCTTCTTTGACGATGCTACCTTTTTCAGTAACTACCACAAGATACGTCCTAATTTAGTTGACATTTAAGATTCAAAGTTTTCTTATCTTTGCATCTTCAAGAAACTACATTTTTTGACATTTTACTGGTAAAAGTATTATAGATCAAGCAAATAGAATTGTCAACTTCAAACAAACATCAGAAAGGGAATATATGTTCTCCTATATATTCTGTACCTATCCTTAGAAACTACAGACCAAAGGATGTTCTCCTATATATTCTGTACCTATCCTTAGATTTCATTGTAACTCGTGGGTGCCCAGCAAGCTTTTCTAAAATTAATGTGGTGCCCTTTAATCATAGCTTCAATAGTTGTAGCTTCAGTTTGTTACACTTGGAAATCATGGAAATGAAATGCTAATCATGTCGACAACCTCTGTCATAAGACTGTCATTGAATTTTTTATATATGTAGGACAGTAGCACAGAGTAGGGAGTATGAGTTCACATTGTAATCATAGTTGTAGTATGTTAGATTTGATCTGATTATGGTGTTCACCTTGGTATTTAGGGTGCTTCGCAAGTTGAGAGTATACTCTTGCAGTAAGTAATAAGTAACCTCCTCTTATACCTAGATACATAATGCTTGTTATTAGGGTATGCCTTCCATACCATTTTTTGTCATAGCTAATTATTGCCATGAAAATAGCGGTGATTTTTATACCGCTTGGCATCTGCTCTAAAGAGTGACTCGACCGCCCGCCCCACCCCCATGAGCTTCCATGTTGGTGAAAACATATATATTCACACATAATGCCCTCTAATAACTACAAATCATATATTCGTACAAATGCTTGTGTTTTTTATGTATTGAGCCCAATTAAGATTTACCATGTTTGCAATAAAGAAATCTCAATTTTATCCAAGGAGACTTATCACCTAGATGTTGGGATGTTATTTTTTGTTTTATGCCATTTTCCTAGCAGCCGAACATTATGCATTTTCTTTGAGCTATAGTTATGATCTTGAAATATCCTACATTTTTTACTTTATGTGGAAAATAATCCATGACATGCTATACATTATAGTAATGTTGACATCTTCTTTGAATGAGTGCTTTGCATAATGCAGTTTGATTTAATTTACTATCATCATGATGTTCTCCTCAACAGAATGTATTTAGTACATGATGGACTTAGTTTGCTATCTTGATGATGTTATCCTAATAAGGGAGGCCTAATTTTTAAATAAGTATATTGAAACCTCAATACTGTTACTAATTAATAATATTACCCTAAATTGTGCAATAATAATTACATTTTTTCCAATGTTTCATTACATATCTGCTTCATTAATTAACTATTATCTGACACACCAATCCTTTCATGTTGTGCGCATACTCTCAATTTATTAGACCCAAAATCATACCCCCTCCGTCCTAAAATAAGTGTCTCGACTTTGTAATAACTTTAGTACAAAGTTGTACTAAAGTTCAAACACTTATTTTGGGACGGAGAGAGTAACAAGCAACAACAAATATTCATCGATTCTTGTGGTTTTGTCCTTATATTTTTTGCCAACTCAAGGAATTGCACTTATGTGTCTCAAAGGCCTATATAGTACGGTAAGCATTTCTTAAAATAAAAGGTTCCCCTTTTCAAGTCATGCCTTAACAGAGCTTAGTTTGGCCAATTAGTTATGCTGCAGTCTGTTAACTTACCACCAAGTAAATTGAATCCCAATATACTTATCAAGTTGATGCCGCTGAATAGAAGTATTGTTGCAATAAAATGCTAGAACTAAATTGTATGCCTATATGAGTTATCATGTGTTATTTGAAGGTAACATACACTTTTGGCCACATGTGCTTCACTATTTTTCAGTAGGTTATCCTAACATTATGTATTGATTATTTCTTCTATTCCTTACGAACTGATCCATGTATTTCTTGCAATTCATTTTTTCCTTCTATGTCCATGTATAACAAAGAAACATTATGCTAGAGCTTATTATACTCTCAGAAACTAAAGTATTTGAAACTATAGAGCATGATTGGTTTGCTGCCAATATTTGGCTAGCCAAATGTTGGCATTGCCAAATATTGGCAAAACCAATACATGCCTACTATTGGCAACTGTCTGTGAGATATGCAAGAGAACTTGGTAACCAACCAAGTAGTAGCCAATATTTGGCGCAATGCCAAACATTGGCATGCCAATTTTTGGCACCAAACAAATTATGCTCATGGTTATCAAGACTGCAAAAAGTACTGCCTTTTACCCAGTATTGGTTAACTTCATTGTCTTTGTGATTGCACTTTGCCAAAAAAAGGTGATGTTGAGAGTGCTTGATATTGAATGTTGTTCAGTGTCTTTAGGAATCAGCGATGCACATTTTCTTTCTTTATATTGTGATGCATCCATGATTACCTTTGAATGAAATGAGATGTAACATCCCAAAATTCTAAATTTTAGAATGTTATATTAAATAAATAGTTTTGATTGATTGTTTCATTTGTGGTGTGGTTGCTTGAGTACAATTGAGTGAAATTTGAAACTTTTGAAAGATAAATGAGAGAAGATGACAAAACCCTGGATTTTCATGACAAAACCCTCAAGAGAAGATGACAAAACCTTGAGAGTTAAATGTAACATCCCAAAATTCTAAAGGACTTTCCCAAACTTTCACTTTGCATTTTGATCTCCATGAATTCAAATCCTTTTCATCACAAAACCCTGGTGAGAAGATGACATGACTTCTTCCATTTAAATAAATGTAAGGGGTTTTGAAAAGATTTGAATTTTTATATGGAAATATTTTTTAATTCAGAAACTTTAAGCAACTCAATGATTTTCATGAGAGAAGATAAAATCACTTCTTCAAATCATATGAAATATGAGTTGGGAGTTTAAAAGAATCAAATTGAAAGTCCTTTTGAAATTATTCTCATTTTGGAGTTATTTGGATTTTATTCAAATTATTTTTCTCCAAAAATAAAATATATGGAAATTAGGGTAAAATGATTCCCTACATTAGAAAATTGGAGAGAAATAAATTTGAATTTATTTTGGTATTTTTAAAATTATTTTTATGGGATTTTATTGCAACAAAAAAACAAAAAAATACTTCCCCGCCGACCAGGCCGGCCCAGGTCTAGCTAGGCCGCGGCCCAGCCAGCGCCCGAGCCTCATCTCCCGCACGGAAGCGGAGTCCCACTAGCGCACGTCGGCGACTGTCGTCGAGTCCGCGCCGGACACGCCGCCCTTGCCCCTCGCCCACGCCTCCCGAGGGCGCCCCCTCCATAAATAGTGCCGCCCCCGGCTCTCTCTCTCTCCGCCACCTCGTGTCTTGCGCCGTCTCACCGCGTCGCAGATCGCCGCCGCTGCTCCACCGCCGCCCCACGTAGCTCCGCCGCTCTGCAGCCGCCGCCCTGTGGCGCATCCGCCCCGCACCCCTGCCGCCGTTGCCACACCTCGCTGGAGCCGCTGCAGCGCCGTCCCGCCTCGCCAGAGCTCGCCACTGTCGCCGTTCGATGCTGTCGGTTTTTCTCACCGAGCTGGTCGAATCGGTATAACCCTGATCCGGTTTATTTCGTATGGGTTTTTTCTTTTTAAAACCGGTTTTCTGATTTAATCTTGTTTGTTAGCAAGCGCTCACTGTTTAACTCTTCGCAGCGAACGGATTCATTCGTTAGTGTTCTGTAACGAACGTTCGGTATTTAGTTTTTTTTCCTTTTTCCTGTTAGTTTTAGTGAGGGACCTATCCACAGTTATTTTTTTACAGTTTAGCCCCTAGACTTCAACCTAGCGCTAATTTTTCCTTGTTTGTCCAAATCCAACGAAACCAACGCCCACTTCTTTGTTATGATCCCCTCTATCCAGTAAAACAACTTAAACATATTTTTGAAAGTTTAAAGTTTGATCTCAAATAGTTTTGAATTCAAACTTCTTTTGTTCGTAACTCGAGTTCTATAACTCCGATTTAGTTGATTCTTTTTACGATCGAAGCTCTTGACCTAAACTTTCTGTTTAGGCCAAATTCACATAATTTTGGTACCATTAGAAATTTTTTTATGTTGCAAGAGTTATTTGCTTGGTTTTGATGTTTTCCGAATTGTCTTCTATGTTCTTCCTGATCTTTTGCATGATTGCTTATGTGTGGTTACTATTGTTTGCTTACACTAGATTGACCGGAGTGTGACGAGTAGAACTATCAAGAGTTATGAGTGCGAATCATCTACATCAACCGTACAAGGCAAGTTCACACTTTGATCATACTTTTCATACCCAATTTTTATGCATTAGTTTCAACCCTCAAACATTGCATGAGTAGGGTTGATAACATGTGGGTATTGGGAAGTAGTTGATGAGGTAGGAACCTAATGTCCTACATTCAAACCTTGGGAGTTACTAGTACGTTTAGCTTATACTGCTCTCCTATGCTCGTAGATGTGGATTGGTTGAGTGTATTCATGACAGATGTGAGAGTTATTATTAATGGTTAACTTAAGGTGGCTACTTTAATACACATCTGGGTTAAATGGTAGGGGCACCCTAGAGCACCCAGTGGTTTGCCCAGGCACCTGGAGAACCCAGTGCTAGCCCAAGGGGATCCCGGAGGACCCGTGTGGTCACCCTATGGAATTCCACCCAGGCTCAAAGGGATCATAAGATTATTCATGCTAGAAACTTCTATGTGCAGCCACAAGATATTATAGGCTCTAGCATAGTTGAGTAAGTTGCATGACCTCTTCCAGTGGTAGGCTAGCAGATGTAGGGGATGTAGGTTGGTACTGTCTATCCAGGGCTAGAGTTAATGTTTCTGAAAGACTGTGTCTCGGTCATTCGTTTCTCAAACACCATGTAGTGCGAGAAAACCAACGGAGGAGATGGAGTCTTGTGGGGAAAAGTGCGCAAACCTCTGCAGAGTGTACAAACTAATCATGATTACCGTGTCCCCGGTTATGGACAACTTGAGTATTTGGTTCTTGAATTATGATGTTGATCTCAACACTTTATTTAATTTGATTGGGTTAATGATTATTATTTTGGGACTGAGTTGGAGGAACCTTCTCAATAATTTTTTAACCAATTATGTAGTTAAATAAATATATTATTTTGATGTAGGGAAATTGGCTTTTCGCAAAAACATCATAACCATAGAGCCTCCACCAGCCATATATGCATGTAGTGATAGCCATTATTCCGCATTGCTCTACGGTGTCAATTTGTCAGTACATTCAATGTACTGACCCTTTGTGGCTGCAATGTCTCATGTTGTAGGAAATCTTACGACGAGTAAGTGATACATTAGGGTTATGATTTCCAAACTCAACTTTGTCATTGGTGTTGATGGGAATCCACAACCTTGTTGTTACTTCCACTATTTGGATTGAGGTAATAGTATTTACGTTACTTTATACATGTGATTTACCTCTGTTATAAATCCTCGAGTACTGTGTGTGTCAGCATACCGATCGAGGGATGACACTTAAGCACAGAGACTTGACCGTCTGAGGTTCGGTCGCTACATGAGAAGTCATGTACTTCAACATTACAAATAAGCGCGTGTTGCCCATTTATCAGGAGTAATCGCTTTATGATCTGTTTGAGTTTCTGAGGTTTTCTTTTTTCTTCCTTGGTTTTCCACTAGAATTTCTCTGCCTAGCCACATATGTAACATGTTATTCCTCTGAAATGAATGTTGGTAGCACATAGCTGAAAGAAGCTTTAGTATTTTGTCACGCATCTAAAAAATAAAAAATTATAACTTGCGACAATAGGGCATGTTTGATTCTTTGTTGCTCATTACGAGCGCAACGAAGCACCTCTACCCTTCTAGTAGCTAATTTATCTATGACACATCAATAATGGTGTGCTTGGATGTTTGCAACATGAGCCATGTTCTTCTCTACAATTTCTACCATTGTTATGTGGCATGTGTTGTGACCACAACACCCTCTGCTACCCCCATCCAGAGTTGCATCAAGCACGGCACCGCCTACCCCTGCAACATAGGCGATGTTGTAACCCCGTGAACCTTTGCAACGGAGGCGATATTGCAACCCCATCGTCACCCCATCACGCACCGGCGAGCACTCTGTAGTGCCGATGATGTTGCAAGCGAGCGTCGGGTAGCATCTCTAGTTCTCTACAACACTAGTGATGTTGTGATGCGCCTTGTCGATGGCGCTGCAGCCACACCCAGGCCGCAACATCAACGGTGAGCCATGCAACAACATGTGTGGTGGGTTGCCCATCAATAGTGGTGGTCAGAACATCCGATGAGATCCCACGATGCGCGCGGTCTTGCAGAAACAAACAACGGTGTTGCAGGTTGTAGCAGCTCAACAAGAAATTTAGATGGGGATGGAGCGGATGTGAGCAGTCCCCTACTGGAGAAGAGCACAAGGACGCGAGCAGGCACCTACTAGAAGGTAGCGCGGGGATGTGAAAACCACTGCCATAGGAAGGGGAGGAGGACGAGAACGCCGTGGGATATAGATGAGTGAGGGGATAAGGTTTCACGAAGCTTATGCTTTCTTCCCACCTGCCTTCGCGTTGCTCATTCGATTCAGAGAGATCCAACGATTCGTTAAGCGACCGACACTATGATGAGTCGGTTAAACCAATGTTTTCCTTTATTTGAGCATCTCTAACTGATCACCTATAATTGAAAGGAGGAAATGACCGAGTATTTTTAACTCCTTATAATTGACGGAGTTAATGGTCGTTTCTAACCGATCTCTTATATTTAACTCCTTATAATTTTTTCTCAATTAATTTAGCCCCGTCACACATATTTCAAACAATTGCACACTATTTTAGCAATTATTCGAATGATTCAAATTCAACATGCACAACAATCACTACCGGAATGGCATTCTATGTCGAACGCCCATAGCCGTCAGCATAGGCCCAAACCCCGTCGAGATAGGCCTTATGCCGATGGCAACCGCCGGCATAGGGTCGTTAGCAACTTTTACGTTGGTATAGCTGGGCTGGGTCGTGGGTGGAGAGAAGCCGTTGGCATAGAGGCCTATAGCCATCGGCAAACTTCTCCGTATGACGGCGGCTAACGGCACCATCATCAAGTTTCAATCAATGAAAGGGCAATGCGTGGCACAACTATGTCGACGGCCTAGTTTTATATCTGTGCTGCCGGCCGTTGTGCCATGTGTCGACAACTTGTGCATCATGGCACTAAGGTATGCTGACGGCCCAGCCGTCGGCATAGTTTTACATGTAGGCCGACGGTTTAACCATCGGCGTACCTTTTTGTCGGGATAGACCATATTGCGCCATGTGTCCCCTATGCCGTTGATACGTCTACAACATATCTATAAGTTTTTTCTTATTCCATGTTGTTATTTTATCAATCTTGGATGTTTTAGAATCATTTTATATCATTTTTTGGTACTGACCTATTGACACAGTGCCAAGTGCCAGTTGCTGTTTTTGCATGTTTTTTACAACGCAGAAAATCAATATCAAACGAAGTCCAAATGCAGCGAAGCTTTACGGAGATTTTTTATGGACTAGAAGAAACCTAATGGGCCAAGGCAGACCCTGAGGGGTGCTTTGAGGAGAGCACTACCCACCAGGGCATGCCAGGAGGCCCAGGCGTGCAATGGTGGGTTGTGCCCACCTCAGGTGCCCCCCGGACCGCCTCTTTGCTCTCTAAATACCCCAATATTCCCAAAACCCTAGGGGAGTCGACGAAATATTGATCCAGCTGCCGCAGAGTCCAGAACCACCAGATCCAATCTAGACACCATCTCGGATGGGGTTCACCACCTCCATTGGTGCCTCTCTAATGATGCATGAGTAGTTCTTTGTCCCTCTCTCTCCCTTTATTCTCAATACAATGGTCTCTTGGAGATCCATATGATGTAACTCTTTTTGCGTTGTGTTTGTTCGGATCGATGAACTTTGAGTTTATGATGAGATCTATCTTTTTATATCCATGAAAGTATTTGAGTTTCTTTGATCCCTTTTATGCATGATTTCTTATAGCCTCGTATTTATTCTCCGATATTTGGGTTTTGTTTGGCCAATTTGATCTATTTATCTTGCAATGGGAAGAGGTGCTTTGTAGTGGGTTCAATCTTACGGTGCTTGATCCCAGTGACAGAAGGGGAACCGACATGTATGTATCGTTGTTACTAAGGATAAAACGATGGGGTCTATCTCTAAATAGATAGATCTTGTCTACATCATGTTATCATTCTTATTTCATTACTCTGTTGCTCCATGAACTTAATACACTCGATGCATGCTGGATAGCGGTCGATGTGTGGAGTAATAGTAGTAGATGCAGGCAGGAGTCGGTCAACTAATCTTGGACGTGATGCCTACGTAATGATCATTGCCTGGATATCATCATGAGTATTTGAAGTTCTATCAATTGCCTAGTAGTAATTTGTTCACCCGCCGTTTGCTATTTTTCTTGAGAGAAGCCACTAGTGAAACCTACGGCCCCCGGGTCTCTTTCTCATATATTTGCCTTTGTGATCTACTTTTCTTTTGCATTTATTTTTAGCTCTATTAAACCAAAAATACAAAAATACCTTGCTGCAATTTATTCTTTTGTATTTTATTTGGCGTTCGATCTATCAATCTAGTATAATTTTATCTCACGTCCATTTGCCCATCGGGGGCGCCGCTACCCGAAAGGGATTGACAACCCCTATTACACGTCGGGTTGCGAGGATTTGTTATTTATGTGCAGGGGCTGTTTACATTGTGTTACTTGGTTCTCCTACTGGTTCGATGACCTTGGTTTCATATCTGAGGGAAATACCTACCGCCGTTGTGCTGCATCATCCCTTCCTCTTTGGTGAAATACCAACGTAGCTTCAAGCGACATCAAAAGGAATTTCTGGCGCCGTTGCCGGGGAGGATCTTCAACATATACCAGGTTCCTAATCACAAATCTCATCTCCTCGCAATTTAAATTATTTGCCATTTGCCTCTCGTTTTCCTCTCCCCCACTTCACAAAAAATTGCCATTCTATTTGCCTCTCTTTTTCGTTCACCATTTTCTTGTAAGAGCTATCATTTGCCTTTAATCATGAGTGATTTCGGTATGGCACCAACAGATGATGGCCTAACTCCTCAGATTGGACGTACGGGCAATCTGGATGCTAAAACTTTTATCTTGGGTCAAGGGAACGTTATGGGAAAAGAACATATCCAAGAATTTTTCAATTGTGTTGGGGATCTCAGTCTTGATGATGATCCTATGCTTAAAACTATTAGATCTTATGCGGATACTATTTCAGCACTAGTTCTGAAACTTGAAAGTAAATTTATTGGTACACATCCTACTTTGCAAAGATTGTTTTTGAGCTCCCTGTTATAAAGAACCCTAAGGCTAAAAAGCTGGCCACTCTCATTCTTATGAATGAGTTTGACTACATAATATGAGAAGCTAGGGAAATCTTTGATTTTTATGGTATGAATCGTGAAAAACCTGTGATAGATGAAATTCTTTACAATAGTGACTATGCTTTAAGACATTTGCTTGGGGACAATAAAACCTTTGATGAGAATCTTAAAAAGGAGGTCCCCCTTTTAGATATAATCGAACATGTTTTCAATAATGTTAATCAGCATTACTCTTGGATTGTTGCGGGGAATCAAAAAGGTTATGATGAACACCAACTTAGGAACGCTAAGGTTTCCATGGATAATTTGTTTTATGTTGTGTTTACAAAACCCCATGATGAAAACACCTCTAAGAAAGTTAAGGAGAAGGATGACAAAACTTAGATCCTTGCTTTATGCCTAGCTAAGGGCGTAAAACTATGGCACTTGTTGGGAGGCAACCCAATGAATAAAAGTTATCTTTGCTTTTTGTTTCATGTTTTTGTGTGTTAGCTCAATTATTCTACTTTTGTATTGTGTTTTTTGTGTTTTAATTAGTGTTTGTGCCAAGGAAAGCCTTTAGGATCTTCTTGGGTGATAGTTGTTTGATCTTGCATAAAAAATAGAAACTTTTGCGCTCGAGAAAATATTTTTCATTTTTTTATCAGAGAGTGATAAAATACCAATTCCTTTTGTAGTAGATTAATATACAAATTTCTTAGTCTGTCATTTTTTAGTAGTTTTGGAGTTACAGAACTATTCTAAATAGTCAGATTGCTACAGACTATTCTGTTTTGACAAATTCTGTTTTCTTTGCGTTGTGTGCTTATTTTGATGGCTCTATGGTTTTCTTTGATGAGTTTTTGCCATAGAAAAGTTGGAATACAGTAGATATAATGCAAAAATAAAATATGAATTGGTTTGGTATAGTACTTATAGTAGTCATTTACTTTCTTATACTAACGGACCTCACGAAGGTTTTGTTGAGTTTTGTGTGATTGAAGTTTTCAAGTTTTGGGTTATCTTACGGTGGATGAAGGAATAAGGAGTAGAAGATCCTAAGCTTGGGGATTCCCCGGCATTCCAAGCTATTATCCAAAAAATAGCAACCAACTAAGCTTGGGGACGCCCTCGAGTGGCATCCCCTCTTTTTCTTCTAACGACCATCGATATTTTACTCGAATCTATATTTTTATTCGTCACATACTATGTGTTTTGCCTTGATCGTCTTGTATGATATGAGTCTTTGCTTGTTTTATTTTGTGTTTTAAGTCTTGATCCCTTGTTGGACACACCTATTTGAGAGAGCCAAAATTATGTCATGACTTGTTAGAATTTCTCTCTATGCTTCACTTAAATTTTTATGAGCTATGGACTTGCTCTAGTGCTTCACTTATATCTTTTTGAGCACGGTGTGCTTAGTATTTTTGAAGAAATGCTCTCTTCCTTCACCTAGATTTATTTGAGAGTTAGTAAAATTTTCAAGAAATTCTCTCTTGCTTCACTTAAATTATTTTGAGAGAAAGAAAAATTATGCTCATGATCTTCACTTATATTTGTTGGAGCTTGTCAAAAGCAACCCATGAAAATTAGTACCAGAGTGATAGATATCCAAGAAGGATATAATAAAAACTTTCATGAAGATCATTGGACAAAATAAACTTGATTCTTAGTAATAGTTTTGAGATATGATGATGTGATATGTGGGTTGTGTTGATGAGTAATTACGCTTTAGTAAGAATATTGGTGTTAAGGTTTGTGATTCCCTATGCAAGCACGAAGGTCAATAGTCATGAAATGAAATTATATCCTACTTGTGGTGCATTATTCGGTGTTAATTATGCTTAATGCTTGCTTATGAGATTATTCGTTTCTTGGTTGGTCGCTTCTCAATCTTTTGCTAGCCTTCATTTTGCATTGAGTATGATCTCTACTTGTGCATCCAAAATCCTTTAAACCAGTTTTGCCAAATGAGTCCACTATATCTACCTACATGCGGTATTCTTTTGCCGTTCTAAGCAAATTTGTATGTGCCATCTCTAATTTTCAAAATAAACTTGTCTTTTGTGTGTTCGTTTTGCTCGCGGAGCGGTGAGGGGTGGCTAATTTTTTCCATGCTGGATGTGTCATTCTCACGATGAGTGTTTATTCACTTGTCATTGCACGAGAGTAAGGCAAAGGTTTTAGGGATGCCCAATCCAAAAATGAAAATGAATTTAGTTTATGTTGTCAAATAATAAATTCCTTGGAAAATGTTGGTATGGAGGGCAATCGTGGATACTGCTAGCCATGGAAAGTGAAAGTATGGTGGAAAAAGGAATAAACTTTATTTTCTGTTTGGGAACTGCCTATGATATATCTAGGATGGAAAGTGTTGGAAACTCTAAGTCGTTTTCGTTGGTGGGATGGATACACCCCCCAAAATGTTTTTATCGCTAAGTTTTTCGCTTTGAGCTCTGGCACCTCTACAAATCCCTACTTCCCTCTGCGAAGGGCCTTTCTTTTACTTGATGCAATTTTTATTTTTTGAGTTTGAGTCTCCATCTTCTCTCATGAAAGCACCAACTAGGAAGCAATATGACCGTACTTAAGTATTGGGTGTAGCTAATATTCGAGTGTGTTTCACGAATGGATCAATGGTTGAGCATGATGGGCTAGGGATAACTTATTTTAGCTTTGATATTTTGAAAGACATGGTTGCTTGTTGATATGCTTGAGTATCTAAATAATCATGTCAAAAGTAGACTATTGCTTTGAACAATATAAAAGTCCAAATGTCCATGCTATAAAGAAAATAATATGATATGACATGATAGGCAACATTCCACATCAAAAAAATTGTTTTTATCACTTCCCTACTCGAGGACAAGTAGGAGTTAAGCTTGGGGATGCTGATATGTCTCCAACGTATCTATAATTTTTGCTTGTTCCATGCTATTATATTATTAATCTTGGATGTTTTATAATCCTTTTATAGTCATTTTATATCATTTTTTGATACTAACCTATTGACATAGTGCCAAGTGCCAGTTGTTGTTTTTTGCATGTTTTTTACATCGCAGAAAATCAATATCAAACCAAAAATACAAAAATACCTTGTTGCAATTTATTCTTATTTATTTTATTTGGTGTTCGATCTATCAATCTACTACAATTTTATCTCACGTCTGTTTGCCCATCTGGGGCGCCGCTACCCGAAAGGGATTGACAACCCCTTTTACACGTCGGGTTGCAAGGATTTGTTATCTGTGTGCAGGGGTTGTTTACGTTGTGTTTCTTGGTTCTCCTACTGGTTCGATAACCTTGGTTTCATATCTGAGGGAAATACCTACCGCCGTTGTGCTGCATCATCCCTTCCTCTTTGGGAAATACCAACGTAGCTTCAAGCGACATGAGTCGTCGGCATAGGTGACACGTGGCGCGGTCTGGTAGCACGGCCTCCCCCTGACCATCGGCATACTTCCTGTCTGATTTTTTGATAATTTTCTGTTTGAATTCAATTCAAATGCATAGCAAATTCACACCACACGTATATAATCAAATGGACATATACATCACATATAAGTATCAGAGTAAATTGCATAGAAGTACCACAATTGGGGCATTGGAAGCAGATTGGTACCAAGATTGGTAATTTTTACATGTCAGTACCAAGTCTGGGGCAAGCTGTTAAAAAAGGTCTAAACATCGTACAAGCGTATTGACGGTGTATCTGACCGGCGGGCCCCACATGTTGGGTGCCGACATGGCATGTTTTCGCAGAAACCCCCCTTGTTTCGCTGGCGCTGCTATTCGTCGTCTCCACGTGGCAAACAGGGAACTTGGCGGTGGCTGGGATGAGGTCAGGCGGACACGGGAGGCGCAGAGGAGGCCGAATCCGGCGAGGTAGGGCGTTGGGGCGTCGCAGTCAACGGGAAGGAGGCGACGCGATGCAGGGGCTCCGGTGGCGCTGGCTGGGATGAGGTCAGGCGGGCACGTGAGGCACAGAGGAGGCCGGATCCAGTGAGGTAGGGCGCTGGGGCGTTGCGGTCAAAGGGGAGGAGGCGGCCGGATGCAGGGCCTCCGGCGTCGAGGAACGAAGGGGATGGACGGATCTGAGGCTCTCCAGCACGGATTGGCCGGGAACCAAGGCGGCGCGTCGGGCGGAGCTACTGGAGGCCATCATGGCAGCTTGACATCGGGCTCCTCTCCAATGGGTAAGAGAGAGAGAAAGAGAGCTCTGAGTAAGAGAGAGAGAGAGAGAGAGAGAGAGAGAGAGAGAGAAGAAAAAATGGAAGGAAGAAGAGAAGGAGAGAGGCAGGGTGCGCGGAAGAGAAGGAGAGAGGAAGGGTGCGGGGATGGCCTGGTCCTGGTCGCCGTGGTGGTGCTCCAATGGCAGGCTGGCGGCGAGGCGAGGAGGAGGCCGGGGCGGGCGGGGGTTACGGGAAGCGAAGGAGCTCGGGCTCGAGGGGCTCCTCCCCTCGATCTAGATCGGGCGCCACCGCGCGTGAAGACGAGAATAGCAGCGCTAGCGAAACAGGGGGGTTTATGCGAAAAACATGCCACGTCGGCACCCGACAGGTGGGGCCCGCCGGTCAGATACACCGTCAATACGCGTTTATATGTTGTTTAGACCTTGTTGTAACGGCTTGCCCCAAACTTGGTACTGAGATGTAAAAATTACCAATCTTGGTACCAATCTTCTTCCAATGCCCCAATTGTGGTACTTATGTGCAATTTACTCTACGTATCATCATCACCAGCAACATTAGAACAACATAAGTATCATCATCACAATCACAATATCATCACCACCATCACAATAACATAAGAGTATGATCATCATCGCAATCACAATAGCATCATACACATCACAATATCATCATCAACAACGGCCACTACCACCGCCAACGTCGTCACCGCCTAGATCGGCAAAGCCGAGGTCGTCACTGCTTGCGGCAATGCTACGGCCAAGACCGGCACTGTTGACCAGCAGATCTAGGCCTTTGACTTTGACCGGACGGGGTTTGACAGATAGGCCTTTTCACCCGGTTGTGATAGCCCAGCCCATGGGTACACTATCAAGGTCTGGGCCTGATACGTCTCCAACGTATCTATAATTTTTTATTGTTCCATGCTATTATATTATCAACTTTGGATGTTTATGCGTTTTATTATGCACTTTTATATTATTTTGGGGACTAACCTATTAACCCAGAGCCCAGTGCCAGTTTCTGTTTTTTCCTACTTTTAGAGTATCACATAAAAGGAAAATCAAACGGAGTCCAATTGACCTGAAACTTCACGGAACTTATTTTTGGAACGGAAGCAACCCGAGAGACTTGGAGTCCACGTCAAGGAAGCTTCAAGGAAGCCACGAGGTAGGGGGGCTCGCCCACCCCCCTGGGCGTGCCCTCCACCCTCGTGGGCCCCTCGTGGCTCGCATGACGTACTTCTTCCTCCTATATATACCCATATACCCTAAAACGATCGGGGAGCAGAATAGATCGGGAGTTCCGCCGCCAGAAGCCTCCGTAGCCACCGAAAACCAATCTAGACCCGTTCCGGCACCCCGCCGGAGGGGGAATCCCTCTCTGGTGGCCATCTTCATCATCCCGGTGCTCTCCATGACGAAGAGGGAGTAGTTCTCCCTCGGGGCTGAGGGTATGTACCAGTAGCTATGTGTTTGATCTATCTCTCTCATGTTCTTGAGGTGGTACGATCTTGATGTATCGCAAGCTTTGCTATTATAGTAGGATTTTATGATGTTTCTCCCCCTCTACTCTCTTGTAATGGATTGAGTTTTCCCTTTGAAGTTATCTTATCGGATTGAGTCTTTAAGGATTTGTGAACACTTGATGTATGTCTTGCCGTGCTTATCTGTGGTGACAATGGGATATCACGTGATCCACTTGATGTATGTTTTGGTGATCAACTTGCGGGTTCCGCCCATGAACCTATGCATAGGGGTTGGCACATGTTTTCATCTTGATTCTCCGGTAGAAACTTTGGGCACTCTTTGAAGTACTTTGTGTTGGTTTGAATAGATGAATCTGAGATTGTGTGGTGCATATCGTATAATCATACCCACAGATACTTGAGGTGACATTGGAGTATCTAGGTGACATTAGGGTTTTGGTTGATTTGTGTCTTAAGGTGTTATTCTAGTACGAACTCTAGGGCTGTTTGTGACACTTAAAGGAATAGCCCAACGGATTGATTGGAAAGAATAACTTTGTGGTGGTTTCGTACCCTACCATAATCTCTTCATTTGTTCTCCGCTATTAATGACTTTGGAGTGACTCTTTGTTGCATGTTGTTGGATAGTTATGTGATCCAATTATGTTATTATTGTTGAGAGAACTTGCACTAGTGAAAGTATGAACCCTAGGCCTTGTTTCCTAGCATTGCAATACCGTTTGTGCTCACTTTTATCATTAGTTACCTTGCTGTTTTTATATTTTCAGATTACAAAAACCTTTATCTACCATCCATATACCACTTGTATCACCATCTCTTCGCCGAACTAGTGCACCTATACAATTTACCATTGTATTGGGTGTGTTGGGGACACAACAGACTCTTTGTTATTTGGTTGCAAGGTTGCTTGAGAGAGACCATCTTCATCCTACGCCTCCTAAGGATTGATAAACCTTAGGTCATCCACTTGAGGGAAATTTGCTACTATCCTACAAACCTCTGCACTTGGAGGCCCAACAACGTCTACAAGAACAAGGTTGTGTAGTAGACATCAAGCTCTTTTCTGGCGTCATTGCTGGGTAGGTTAGCGCTTGAAGGTATATCTTTAGATCTTGCAATTGAATCTTTTTGTTTCTTGTTTTAGCACTAGTTTAGTTTATAAAAGAAAACTACAAAAAAATTGGAATTGAGTTTGCCTCATACGCTTCATCTTTTTAATATCTTTCGTGAGTATGATGGAAAGCAAAATTGTGCCAAAGTGTTAGAAGAAGAATGCATTAAAATGTTTGGCACTAAATCTTTGAATGATGAGCATGATTGCAATGTTGTTAGTATGAACTCCTTGAATATCCATAGTACTAATGATGATTGCACTAGTTATGATGAAAATGTCTCCTATAAACATGTCAATTTTTGTGGAGTGCATTGGGTTTGCAAGTACACACCAAATAGGGAAGATAGATATTGCAAGAGGCATAAGTACTTAGAAACTAAATTTTTGCAAGAAAGGCTAGATGTTTGTGTTGAGAATTTAAATTTTCTTGGCCATACTTGCGAGCTTTGCAATGAACGTGGTCATTTAACCATTGCATTGTTTCATGATCTAATCGTTTCCAAAATTTGTGATGACTTGATTTCTCTTGCACATCATAATGAACTTAGTTTGCTTATGGGTTACGAAGAAATGAAATGTATAACTAACTATCTTCCAGTATTTGCCCGTGATAAACTTCTTGGCTTTGATCTAGAGGAAATTTATATGTTTGTGTGGTGAATTGCATTGAAAATCCTTATATTGCCAATTACATAAAGAAAAGAAAACAAATAGAAGATGAAGAGAATACTAATGAAAGGGAAGAGACTTCCCAATATCCTCCTATTATTTCTTATGATGAATCAGGTAACGAGGAGGAGCCTCCTATTCAACCAATCTCATTAATAAGGAGCTCCAAAAAGAGGATTGAACCCACACATGATGCGGTGAAGAAGAAGAAAAGAAAAAGGAAGAGAGGTAAAAAGATATCTCCCTCAAATAATGTTGCTCCTATTACTATTGTGCCTCATGAAAATATAATTGTGGAAGATAATGATACTTCTTATGATCTTGAAAATCTTTTTGGCACTTGCTTGCAAGAATATGATAATTGCTATACTATTGGTGCTATCCATACTATTAATGAAGAGAGTGATTATGATAATTGCTATACTATTGGTGCTATCCATACTATTAATGAAGAGAGTGATTATGCTTATGATATGAAAAGGCCCAAGCTTGGGGATGATATGTTTGATGAAGATGATGTTTTTGAGAATATATTTTCTGCAATTAATGTTTGTCCCAAGCTTGGGGATGCTATTTTTAATGAAGATGATATTTTTAGTCTCCCAAGTTTTGATATGCAAATATATAATGATGATAGCATGCCTCCTACCTATGATGATTATAGTGATGATACTTATGCTATAAAAAGTAGTGATTATATTTATAAAACTTGTCATTATTATGGTTACCCCTTTTCTGAACATTACTCTTTTAATGTGGAAACAATTTATAATATTCGAGTTTCATATGATACTCCCATTATTCCGAATGAGAAGAATCTTGCTTATGTGGAGAGTAATAAAAATTCTATGCTTGTATATCATGAAAAGAATGCTTTATGTGATAGTTATATTGTTGAATTCATTCATGATGTTACTGAAAATTATTATGGGGGAGGAATATATACTTGTAGGAATTGCTATAATATCAAGTTTCCTCTCTATGTGCTTAAAGTTTCAAAGTTATCCTTATTTTACCTTCCTATGCAAGTTGATTCTTGTTACCACATGTTGTTTGCTCACAAAATCCCTATGCATAGGGAGTGGGTTAGAATTAAATGTGCTAGTCATATTCTTCATGATGCTCTCTTTATGTTTCAATTCTTATCCTTTATGCGAGCATCATTGAAATCATCATGCCTAGCTAGGGGCGTTAAACGATAGCGCTTGTTGGGAGGCAACCCAATCCTATTCTTGTTCTTTACTTTTTTTCCTGTTTAGTAATAAATAATTCATCGAGACTGTGTTTAGATGTGGTTTTATGCTTTTAATTAGTGTTTGTGCCAGGTAGAACCTTTGGGAAGACTTGGGGAAAGTCTTTGCGATCATGCTGTAAAAAAACAGAAACTTTAGCGCTCACGAGAATTGCTGCCGTTTTTTATTGGAGAGTGCTATTTAGTTAATTATTTTTGCAGATGATTAATAGACAAATTCCTCAGGTCTACCAATTTATTTTAGAATTTTATGAGTTCCAGAAGTGGTCGAAACCTACAGATTACTACAGACTGTTCTGTTTTTGACAGATTCTGTTTTCATCGTGTTGTTTGCTTATTTTGATGAATCTATGAGTAGTATCGGAGGGTATGAATCATAGAGAAGTTGGAATACAGTATATATTACACCAATATGAATTTAGAATGAGTTCACAACAGTACCTAAGTGGTTATTTATTTTCTTATACTAATGGAGCTTACGAGTTTTCTGTTAAGTTTTGTGTTGTGAAGATTTCAAGTTTTGGGTAAAGATTCGATGGACTATGGAATAAGGAGTGGCAAGAGCCTAAGATTGTGGATTCCCAAGGCACCCCAAGGTAATATTAAAGTACAACCAAAATACTAAGCTTGGGGATGCCCCGGAAGGCATCCCCTCTTTCGTCTTCGTTCATCGGTAACTTTACTTAGAGCTATATTTTTATTCGCCATATGATATGTGTTTTTCTTGGAGCGTCATTTTATTTTATTTAGTTTTTCTTGCTGTTTGAATAAAATACCAAGAGATGAAATTCTTAAATGTTAGAGAGTCTTCACATAGTTGCATAATTATTAAACTACTCATTGATCTTCACTTATATCTTTCGGAGTAGTTTGTTGTTGCTCTAGTGCTTCACTTATATCTTTTTAGAGCATGGTGGTGGTTTTATTTTATAGAAATTAATGAAAGCTCATGCTTCACTTATGTCATTTTGAGAGTCTTTAGAACAGCATGGTAGTTTGCTTTGGTTATTAAACTAGTCCTAATATGATGGGCATCCAAGAGGGATATAATAAAAACTTTCATATAAAGTGCATTGAATACTATGAGAAGTTTGATACTTGATGATTGTTTTGAGATATGAAGATGGTGATATTAGAGTCATGCTAGTTTATTAGTTGTGAATTTGAGAGATACTTGTGTTAAAGTTTGTGATTCCTGTAGCATGCACGCATGGTGAACCGTTATGTGAGGAAGTCGGAGCATGATTTATTTATTGCTTGTCTTCCTTATGAGTGGCGGTCCGGGACGAGCAATGGTCTTTTCCTACCAATCTATCCCCCTAGGAGCATGCGTGTAGTACTTTGTTTCGATAACTAATAGATTTTTGCAATATGTATGTGAGTTCTTTATGACTAATGTTGAGTCCATGGATTATACGCACTGTCACCCTTCCACCATTGCTAGCCTCTCTAGTACCACGCAACTTTCACCGGTACCATAAACCCACCATATATCATCCTCAAAACAGCCACCATACCTACCTATTATGGCATTTCCATAGGCATTCCGAGATATATTTCCATGCAACTTTCCACCATTCCGTTTATTATGACACGCTCCATCATTGTCATATTGCTATGCATGATCATGTAGTTGACATTATATTTGTGGCAAAGCCACCGTTCATCATTCTTTCATACATGTCACTCATGAGTCATTGCACATCCCGGTACACCGCCGGCATTCATATAGAGTCATATTTTGTTCTAAGTATCGAGTTGTAATTCTTGAGTTGTAAGTAAATAAAAGTGTGATGATCATCATTATTAGAGCATTGTCCCAGTGAGGAAAGGATGATGGAGACTATGATTCCCCCATAAGTCGGGATGAGACTCCGGACGAAAAATAAAAAAAGAGAAAAAAAGAGGCCATAAAAAAAGAGAAAAGGCCCAAATAAAAAATAAAAAATGATAGAAAAAGAGAGAAGGGGCAATGCTACTGTCCTTTTACCACACTTGTGCTTCAAAGTAGCACCATGATCTTCATGATAGAGAGTCTCCTATGTTGTCACTTTCAATACTAGTGGGAATCTTTCATTATAGAACTTGGCTTGTATATTCCAATGATGGGCTTCCTCAAAATGCCCTAGGTCTTCGTGAGCAAGTGAGTTGGATGCACACCCACTAGTTTCTTTTGTTGAGCTTTCATACATTTATAGCTCTAGCGCATCCGTTGCATGGCAATCCCTACTCACTCACATTGATATCTATTGATGGGCATCTCCATAGCCCGTTGATACGCATAGTCGATGCGATACTATCTTCTCCTTTTTGTCTTCTCCACAACCACCATTCTATTCCACCAATAGTGCTATGCCCATGGCTCACGCTCATGTATTGCGTGAAGATTGAAAAAGTTTGAGAACATCAAAAGTATGAAACAATTGCTTGGCTTTGTCATCGGGGTTGTGCATGATTTAAATACTTTGTGTGGTGAAGATGGAGCATAGCCATACTATATGATTTTGTAGGGATAACTTTCTTTGGCCATGTTATTTTGAAGAGACATAATTACTTGGTTAGTATGCTTGAAGTACTATTATTTTTATGTCAATATTAAACTTTTGTCTTGAATATCATGGATCTGAATATTCTTGCCACAATAAATAAACCTACATGGATAAATATGTTAGGTAGCATTATACATCAAAAATTCTGTTTTTATCATTTACCTACTCGAGGACGAGCATGAATTAAGCTTGGGGATGCTGATACGTCTCCAACGTATCTATAATTTTTGATTGTTCCATGCTATTATATTATCAACTTTGGATGTTTATGGGCTTTATTATGCACTTTTATATTATTTTTGGGACTAACCTATTAACACAGAGCCTAGTGTCAGTTTCTGTTTTTTCCTTGTTTTTGAGTATCGCAGAAAAGGAAAATCGAATGGAGTCCAATTGACCTGAAACTTCACGGAACTTATTTTTGGAACGGAAGCAACCCGAGAGACTTGGAGTCCACGTCAAGGAAGCTTCGAGGAAGCCACAAGGTAGGGGGCACGCGCACCTCCCTGGGCGTGCCCCCCACCCTCGTGGCCCCCTTGTGGCTCCCCTGGCGTACTTCTTCCTCCTATATATACCCATATACCCTAAAACGATCGGGGAGCAGCATAGATCAGGAGTTCCGCCACCAGAAGCCTCCGTAGCCACCAAAACCAATCTAGACCCGTTCCAGCACCCTGCCAGAGGGGGGATCCCTCTCCAGTGGCCATCTTCATCATCCCGGCGATCTCCATGACAAGGAGGGAGTAGTTCTCCCTCGGGTCTGAGGGTATGCACCAGTAGCTTTGTGTTTGATCTCTCTCTCTCTCTCTCGTGTTCTTGAGGTGGTACGATCTTGATGTATGGCGAGCTTTGCTATTATAGTTAGATCTTATGATGTTTCTCCCCCTCTACTCTCTTGTAATGGATTGAGTTTTCCCTTTGAAGTTATCTTATCGGATTGAGTCTTTAAGGATTTGAGAACACTTGATGTATGTCTTGCCGTGCTTATCTATGGTGACAATGGGATATCACGTAATCTACTTGATGTATGTTTTGGTGATCAACTTGCGGGTTCCGCCCATGAACCTATGCATAGGGGTTGGCACACGTTTTTGTCTTGATTCTCCGGTAGAAACTTTGGGCACTCTTTGAAGTACTTTGTGTTGGTTTGAATTGATAAATCTGAGATTGTGTGATGCGTATCGTATACTCATACCCACGGATACTTGAGGTGACATTGGAGTATCTAGGTGACATTAGGGTTTTGGTTGATTTGTGTCTTAAGGTGTTATTCTAGTACGAACTCTAGGGCTGTTTGTGACACTTATAGGAATAGCCCAACGGATTGATTGGAAAGAATAACTTTGAGGTGGTTTCATACCCTACCATAATCTCTTCATTTGTTCTCCGCTATTATTGACTTTGGAGTGACTCTTTGTTGCATGTTGAGGGATAGTTATGTGATCCAATTATGTTATTATTGTTGAGAGAACTTGCACTAGTGAAAGTATGAACCCTAGGCCTTGTTTCCTAGCATTGCAATACCATTTGTGCTCACTTTTATCATTAGTTACCTTGCTGTTTGTATATTTTCAGATTACAAAAACCTTTATCTACCATCCATATACCACTTGTATCACCATCTTTTGCCGAACTAGTGCACCTATACAATTTACCATTGTATTGGGGACACAAGAGACTCTTTGTTATTTAGTTGCAGGGTTGCTTGAGAGAGACCATCTTCATCCTACGCCTCTTATGGATTGATAAACCTTAGGTCATCCACTTGAGGGAAATTTGCTACTGTCCTACAAACCTCTGCACTTGGAGGCCCAACAACGTCTACAAGAAGAAGGTTGTGTAGTAGACATCAGGGCCCAACCCAGCACAAGATTCCCTCGTGTCTACCCGACGTGGCCGTTTCCCCCCTTCGTGAGATGGCGACAACGATGTCCGTGAAGGGGGTCACAATACGGAGTCGTGTGTCAGGTGCTTGCACCTCCCACCATGCTTCCACATGTGTAAGAGGGCCAGCACAAGACCTGGCGGCATAGCTAGCCCTCAAGTCCCCCGTCCCGTCTAACCCTGGCACAGTTGACCGGTGGATCTAGGCCTTTGCCTTTCGCTGGACGGGGTTTGACTGATGGACCTTTTCACCAGGTTGTGATAGCCCAGCCCATGAGTACACTTCCGATCAAGGTCCGGGCCCAAACCACCACAAGATTCCTTCCATGTCCGCCTGGCCTGGTCGTTTCCCCCCTCCGTGAGACGACGGCAACGAGTTCGTGAGCGGGGCCAAACTTCGGAGCGGCGTGCCGGGTGCTTCCACCTGCCACCGGACTTCCACATGTGTAAGAGGGCCCAGCGCAAGACCTGGCGGCATAGCTACCCCCCCCCCAATTCCCCCGTCCCGTCTAACCCTGGCACAGTTGACCGGTGGATCTAGGCCTTTGACTTTTGCCGGACGGGGTTTGACCGGTGGAGCTTTTCACGTGGTTGTGATAGCCTAGCCCCATGGGTACACTTCCGATCAAGGTCTAGGCCCAACCCACCGCAAGATTCCCTCCGTGTCTGCCTGACGTGGCGGTTTCCCCCCTCCGTGAGACAGCGACAACGACGTCCATGAGGGGGGTCACAATACGGAGCCGCGTGCCGGGTGCTTGCACCTGCCATCATGCTTTTAAACGTGTAAGAGGGCCCAACGCAAGACCTGGTGGCATAGCTACCCCCAAGTCCCATGTCCCGTCTAACCCTGGCACAATTGACCGACGGATCTAGGGCTTTGACTTTTCCCGGACGGGGTTTGGCCTGTTGGGGATAGTAGCATGCAATTTAAAAAAATTCCTATACACACGCAAGATCTTTCTAGGAGATGCATAGCAACGAGAGGGGGAGAGTGTGTCCATGTACCCTCGTAGACCGAAAGTGGAAGCGTTAGTTTAACGCGGTTGATGTAGTCGAACGCCTTCTCGATTCAACGGATCAAGTACCGAACGTACGTCACCTTCGAGTTCTGCACACGTTCAGTTCGATGAAGTCCCTCGAACACTAGATCTAGCAAAGTGTCGAGGGAGAGTTCCATCAGCACGACAGCGTGGTGACAGTGATGGTGAAGAAGTGATCCGCGCAGGGCTTCGCCTAAGCACTACGTGAATATGACCGAAGGCGTAAACTATGGAGGGGGGCGCCGCACACGGCTAACAATGTTTGTTGTGTCTTCTAGTGGTGCCCCCCTCATATATATAGGTTGGAGGGGAGGAGAGGCAGCAAAGGGGGTGGCCCAAGTAGGAGGAATCCTACTTGGGCACCTCCCAATTCGGCCTCCCCACTTTCCTATTCCTATTCGGAGTAGGAAGGGAAGAGGGGGAAGGGGGAATCCTATTCCCTTTTTCCGTTCCTCCTTCACCTTTCCTTCCCCAATTTGGCCAGCCCATATGGGGGGGGGGCGCACCAACCCCTTTTGTGGCTGGTGTGTTTCCCCTCTTGGCCCATTAGGCCCATATAGCTTGTCGGGGGTTGCCCGGAACCCCTTCCGGTGACCTGATACGTACCCGGTACCCCCAGAACACTTTCGGTGTCTGAATACTATCATCCTATATATGAATATTTACCTCTCAATCATTTCGAGACTCCTCATCATGTCCGTGATCTCATCCGGGACTCTGAACAAAATTCGGTCACGAAATCACATAACTCATATAATACAAAATCATCATCGAACGTTAAGCGTGCGGACCCTACGAGTTCGAGAACTATGTAGACATGACTAAAACACCTCTCCGGCCAATAACCAATAGCGGAACCTGGATGCTTACATTGGTTCCTACATATTCTGAAGATCTTTATCGGTCAAACCGTAATGACAACAAACGTTATTCCCTTTGTCATCGGTATGTTACTTGCCCGAGATTCGATCGTCGGTATCTTCATACCTAGTTCAATCTCGTTACCGGCAAGTCTCTTTACTCGTTCCGTAATGCATCATCCCACAACTAACTCATTAGTCACATTGCTTGCAAGGATTATCATGATGTGCATTACCCAGAGGGCCCAGAGATACCTCTCCGATACTCCACTACTGTAGGATGCTGCTAACGCGACACTACGATCAGAGACCCTTCGACAAAACTGTGTGCAATGTCATAATCTCAAACGGTGGTGTAAAAAACCCATCAAAAAGGTGCAAAACATTTGCGATGGAGGATGCATCAAACAAAGTTCATATTTTAGTTGCGTGTGCAATGCAGGGCATACGGTTCAGCTCAATTAACTGTTTGCAATGAGGAGGAACAAAAGAAACGGGCAGCAAGATGAAGGTGTGTGCGATATACAGCATACGGTTCACTCGGATGAACTGTTTGTGATTAGGCAACACAAAAGAAACGGTCAGCCATATCAAGGCGTGTGTGATATACGGCATGCGGTTCACTCGGATGAATTGTTTGCGTTGAGACATGAGAATAGAAACGGTTCAACTTAACAAGATGTGTGTGATACGCGGCAAACAGGTCTGTAATCGGAAACGTGTGTGAAGACCGATAACAATACAGACGATTATTGCTAACAAGCCGTGTGTGTTGTGAGCAAACGATTGCTAGTATACAATTGTGAGTCGTTGATGAAAACATCACCGACGGGTTCCATTGTTTAGTCCGTGTGCAATGTGATTTTCTTTGTCCACACAACATCTACGCTCTGTCTACAGAGCATCAACATATATACTTAAAAAGACAGCATTGCATAACCAAATTAAGCATACAATTACACAAGTGACTACACGCATAACATTTCCACACACTAAACATGCATACAAAAGTAGGAGAAACGAGGATCTAATCATCTATTTATTGTTGCGACGACGCTTGCCATTGCTCTGCTTCCGGCTGGATCCCTGGCCATTTTGGGGAAGGAGGCACTTCCTCATGTCAATGATCCGCCTGTACATGTCGTAGCTCATGTACGCCTCCTTGGCCGCGTACACGACATGAGCTTTGTCGAGTTTCTCCATCCAGGCCGAGTGCCAGGCACGCTTGTCCTTGTTGCACTCCTTCATGTCTCTGTAGTAGGGGTCGATGATGGCCTCGGTGAGGTGAACCAGTGAGTCCTTCTCATGCTCCTTGCTGCCACAGATCTTGTATTGGCCCTGGATGTCGACAAGATTCTTACAGGAAGCACCCGAATTCTCAAGAGCCTTTACATCGTTGGTGATGTCCACCGCAGAGAACATGTAGTGGGGGCTGTTGACAAACCTGGCGAAATGCTCGCAAGGCCTTGTGGCCAGGCAGTAGTGGTAGACGAGGACGTGGTGGCGCACGCACATCTGGGCGACGGCGACCTTGGGATGAGACACAGCACGAGCGCAGGTGTACTCTAGGTTGAACTCGACCACCTTGTACTTCTCCTTGGCAAGCAACAACTCCATGATGTGGATGGAGTGCTCCACCCAGACCGGGTCATTGGTGTACACCACCGAGAGGTCCTTGAACCTTCTGTGGGTGTCCACCATGGTATGCATGGTGAACTGCTACTCATCATCGGCAGCCGCTCGGAGCACCATTGAAGCCGCACAGGATACCCTCTAAGAATTTCTCGTGGTGGGTGTGCTTCTTGCAATGGTGGGGCGTGATCGAAAGGTTGGCCGCTATAATAAATGGGGGCCGGCCGGCCGACCTGTAATTCTCACGTCTTCGCACGACGTTCATAGCGGAGGATTCCAGTGCATGCTTGACAACACCGCACCGCACGCATGGGCTCGAATAGGCGCCAATGTATCATCGGTGAGCCTATTCCTGTGCTATCATGCAGTTAACCGTGCAAGGTTCCCGCCCGGCTAGTTTGGCCAAGCGTCGGCTAGAAGAGGGACAAATCATGGGCGTTTATTGGCAAAAAGCTTTGTAAAAACAAAGTGTGTGGAATGACTACGGTCATAAGTTTACCCGTGGGTGATAAGGTCAAAGTTACACAGAAGGGTGATGATGGACAGTCGAGTGCGATAATTAATTCCGCGCTCTACAGGGCACACGGTGGAAGAAACCAACTGCGTGCAACAATGTCGAAGATCATAGTCGAGTTAGCTATACAGATCATGTGCTGTGAGATCGACAAGGTAAACAGATTCAAGAATGGTTAATAAAATCTAAGACCATTGCATATTAAGGGCTAAATAGTGCTATCAATATACGAGTCGCATACGATGCCATTTCAACGATTGTACCACAAAAGCTCGAAATATTACAATGTTCAAATTCCAGAGTTATATGGCTCAAATTCAAAGATTACAAGGTTCAAACCGATATTAGAAATGAAATTCAGCTCATCAGCTGCAAACACTCGCGCTGATCAGCTGAACATGGATATCAGAGAGGTTCAAACTAATATTACCACTTCTAAGTCTGGTTTTGAAACCTCACAATTTGTGCAAAGGGGTTAGCCGCTAAGAAGTCATGTATGGGGTTGACACGATGACTTCCTATTACTCTGTCATTGGAAGTTCCAAAATGAAATTCAGTGTTTTTGGAGCCTATTCCATTCTGCCGCAGGCGCCGGCGTTGATCAACAAACCATTCATTTTTGCAAAATAAATGTAGGTCAAACCTCATTTCCTTCAGCACCCTTGCTCTGAGAACAAAGAACCTGGCGAATATAATCTCCGATAAGGTCCCTTGGTAGGAGTTCAACGTAATTTCTAAGAGATGTGAATCTAGGAATTCGACGTGATTATTATATTGTATCACATTTTCCACCACCGGGCCTAATCTTATCTACAAAAGAAGAAAACGTGTTAGTGCCTACATGCAGTTTTGAACATTACTACAGGCCTATTTGGTTTGCAGGATTTGTAAAATGCACTAAGATGCCATCTTCGATCTGACATGATTAACATGGGCATTTGATTACATTCTAGAAAAATGTAGCCTCCTTCACAAGAGGTTGGAGTGGATGAAAAGTTCCCTGAGAAAACTAGTACAGATGAATCCAAAGGAGAAATGCTTATTGATTGTAACTATATGGATCAAGCAACCAATATGGGGGGGTGGAACATGTATGTACTAAAATCCTCCAAAAGAATCCTTCAGAAATCACAGTACATTGTCATTGTAAACTTGGAAAAAGGTGTCACAAATTGAACTCCCTTATGGTTAACATTTAACAGGGAAGGAACATCACCTCGATATATAGCTTCTCCAGGCACGGAAAGCATCTCAGGAAACTAACAACTTGCTCCAGGTTGGGGCCGATAGATTCTAGTGCCAAGACCTTCACTGTGTGTAGTTTCAGGGTCAAGCTTGTCGGAATCATTTTCTGAATGACAAAAAAACAAACATCTTCAAAATTAGAAATAATGTTAATTTGCAGAAGGAGAGGTAGAAGGTGGCTATTGTACATGAACGGGTATGGATCCAATAACAAGTTTGGAGTATTTGTCAAACGAGTAGCCCACCAATGTCAATTTTGGTGCAGAAATGCCATTGATTCTTGTTGGACCTTCTTGATCAACTACAAGTAATCTCTCAAGTGCGGGTGTGTCCTCAATGACAATACCGTGGTACACATCTTGTGATGTCTTCATGCCGCACCAGCAACACACATAAATAGTCTGAAGTCGTGGAGGTGATGTGGAAGGTACTCAACCCATTGATCGCCTGAATACGAAGGTACTCGAGTGCAGTACAGCCACGGAGCAGGCGCTCCATGTCATCGTTTGACAACTCAGACCCCCATACGCACGTAGTCACTGCCACCCCTGCTGGGCAAGTGTACTACGTCTCACCACCATTCTTCCACCATCAATCCACCAAAGCAGGAGTAGGGTTTTTCACCTCGCGACGGCCCAAACTGGGTAAAAACTTCCTGTGTGATCCCAGCCGTGCTGCCCCACACTCGTCTGCTCTTTTTGCAACGCGACCTCCCCTTGCCGAACCAGCAAGGGGCCCTCTGGTCCCGTAGGTGGCCGTGGTTTCCCGCGACATCTTTGGTGCACCGGGTAGGGGCTTCGCTTGCGTGAACCTGAAGGAAGGTGCAGCGCGCTCTGCCCGTGGTCGCCTGGTCGGAGCCTCTAGCATTTGCAGCGTCTGCAGAGACACGGAAACTAAGCGGGGTCATCCCCGTGCCACATCGTTAATCCCCAGGCCTCACCGCAGCCACGGCTATGGCAAAGATCGCTGGTGGTGGCAATATGTTCGACTCGGAGGCCCATATGGTGTGCCCGCCGTTCAGGCGTCATTCAGAGAAAGGATACAAGATGTGCGGGTGTGAGCTCCCTCCTTCCTGTCCTTTCCCTTCGTCAGCACTCGAGCCACTTTCGCCCTGGCGTCTTCAACGTCGATGATTACGCGCGATGCTCAGTCCAGTATTCCCCCTATTTTAGGCAATCCTGAGCAAAGAACTGGTATGAATCCGTTGATCGATGCCTCGGTAGGCGTGCTTTGGCAAGGATGCCTATGTTGGCATGATCCACGCGATGGCGGCCGTCCGACTGACTTGAAGGAAAAAGGGAGAAAGAGGAGGGGGACCAGAGGAGCCCCGACACCGAACCCGATGCCCGCTAGTCGCACGAGATATACGTCGGTCCCTGCCGGGAATGAAGGAATTGCCTGATTAAGCTTCCTCTTACGGGCGTCACGAGCACGCCGAGTTCGCGTGACCCGGCAGAGGAGAAAGGGGCATAAAACAAAAGTTAAGTCTACATTATCACCTCTTGTTGATGCATTTTCAGATTTTTGCAGCTTTTTACCCCTTGACTTTAGTGAGTGTTCATATCATCCAATCCCTCATGTGATGGAACCTTGGCTAGTTTCTTTGATCGCTCCATCATCCTGTCCCGAGCCATGCTCACAGGTCGAGAGGTTGCGTCGAGAGCTACTTAGGAAAAACCTGCCGGGATGCATCCACGCCAAGATGACTGTCAAGGGCCGGACCCTTATGACAATCGCGACAATATGATAACGGCAAGCTTCCAGAGCATACACAGGGATCGATCATATGAACACAAATGTATAAAGCTCAAAGGGATAAACATGCATTTAAGATTCAGCTAGGAATATCAGTTCCACATGGACACTAAAGATAGAGGGACTAAAGACAAAATATATGTTATGTCTTCATTACAGGGCAACACAGGAGCAATGGCGGGCCAATACTTAATCAAATGATTATATGAAGCCATTCAGACATGAAGGACCCAGTCGGCCCGGGGAGCGGCTTTCTCCTTGGCGGTTGCAACATCAGCGCCCGCTGGTGGCTTCTTAAATCCTTCTTCAAGGTCGAGGTCCGGATGACAACAGGAAATATTGCTCAAGACCATGAAGAGGGCATCACGGGCAAGCTTCCGGGACTCGGTCGCAAAGCGCCCGGCCCTCCCCTCTTCATGTGCCTTCAGCTTCTCGATCAGCTCGTTGAACAAGATTCCCAACTTGACGCTTGGGACCTCTTGCTTGCTGGCCGAGAAGACCGGGCCGTCCGTGCCCATCACCGCAGCTTGGGCACCAAGACGCTCAGTGATATCAATCAGGCCCTTGATCCTGAGGTCAACCTGCTCGGACTGGTTCTTCTGCTGGTCCTCTGCATCCTGCCAGAGACGCTTGGCGGTGTCCAGATCCATGGACAACAGCTGTTGGCGGGACTCAAGGGACTCCGGTGAGCGTTCCAACGTGCCGATCCTGGCCTTCATGTCATTGATGGTGTCGTTGGCATTATCTAGGCTCTGGGTCTTGGAGGAGAGTTGCGACCGCACATCCGCCAAGAGGATCTCCGCCTGCCGTGCTTCCTCTTTGAATGCCTCCACCTCCTTGGCACTCCCGGCAAGGTCTTCCATCAGCTTAGCCACCTGCTGGTCGAGGTCAGTCTTGGCATTGGACGCGGCAACGAGGTCATTGGTAACCTTCTTCAGTTGAGAAGCAAAGTTAGTGGCAAGGACGTCCATGGCAGCTCCGTGCTTGTCCTACAATTCCTTGGTGCATTGCCACACAAGAGCCTTCAGATCTTCATCCTTGGCACGGAGAGTGGCTTCGAGTTTCTCCTCCCGAAGTGAGATCTCTTGCTCTTTGGCGTCCAGAGATGCCTTTCAGTCAGCCAGGCGCGCCTCCCGGGCCATGACATCTTCCCTCGTCATCAAGAGTGTCTCTTGCTGCTTCAAGAGCACCTTGAAATACTTTTCATTCCACTCATGCAGCTCTAGAAACTTGTCCTTCAGCTTCTGGTTAACCTTGCTGGCGGACTCGCGCCGCTCCTTGAGCACCTGCCACTACTGGTTGTGTCGGGCCTGCATATCCTTCATGCCCGCCACCATGGATTCCATGAAGGACAAATCCATTGTGACATCATCTGAGTCATCAACCTCTCTAGCTCCCTGATAAAGCGAAACCAGGAGACATTGAAGCTCTTCGTCAAGCTCAGCGCTCATCGTTAGGGATAGGCTAGGGGCTCCAGTTCCAGGCGGCGACAACACCATGGCCAGCGCGCTCGAGGAGGGTGGCAGAGTCTCAGCGAGGGTCCCAGAGGAGGGGAGTGGGTCCATAGTCTGGAGGGGAAATTTCACCTTGACGATCACTTCCTCTACCGGGACATCCTCCAAAGAGTGCTCCACCATTGCCAAAGAGCCATGTGCATCCCCGGCAATAAGGTCCTGCCCCTCTACGGCGGCAATCTCAACGGCCTCATCTACGGTAGCCCTATCGATATCGACCACCACCTCCAGTAGCTCTAGTTCCTCGGCTTGGGGGGTTGCGCATGAAAGGGCCGACGAGCGATAAAGAAACGGAAGTTTTAAGCAAATGGGGAAATCAGGAGGAGCAATAAAAAAAGAAGATAGAGAAACAGGTGGAGTACCTGGAGAAGTCTGCCGAGCAGGAACCCCAGTTTCCCCGGCAGGGTCTGTTGTCGGGCCATGAACTTCGCCCTCTGCCATGGTAGTTGTCGGTGTCAAAACCGGCAGATCTCGGGTAGGGGGTCCCGAACTGTGCGTATAAGGATCGATGGTAACAGGAGGCAGGGAACACAATGTTTACCCAGGTTCGGACCCTCTCGATGGAGGTAAAACCCTACGTCCTGCTGGATTAATATTGATGAGTATGGGGGTTACAAGAGTTGATCTACCACGAGATCGTAGAGTCTAAACCCTAGAAGCTAGCCTATGCTTATGATTGTTTTTGTCCTACGGACTAAACCCTCCAGTTTATATAGACACCGGAGGGGCTAGGGTTACACAGAGTCAGTTACAAGGGAGGAGATCATCTGAATTGCCAAGCTTGCCTTCCACGCAAAGGAGAGTCCCACCCGGACACGGGACGAAGTCTTCAATCTTGTATCTTCATAGTCCAACAGTCCGGCCAAAGTATATAGTCCGGCTGTCCGAGGACCCCCTAATCCAGGACTCCCTCAATAGCCCCTGAACCAGGCTTCAATGACAATGAGTCCGGCGCGCAGCCTTATCTTCGGCATTGCAAGGCGGGTTCCTTCCCCGAATACTCCATAGAAGATTTTGAACACAAGTATCATGTCCGGCTCTGCAAAACAAATTCCACATACCACCATAGAGAGTATATTATTCTACAAATCTAATCTGCTGACAACTTTTTATAACGTGACGTCCAGTCGTGGCCTGGTCATTACGAACCATTTTTCCTTGCCTGCCATTGCATGTGTTGCGAGGCGGTTTTATTGGCACGTATTGTCGAAGCAAAGATCATGTTCCACTTATCATGGGATTCTCATCAATACGGGTGTGGGTAACCCAACCATGCCATCAATCGTGGCGCTTGGGGAATAAGCGATTTTATGGGGCAAGTAGGGAGGCGCATAGTTTTTACCACCTTTATAAAGGGACAAGGATTACCCTCTTTGCACCCACGCCTTCTTCTTCCCCTGCCCATCCATTCTTGCGCACTCGAGCTCCAGCGCCCAAGTTCGCATCTTCTACGCAAAGCCATTCCGAACATGTCCGGAGTGGGAGGCAAGTGAATGGTCTCCTCCGTTACGGAGGAGAACATTACGAAGCTCCGAGAAGCCGGGTACCTGCCGCAGACATCGTGCACCAGCTCCCATTCGCAGGGCAGATCGTCCCTACTCCAGAACCCCATGAGAGGGTTGTATTCCTCACCCACTTCGTCCGCGAACTGGGATTTCCCCTCCACCCATTTGTCCGTGGGCTCATGTTCTACTACGGGCTGGACTTCCATGATCTGGCCCCCAATTTCATCCTCAACATCTCGGCGTTTATCGTCGTGTGCGAGGCCTTCCTCCGCATCAAGCCCCACTTCGGCCTGTGGCTGAAGACCTTCAACGTGAAACCGAAGGTGGTGGTCGGCCAGCAAGCGGAGTGCGGAGGCGCCATGGTGGGCAAAATGCCCAACGTCACCTGGCTCGAAGGCTCCTATGTGGAGACCGTGAAGGGGTGGCAATCGGGGTGGTTCTACATCACCGAGCCGCGACACCAATGGGTGGCGGCCCCGAATTTCGATCCGGCATCCCCATGCGGCTCACCTCCTGGAAAGAGAAGGGCCTATCCTGGGGTTCATCGGTGGAGCTGACCGGACTCCAGAACTGTGTTAAAAATATGATAAGCAAGAAAATCAAGCTTGTCAACATGGTCCAGGTCATGCTCTTCCGCCGGATCCTTCCGTGTCAAAGACGGGCATTCAATATGTGGGAGTTCGACCTGGCCAAGCACTAGACGCTGCGAGATCTTTTTGACACGACGCACCAAGGCGTCTGGAGGGTGCTGTTCAAGGCCGCCGAGGTACCTCCTCCCCTTACCGAGGATCGCGGACTCAACGCAAAGCGCCCTGCCAATCCGGTAAGCTCTTTATATCTCATAAGATGTTCCTTTCCCCAGTATAATCATGTGAGGGATCTGAGCCTCCACGCCATTTTAACAGGACTGGGTAGCGACAGCGGAGCGGATCGACTGTCCGGCCCCACTGCCCGAAGATCCTGCAAGGGATCTCTTAACGGAGATGTTGGTTTCGGTGCCCTATGAGGCGCCGGAGAAGAAGGCCAAGAAGAAGGCCATGGGGGCCAGGAAAGGTCTCCGGCGCAAGGTTGTATCGGACTCATCGTCCGATAACACCGAGGCGCACTCCTCCCACGAAAACGAGGAGGAGGAAGAGGAAAGTTCTCCCCCCCCAGCCGGGGGAGACAAGAAAAGGAAGGCCGGCCCATCTGGGGAGGCCGAAGGTTCCAAGAAGGGAAGGACCCTCCTTCCGGACTACTCCACAACAGCCGCTTACAGCGACGAGGAGTGGTTGCCCAGGGACAAGCCCCTGGCGAAGTCGTAAGTATCCGGATACTATAATAGTTCTGGCATGTTTTGTTTATTACTTCTTATCATGTCAAACATGATCATGCAGTCCATCCAAAGCCCATATCGACGTATCCTCTTCGGATGAGTCTTTGGGCCAGTCGGCGATGAACAACGATTCACTCCCGACAGCCACCTTCCCCCGGCCAACGGACGACATCGAGGTGTTGTCTCAAAGGGCACCGACTGGCGCATGGGGGGCAAGACTCCCGTGAGCTCTAATGTCTGGGGCCACAACAAGTTTGGCCCCCAGCCGGATACTGCGCCAGAACCTCCAGTGGTTCCGGATTTTGTCAGGCGACCCCTCGCTATGGGGGGCGGGCCGTCTGTGGTGATGGCCTTTGTCCATCCAGAGGCATCGGACAACTTGCTGGAAGCGCTTCGTGGTGCTTCCATTGATGAAGAGCACCACACTATCATGAGTGCGGTGGTCGAGAAGGTTCGGTCCGCCAAAAGCGGACTGACCGAAGCCTGTGCCAGCCTCCTAACAGGCTTTGAGGTGAGTAATAAAATTATGAGAAAATATTACAACATAGACAGTAGCCCCTGATGCTCTATTTGGTGTTCGCAAAGAAAGGCCGAACAGAGGATCAAATAATAATCACAGGAGTCTAATCAGAATATGGCTATGTGGATAAGCAGGCTTCGCTGCTGGCCGCTGCCGCTCATATTGCGGAGGTCTCCGGACTGAAGCGGGACCTTGAGCGGTCCGAGGAAGAGCTCGGCCTTACCAAGAGGCAGCTTGAAGAGAACAAAGGTAAGTGATACCCCATCTGTATATTGATAAAGAAAAAAAAGAAGGTGGTTATTAGATCATAGGATCGTCATGAATTTTGCTAGGGGCCACGACCGAAGTGGCTGCCCTGAAGAAGGCGATGTCCGAGGTCGAAGACAAAGCGGCCAAGGAGCGCATCGAGCGCGAGAAGCAAGAGGCCGAGTCGGCGAGGTTCAGCAAGAGCTCCAGGATTTTGTCAAGAAATATGAGTCCTTGGAGCGTGACTCTAAGACGCAGGGGTCCGAGCTTGCGAAGGCCCTCGAGAACGCACAAAATGCCAAGGCCGAAGCCCAAAAGGCCCTCCAGGAGATTCAGGCGGTCAAGAAGATAGCGGCGGGTAAGGCATTCATTATGCAAAGCAAGCATGTGAAGGAAACTTTCCTTTTACTTACCCGAATTCGGAGCTCTCTAGGAGCGTTCGCAGATCTACCCAGCAGCATATCGGATGCCGCGGAGTTCTATCGAGCCGAGGAAGGGAGCTGGATGGAGAAGTTGTTCTGGTCTCAATATACTGGGACCGAACATCCAATGCCCTTGAGCGACCAGCTGAAGCAACTGGTCGAGCTTCACAAGGCGGCCGAACTAGCCATGAAGGGTCTCATAGTCCGGATGTGGCCTGGCGAGCCCCTGCCTGGTAGCTACTTCGGCCTGGTAAAGCGGCTTGTGAATGCCTGCCCATGGTTTGAAGTCATAAAGCGGTCTGTCTGCATTGAAGGTGCGTGGAGGGCCTTTGCCCGTGCGAAAGTGCATTGCGCGAAGATGGACGCCGAAAAGCTGGTGAAGGAGGGGCCACCAGAGGGCAAGGAGCATCGCCACCCCGAAAAGTATTACGACAGTGTCCTGAAGGGTGTCCGCCTTGTGGCGGAGGAATGTGCTAAGAATGTAATATTTGAATGACTGTACTCATGTGATCCTGTAATATGAAAACGAATTCATGTGCGCTATATAACGCTTGTCGATTTAAAATATTACCTTCTGTGCGGCCGTTTATAAAATCTAAGAGTTGGCCAGTCGTCGGCTTCTGCCCCCATGTAACTAGTACTGAGGTGTTCGGGATAAATCTTAAACACTCTTTATCCAAAAAAATTGGTCCTTTAAGGAGGTGTTTAGCGCAGCGAACAAGGCAATCGGACTATACAGCTTTATCACTCTCACTTAGCCATAGAAGTCTACAATTTTAAATTTTGGCAAAGCCCCTAGTATTTGGAAGGCCGAACTTGGGGCGCTATATACGCGTAAATCGGACAAGGCCGATTCCTCGCCCGAAGCGGAAAAAATCTTTAAGGATTTGAGACCTCTCGAATAGCGACCAGCTCTCGCCGCATCATGACACTCAGTTTTCGGCTTTCTCTACTGAGGTGCTCGTCCGGAAGAACCGGGACACAATCGCAGTAGTTCTCCCAGTGCTACCTTAGCCGATATAGCGGAACGTAAGGTACCAAAACATGGGAGCCGGGCAAACCCAACTATTGACCCAAGACATGATTCGGAGCTGATGCATATAATGCTATAAGTTCGGGGTGCCGCACTGTCGAAAGTGTTCGGACTTTTCTTGCCATGTTATGGGGTACACTGAAGCCCCTGGCGCATTGGACGTATCAGAATGTACGGGTGCAATTTGTCATAAATAAGCAGACAGGGAAAAAGATGAAGAATGCAATAATAAGCTAATGTACATTGTTATTTAAATGATACGTCAAAGCGTATGTATACAAGTAGTGCAATAAGCAAAAAATAGGACTATTTGACATGTCCTATCCAAGGGCAGGCTGCGTGTGGGTATGTAAAACAGGTATAGCGATCGTTATCAGAGACCACCTGGGGATTCCCTTGTACGTCAAAGCTTCTTGCTTCCTTGGTGTTTCCTTCCCATGATGGGTCCGATAATCAGGGTATCGGAAAGGGCCTTCAGAGAATAGGTTCCTGAAAGGAAGAAAATGGTAAAGATATATAAGTCCTTAGGCGGTTGAGCCGCACTGTGGGCCATGCCATAGCCGTGCCTCCGCCTATGCCCATGGTATTTTGAGTGCATAACTATGTACGTGTGGCGCAAATTTTGCCGCTTGACTGAGACTAGGACGGAGGACGAATTGCTAGGCGAGCTCTGAACGTGCCGGGAAATCCTGTTGCAGGGTACTCCGAACTCGCTTGAAGGTGTCCGGGGGCTTTATCGCCGAATTGGCGGTTTGCCTTAGAAGGCTGCTTTGTACTTCCGCTGTGAGGGCCACAGTGTGCTCCTCCGTATGGAGTGAGCATTATGTGTTTCCATTAACTGTTATAACCCCGCGAGGTCCTGGCATTTTGAGCTTGAGGTATGGATAATGAGGTACTGCATTGAATCTGGCGAATGCGGTTCGTCCGAGCAGTGCGTGATTGCCACTGCGGAAGGGGACGATGTCGAAGATTAACTCCTCGCTTCGGAAGATGTCCGGAGATCCGAAGACCACTTCTAGTGTGATTAAGCCCGTGCAACAGGCCTCTACACCTGGCATGACACCTTTAAAGGTGGTTTTTGTGGGTTTGATCCTTGAGGGGTCGATACCCATTTTGCACACTGTATCCTGATAGAGCAGGTTCAGGCTGCTGCCACCGTCCATAAGGACTCGAGTGAGGTGAAATCCGTCAATGATGGGGTCAAGGACCAATGCGGCAGAACCGCCATGACAGATACTGGTAGGGTGGTCCCTGCGATCGAAAGTGATCGGACAAGAAGACCATGGGTTGAACTTTGGGGCGACTGGCTCTATCGCATAGACGTCCCTTAGTGCACACTTCCGTTCCCGCTTGGGAATATGAGTTGCGTATATCATGTTCACCGTTTTCACTTGAGGAGGATATTTCTTCTGTCCTCCTGTGTTCGGCGGCCGGGGCTCCTCCTCCTTGTCGCTATGTAGCCCCTTTTCCTTGTTTTCGGCACTCAACTTGCCGGCCTGTTTGAACACCCAGCATTCTCTGTTGCTGTGGTTGGCTGGTTTATTGGGGGTGCCGTGAATTTGACACGAGCGATCGAGTATGCGGTCCAAACTAGATGGTCCCGGATTGCTTCTTTTGAACGGCTTTTTCCGCTGACCGGATTTAGAGCCACTGAATTCGGCATTGACTGGCGTGTCTTCGGCGTTGTCGTTGTTGTTGCGGCGCTTGTGTCTGTTGCGACGTGGCCTCCCGTTGCTATCTTTGGCGTCTAAATTGCTAGGATTTCTTGATGTGTTGTTGCTGCGGGCCAGCCAGCTGTCCTCGCCTGCACAAAAGCGGGTCATGAGTGTCGTGAGGGCTGCCATGGACTTCGGCTTCTCTTGGCCGAGGTGTCAGGCGAGCCACTCGTCACGGATGTTATGTTTAAATGCCGCTAAGGCCTCGACATCCGGACAGTAGACAAGTTGGTTCTTTTTGGTTACGAACCGAGTCCAGAATTTCCTGGCTGATTCCGCTGGCTGCTGGGTTATGTGACTCAAGTCATCAGCATCCGGTGGTCGCACATAAGTGCCCTGGAAGTTGTCAAGGAAAGCGTCTTCCAAATTCTCCCAACTGCCAATGGAGTTTGCTGGCATGCTATTCAGCCAGTGCCAAGCTGGCCCTTTCAGTTTGAGTGGGAGGTACTTGATGGCATGTAGATCGTCACCGCGGGCCATGTGGATGTGGAGGAGGAAATATTCAATCCATACCGCGGGGTCTGTTGTACCATCATATGATTCAATGTTCACGGGTTTAAATCCTTCTGGGAATTTGTGATCCATTACTTCGTCAGTGAAGCATAGGGGGTGTGCGGCGCCTCTGTGCTGGGCTATGTCGCGACGCAGTTCATATGAGTCTTGTCTGCTGTATTCGGCCCGACCGGATTTGCTTTTAGTATATCTGGCGGGACGGTCATCGTCACGTGTTGGGGCGCGCCCCCGTGATCCGTAGATCGATCTTGTATGTCCTGCTTTGTTTTCCAATACGTTTTGCAGGTCCTGCATGTTGCCCTGGGCCTTGATGTTTTTGTTTGACTGGCGACGGGGTGCGGGCTGGACTTCGGGATGATATGTCGCTTTCTCTCGGCCACGAGGTGGCCAGTCAGCCGCATCATACGCTGGTAGTGTAGGCTTTAATGCTTCCTCCTCGAGTTGGGGTAGCAACCTGCGCTTTGGGTAACTTTTGGTTTGGTGCTCGAGTTCATATTCCTCGGCTGCCAGGACCTCAGTCCATCTATCCGCTAGCAGATCTTGATCAGCTTGAAGCTGTTGTTGCTTTTTCTTCAGGCTTTTTGATGTGGCTATAAGCCGACGCTTGAAGTGCTCCTGCTCGACGGGATCCTCAGGCATGATAAATTCTTCGTCACCGAGGCTCACCTCGTCTTCGAAGAGGGGCATGTAATTGTCATCCTCTGATTCTCTGTTTGCCGCCTGTTCCTTAGGGCTAGCTTGCCCATCCTCCCGCTTGGAGCCTGGCTGGAGGGGATTGTCTTCGTCTTCGGCACTATCCGCAGCGTTATTGTCTCTTGTGCCGGTATCGCTGCTTTTGCTATGGCGGGGCTTAGAGCGGCGCTGATGACTCTGGTGCTTAGATTGCTTCTCGAGGGGATTATCCTCCATTGCCTTATTGCCATCGCTTTCTTTGGGGGTGTCCACCATGTATATATCATATGAAGAGGTGGTTGTCCAGCGCCCTGCGGGCAGTGGTTCCTGTTCTTCTCCTGCATCGTCATCCATACCGTCGATGTCTTCGGAGCCGAAATCAAGCATGTCGGTTAAGTCATCAACAGTGGCTATTAAGTGGGTGGTGGGTGGGAATGAATTTCTTCATCGTCCGCTTCCCACTCAAGCCGGACATAGTTCGGTCAAGGGTCTCCTGATAAGGAGAGAGACCTCAATGAATTTAGCACGTCGCCCAAGGGCGAGTGCTGAAAGATATACGCGGAGGTAAACTCCATGATCGGTGCCCAATCAGATTCGATAGGCACGGACGCAGGCGGTTCGGAGCCTGTGGCCGGGGACGAATCCAAGGGTCCGGCAACACAGGTCTCATAGGAGGTGAAGACAGTATTCGGCTCTATCACCGCTGAGTGTGCGGCCTCCATGGCGGGGTCCATCCACCCATCCTCGGACGACACGATCTACTCCGGATTGACGGCCAGAGTAGCCACAGGTGTGATATCCTGAACACCATCCGGCGGCAGAGCTAAGTCATGCTCATCATGACTGTGCGGCGCACCTGGCATGGGCTCAATCCGTCGAAGATCAAGTCTCCGCGGATGTCGGCAGTATAGTTCAAGCTTCCAAACCTAACATGATGGCCAGGGGCGTAGCTCTCGATCTACTCCAGATGGCCAAGCAAGTTGGCCCACAGTACGAAGCCGCCGAATACGAAGATCTATCCGGGGAGAAAAACCTCACCCTGGATCGCATTGTTGCTGATGATCGAAGGAGCCATCAAGCCTTTATGTGACGGCACAGTGGAAGTCTCAATGAAAGCACCAATGTCGGTGTCAAAACCGGCAGATCTGGGGTAGGGGGTCCCGAACTGTGCGTCTAAGGATCGATGGTAACAGGAGGCAGGGAACACAATGTTTACCCAGGTTCGGGCCCTCTCGATGGAGGTAAAACCCTACGTCCTGCTTTATTGATCTTGATGAATATGAGTATTACAAGAGTTGATCTACCACGAGATCGTAATGGCTAAACCCTAGAAGTCTAGCCTGTATGACTACAGTAATGAGTATCTGTCCTCTCCGGACTAAGTCCTCCGGTTTATATAGACACCGGGAGGATCTAGGGTTACACAAGGCCGGTTACAAAGAGGAGGAATCTACATATTTGGTTGCCAAGCTTGCTTTCCACGCCAAGGAGAGTCCCATCCGGACACGGGTGTAGTCTTCGGTCTATGCATCTTCATAGCCCATCAGTCTGGCCCATGGCTAACAGGCCGGACGCCCGAGGATCCCTTAGTCCAGGACTCCCTCAGTAGCCCCTGAACCTGACTTCAATGACGAGGAGTCCGGCACGTAGATTTATCTTCGGCATTGCAAGGCGAGTTCCCTTCTTTCCGGATACTCCACAATGGTCTTCGGACGATTGAGTTTGGCTCGGCACCACGAGCAACATATACTTCCATAGAGGGCATAATAATTTATATGTCCAATCCTCTGGCAACTTTTTACAACATGACATCATGTCAGTCTGGTCATAATATCGAACCGTTGTCTTACTTGCGGCCCCATGTGTTGGGTTTCGTAGTAATTTCAAAGAAATTTCCTACGCACACGCAAGATCATGTGATGCATAGCAACGAGGGGAGAGTATTGTCTACGTACCCAACGCAGACCGACTGCGGAAGCGATGACACGACGTAGATGAAGTAGTCATGCGTCTTCTCGATCCAACCGATCAAGCACCGAAACTACGGCACCTCTGAGTTCGAGCACACGTTCAGCTCGATGACGATCCCCGGACTCCGATCCAGCGAAGTGTCGGGGAAGAGTTCCGTCAGCACGACGGCGTGGTGACGATCTTGATGAACTACAGCAGCAGGGCTTCGCCTAAACTCCGCTACAGTATTATCGAGGAATATGGTGGCTGGGGGCGCCGCACACGGCTAAGGAATAGATCACGTGGATCAACTTCTTGTATCTTTGGTGCTAGCCCTGCCCCTCTATTTATATGTTGAGCCCCGGGGTCGAAACTTGGAGCAAAAGCCTCCTCAAAGTCGGTTTTGCCCGAAAGGCAAGAGTCCCACTCGGACTCCAGGACCAAACGCCACAATCCTTGGCGTCTGGCCCAGACGCCATGGGCCTCGGCGTCTGTCCCAGGGCCAGACGCCAGGGTCTCCGGCGTTTGGCCCCCTGGCCTCCGCAAGACTCCTTTTGCACCGACCTAAAGCCTCATGGGCTTGACCCCTTGGCCTAACCATATCATCCAATATATGAATCTTTACGTCTCGACCATTTCAAGACTCCTCGTCATGTCCCCGATCTCATCCGGGACTCCGAACTCCTTCGGTACATCAAAACATGTAAACTCATAATATAACTGTCATCGTAACCTTAAGCGTGCGGACCCTACGGGTTCGAGAACAATGTAGACATGACCGAGACACGTCTCCGGTCAATAACCAATAGCGGGAACTGGATGCCCATATTGGCTCCTACATATTCTACGAAGATCTTTATCGGTCAGACCGCATAACAACATACGTTGTTCCCTTTATCATCGGTATGTTACTTGCCCGAGATTCGATCGTCAGTATCCAATACCTAGTTCAATCTCATTACCGGCAAGTCTCTTTACTCGTTCTGTAATACATCATCTCACAACTAACATATTAGTTGTAATGCTTGCAAGGCTTATGTGATGTGTATTACCGAGAGGGCCCAGAGATACCTCTCCGACAATCGGAGTGACAAATCCTAATCTCGAAATACGCCAACCCAACATCGACCATTGGAGACACCTGTAGTACTCCTTTATAATCACCCAGTTACGTTGTGACGTTTGGTAGTACCCAAAGTGTTCCTCCGGTAAACGGGAGTTGCATAATCTCATAGTCATAGGAACATGTATAAGTTATGAAGAAAGCAATAGCAACATACTAAACGATCGGGTGCTAAGCTAATGGAATGGGTCATGTCAATCAGATCATTCAACTAATGATGTGACCTCGTTAATCAAATAACAACTCATTGTTCATGGTTAGGAAACATAACCATCTTTGATTAACGAGCTAGTCAAGTAGAGGCATACTAGTGACACTTTGTTTGTCTATGTATTCACACATGTATTATGTTTCCGGTAAATACAATTCTAGCATGAATAATAAACATTTATCATGAAATAAGGAAATAAATAATAACTTTATTATTGCCTCTAGGGCATATTTCCTTCAGTCTCCCACTTGCACTAGAGTCAATAATCTAGTTCACATCGCCATGTGATTTAACACCAATATTCATATTTGTATATGATTAACACCCATAGTTCACATCGTCATGTGACCAACACCCAAAGGGTTTACTAGAGTCAATAATCTAGTTCACATCGCTTATGTGATTAACACCCAAAGAGTACTAAGGTGTGATCATGTTTTGCTCGTGAGAGAAGCTTAGTCAACGGGTCTGTCACATTCAGAGCCGTATGTATTTTGCAAATATTCTATGTCTACAATGCTCTGTACGGAGCTACTCTAGCTAATCGCTCCCACTTTCAATATGTATCCAGATTGAGACTTAGAGTCATCTGGATCAGTGTAAAAGTTTGCACTGATGTAACTTTTACAACAAACTCTTTTATCACCTCCATAATTGAGAAACATCTCCTTAGTCCTTACTAAGGATATTCTTGACCAATGTCCAGTGATCTACTCCTAGATCACTATTGTACTCCCTTGCCAAATACAGAGCAAGGTATACAATAGGTCTGGTACAAAGCATAGCATACTTTATAGAACCTATGACTGAGGCATAGGGAATGACTTTTCATTCTCTTTCTATTTTCTGCTGTGGTCGGGATTTGAGTCTTACTCAATTTCATACCTTTGCAACACAGGCAAGAACTCTTTCTTTAACTGTTCCATTTTGAACTATTTCAAAATCTTGCCAAGGTATGTACTCATTGAAAATCTTATCAAGCGTCTTGATCTATCTCAATAGATCTTGATGCTCAATATATAAGTAGCTTTTTACTGAGGTCTTTTCCTTTTAAAGAACTCCTTTAAAACATTCATTTATGCTTTGCAGAAAAATTCTACATCATTTCTGATCAACAATATGTCACTCACATATACTAATCAGAAAGGCTGTAGTGCTCCCACTCACTTTATTGTAAATACAGGCTTCATCGTAAGTCCATATAAAACTATATGCTTTGATCAACTTATCAAAGCGTATATTCCAACTCCGAGATGCTTGCACCAGTCCATAGATGGATCGCTGGAGCTTGCACATTTTGTTAGCACCTTTAGGATTGACAAAACCTTCTGGTTGCATCATATACAACTCTTCTTTAATAAATCCATTAAGGAATGCAGTTTTGACATCCATTTGCCAGATTTCATAAAATGTGGCAATTGCTAACATGATTCAGATAGACTTAAGCATCGATACGAGTGAGAAAACCTCATCGTATTCAACACCTTGAACTTGTTGAAAAACTTTTGCAACAAGTCGAGCTTGGTAGATAGTAACACTACTATCAGTGTCCGTCTTCCTCTTGAAGATCCATTTATTTAACATGGCTTTGCTGATCATCGAGCAAGTCAATCAACGTCCATACTTTGTTGTCATACATGGATCATATCTCAGATTTTATGGCCTCAAGCCATCTCGCGGAATCTGGGCTCAGCATCGCTTCCTCATAGTTCGTAGGTTCATCATGGTCTAGTAACATGACTTCCAGAACATGATTACTACACCACTCTGGTGCAGATCTTACTCTGGAAGACCTACGAGGTTCTGTAGTAACTTGATCTGAAGTTTTATGATCAATATCATTAGCTTCCTCACTAATTGGTGTATTTGTCACAGGAACTGATTTCTGTGATGAACTACTTTCCAATAAGGGAGCAGGTACAGTTACCTCATCAAGTTCTACTTTCCTCCCACTCACTTCTTTCGAGAGAAACTCCTTCTCTAGAAATGATCCATTCTTAGCAACGAATGTCTTGCCTTCGGATCTGTGATAGAAGGTGTACCCAACAGTTTCCTTTGGGTATCCTATGAAGACACATTTCTCCGATTTGGGTTCGAGCTTATCAGGTTGAAGCTTTTTCACATAAGCATCGCAGCCCCAAACTTTAAGAAACGACAACTTTGGTTTCTTGCCAAACCACAGTTCATAAGGCGTCGTCTCAACGGATTTTGATGGTGCCCTTTTAACGTGAATGCAGCTGTCTCTAATGCATAACCCCAAAACGACAATGGTAAATCAATAAGAGACATCATAGATCGCACCATATCCAATAAAGCGCGGTTACGACGTTCGGACACACCATAACATTGTGGTGTTCCAGGTGGCGTGAGCTATGAAACTATTCCACATTGTTTTAATTGAAGACCAAACTCGTAACTCAAATATTCGTCTCCGTGATCAGATCGCAGAAACTTTATTTTTCTTGTTACGATGATTTTTCCACTTCACTCTGAAATTCTTTGAACCTTTCAATTATTTCAGACTTATGTTTCATCAAGTAGATATCCCCATATCTGCTCAAGTCATCTTGTGAAGGTCAGAAAATAATGATACCTGCTGTAAGCCTTTCATCGGACCACATACATCGGTATGTATGATTTCCAACAAATCTGTTGCTTGCTTCATTGTTCCAGAGAACGGCGTTTTAGTCATCTTGCCCATAAGGCATGGTTCGCAAGCATCAAGTGATTCATAATCAAGTGATTCCAAAATCCCATCAGCATGGAGTTTCTTCATGCGCTTTACACCAATATGACCTAAACGGCAGTGCCATAAATAAGTTGCACTATCATTATTAACTTTACATCTTTTGGTTTCAATATTATGAATATGTGTATCACTAAGATCGAGATCCAATGAACTATTTTCATTGGGTGTGTAACCATATAAAGTTTTATTCATGTAAACAGAACAACAATTTATTCTTTTACTTAAATGAATAACCGTATTACAATAAACATGATCAAATCATATTCATGCTCACCAAATAACACTTATTTAGTTTCAACACTAATCCCGAAATTTTAGGGAGTGTGCGATGATGATCATATCAATCTTGGAACCACTTCCAACACACATCGTCACTTCACCCTTAACTAGTCTCTGTTTATTCTGCAACTCCCATTTCGAGTTACTAATCTTAGCAACTGAACTAGTATCAAATACTTAGGGTTTGCTATAAACACTAGTAAAGTACACATCAATAACATGTATATCAAATATACTTATGTTCACTTTGCCATCCTTCTTATCCGCCAATCACTTGGGGTGATTCCGTTTCCGGTGACCAGTCCCTTTGCAGTAGAAGCACTTAGTCTCAGGCTTAGGACCAGACTTGGGCTTCTTCACTTGAGCAGCAACTTGCTTGCCGTTCTTCTTGAAGTTCCCCTTCTTCCCTTTGCCCTTTTCTTGAAACTAGTGGTCTTATCAACCATCAACACTTGATGTTTTTCTTGATTTCTACCTTCATTGATTTCATCATCACGAAGAGCTTGGGAGTTGTTTCCGTTATCCCTTGCATATTATAGTTCATCACGAAGTTCTACTAACTTGGTGATGGTGACTAGAGAATTCTGTCAATCACTATCTTATCTGGAAGATTAACTCCCACTTGATTCAAGCGATTGTAGTACCCAGACAATCTGAGCACATGCTCACTAGTTGAGCGATTCTCCTCCATCTTTTAGCTATAGAACTTGTTGGAGACTTCATATCTCACAACTCGGGTATTTGCTTGAAATATTAACTTCAACTCCTGGAACATCTCATATGGTCCATGACGTTCAAAACGTCTTTGAAGTCCCGATTCTAAGCCGTTAAGCATGGTGCACTTAAACTATCAAGTAGTCATCATATTGAGCTAGCTAAACGTTCATAACGTTTGCATCTGCTCCTGCAATAGGTCTGTCACCTAGCGGTGCATCAAGGACATAATTCTTCTGTGCAGCAATGAGGATAATCCTCAGATCACGGATCCAATCCGCATCATTGCTACTAACATCTTTCAACACAATTTTCTCTAGGAACATATCAAAATAAACACAGGGAAGCAACAACGCGAGCTATTGATCTATAATTTGCAAAATACTACCAGGACTAAGTTCATGATAAATTTAAGTTCAATTAATCATATTACTTAAGAACTCCCACTTAGACAGACATCCCTCTAATCCTCTAAGTGATCACGTGATCCAAATCAACTAAACCATGTCCGATCATCACGTGAGATGGAGTAGTTTCAATGGTGAACATCACTATGTTGATCATATCTACTATATGATTCACGCTCGACCTTTCGGTCTCCGTGTTCCGAGGCCATATCTGCATATGCTAGGCTCGTCAAGTTTAACCTGAGTATTCTGCGTGCGCAACTGTTTTGCACCCGTTGTATTTGAACGTAGAGCCTATCACACCCGATCATCACGTGGTGTCTCAGCACGAAGAACTTTCGCAACGGTGCATACTCAGGGAGAACACTTCTTGATAATTTAGTGAGAGATCATCTTATAATGCTACCGTCAATCAAAGCAAGATAAGATGCATAAAAAGATAAACATCACATGCAATCAATATAAGTGATATGATATGGCCATCATCATCTTGTGCTTGTGATCTCCATCTCCGAAGCACCGTCATGATCACCATCGTCACCGGCGCGACACCTTGATCTCCATCGTAGCATCGTTGTCGTCTCGCCAATCTTATGCTTCCACGACTATTGCTACCGCTTAGTGATAAAGTAAAGCATTACATCGCGATTGCATTGCATACAATAAAGCGACAACCATATGGCTCCTGCCAGTTGCCGATAACTTGGTTACAAAACATGATCATCTCATACAATAAAATTCAGCATCATGTCTTGACCATATCACATCACAACATGCCCTGCAAAAACAAGTTAGACGTCCTCTACTTTGTTGTTGCATGTTTTACGTGGCTGCTATGGGCTTAAGTAAGAACCAATCTCACCTACGCATCAAAACCACAACGATAGTTTGTCAAATAGACTCCGTTTTAACCTTCGCAAGGACCGGGCGTAGCCATACTTGGTTCAACTAAAGTTGGAGAGGCAGTCGCCCGCAAGCCATCTCTGTGCAAAGCACGTCGAGGGAACCGGTCTCGCGTAAGCGTACGCGTAAGGTTGGTCCGGGTCGTCTCGTCCAACAATACCGTCGAACCAAAGTATGACATGCTGGTAGGCAGTATGACTTGTATCGTCCACAACTCACTTGTGTTCTACTCGTGCATATAACATCAACATAAATAACCTGGCTCTGATACCACTGTTGGGTTTCGTAGTAATTTCAAAAAAATTTCCTACGCACACGCAAGATCATGTGATGCATAGCAACGAGGGGAGAGTATTGTCTACGTACCCAACGCAGACCGACTGCGGAAGCGATGACACGACGTAGAGGAAGTAGTCATGCGTCTTCTCGATCCAACCGATCAAGCACCGAAACTACGGAACCTCCGAGTTCGAGCACACGTTCAGCTCGATGACGATCCCCGGACTCCGATCCAGCAAAGTGTCGGGGAAGAGTTCCGTCAGCACGACGGCGTGGTGACGATCTTGATGAACTACAGCAGCAGGGCTTCGCCTAAACTCCGCTACAGTATTATCGAGGAATATGGTGGCTGGGGGCGCCGCACACGGCTAAGGAATAGATCACGTGGATCAACTTCTTGTATCTTTGGTGCTAGCCCTGCCCCTCTATTTATATGTTGAGCCCCGGGGTCGAAACTTGGAGCAAAAGCCTCCTCAAAGTCGGTTTTGCCCGAAAGGCAAGAGTCCCACTCGGACTCTAGGACCAAACGCCACAATCCTTGGCGTCTGGCCCAGACGCCATGGGCCTCGGCGTCTGGCCCAGGGCCAGACGCCAGGGTCTCCGGCGTTTGGCCCCCTGGCCTCCCCAAGACTCCTTTTTGCACCGACCTAAAGCCTCATGGGCTTGACCCCTTGGCCTAACCATATCATCCAATATATGAATCTTTACGTCTCGACCATTTCGAGACTCCTCGTCATGTCCCCGATCTCATCCGGGACTCCGAACTCCTTCGGTACATCAAAACATGTAAACTCATAATATAACTGTCATCGTAACCTTAAGCGTGCGGACCCTACGGGTTCGAGAACAATGTAGACATGACCGAGACACGTCTCCGGTCAATAACCAATAGCGGGACCTGGATGCCCATATTGGCTCCTACATATTCTACGAAGATCTTTATCAGTCAGACCGCATAACAACATACGTTGTTCCCTTTATCATCGGTATGTTACTTGCCCGAGATTCGATCGTCGGTATCCAATACCTAGTTCAATCTCGTTACCGGCAAGTCTCTTTACTCGTTCCGTAATACATCATCTCACAACTAACATATTAGTTGTAATGCTTGCAAGGCTTATGTGATGTGTATTACCGAGAGGGCCCAGAGATACCTCTCCGACAATCGGAGTGACAAATCCTAATCTCGAAATACGCCAACCCAACATCGACCATTGGAGACACCTGTAGTACTCCTTTATAATCACCCAGTTACGTTGTGACGTTTGGTAGTACCCAAAGTGTTCCTCCGGTAAACGGGAGTTTCATAATCTCATAGTCATAGGAACATGTATAAGTTATGAAGAAAGCAATAGCAACATACTAAACGATCGGGTGCTAAGCTAATGGAATGGGTCATGTCAATCAGATCATTCAACTAATGATGTGACCTCGTTAATCAAATAACAACTCATTGTTCATGGTTAGGAAACATAACCATCTTTGATTAACGAGCTAGTCAAGTAGAGGCATACTAGTGACACTTTGTTTGTCTATATATTCACACATGTATTATGTTTCCGGTAAATACAATTCTAGCATGAATAATAAACATTTATCATGAAATAAGGAAATAAATAATAACTTTATTATTGCCTCTAGGGCATATTTCCTTCACCATGTTCCGAAACGCGGTGGTTATTGACACGTCTTATCCAAGCAAAGATCGTGTCCCCTTATTAAGGGATTCTTTTATCGACACAGACGTGGGTAACCCAACCGTCCTTAAGGTACCACTCCTTGGGAATAGGCAAATTTTAAGGCCCGGGAGGAGGCGTTTGGTATTCCCAGCCTTTATAGAAGGGGCACGGACCCGCCTTTCCTCTCCAGACTTGCTTCTTCCTCGACTCTTACTACCTCGAGTTCCAACACCCAGGTTTCACCCTCCGTTAGCCTTAGTCATGTCTGGATCCAGCCATCAAGGCCGGTGGGTGGCTTCTTCTATCACAGAGGAGGATATCGCGAAGCTTCGGGCAGCAAGATACCTGACCGCAGAAATCCTGCATCGGCTTCTCACGGAGGGGCAGGTTATCCCTACCCCCAGATCCGGCGAGAGGGTCGTGTTCATCTCCCACTTCCTCCAAGGATTAGGGTTCACCCTCAATCCCTTTGTCCGGGGGCTCATGTTCTATTACGGATTAGATTTCCACGATCTCGCCCCGAACTCTGTTCTGCTTATCTTGGCGTTTATCGTCCCATGCGAAGCCTTCCTCCGAACTCCTCCACACTTCGACTTGTGGGTCAAGACCTTCAATGTGAAACCGCAAATGATAGAGGGGGAGCAGGCGGAGTGCAGTGGTGCCTCAGTGAGCAAGCTTACCAGCACTATCTGGCTAAAAGGATCTTTCAAAGAATCTTCTGACTAATGGAAGCAGGAGTGGTTCTATATCACCGAGCCCCGCGGTTCTAAGTGGGCAGCTACGCCTGCGTTTCGATCCAGCCCCCCAATTCAGCTTGCATCATGGATTAATAAGGGGTTGGACTGGGGATCACTTGACAAGGTGCGGACTCTGCAAAGTCGCATCTGAACCCTCATTGAGAAGGATATCGGTATTGTCAACATTATTCAGGTAATGCTAGTCCGCCGGACCCTGCCATGCCAGCGACGGCCTCTCCGCCTGTGGGAGTTTAACCCAGAAGGGCCTCAGACTGTTCAGAACTTCTTCGGTACTACGCATGAAGGAATGTGGAAATTATTCTTCGGGAAACAAAAAAATGGCTGGACACCACTGAAGACACCGGCCTAGACTATAACCATCCGTACACCTCGGTAAGTACTCGTCCACCGAACACCTCATAATCAGATATCATGTGGTAAGACACTGAGCAAATCATCTTTTTCCAGGGCTGGATAAACAAAGCGGAACGGATTAGGTGTTCGGTCCCTCTTCCCGAAGACCCAGCGGACCCCATGTTAACAAGGATGTTGGCACCGGCACCGTACCAGGCGCCGGCAGGGGAGGGCAAGGTGGAGAGTGAGAAGACCTGGGGCGACCTTCATTCCGGAGGCAAATCAGATACTGAGTCTACAGAAATCAATATTTCCTCGCCCGAAGAAAAAGGCGAAAGAGATGCCAGTATCCCTTCTCCATCCATGAAGAAAAGGGCCGTCTCCGAAGGTTGGGAGGGGCGGTCTCCTAAGAGGGGCAAGATGCCACCTTCGAGCGGCTCGGGATTGGAAGGCGACGCCGTTGAACAGGTCCGACCTGAGGACAAGCCCTCAACCAAACCGTAAGTGAATCCGGGGTGCTTTGATAGCGTCTCGCTCCTTTCCTATTACCGAAGAGATATGTAACGTGCCTGTGTATTTTTACAGTTCGGCACAGAGTTTTTCTGGGCAATCCTCTTCTTTGGGAGATCTCCTCCCAGAGATGATGGAAAGCGAGACGCCTGCCCCGACCTCCTCGCCCAATAAGGCGGATGACTCCAAAGTGTCATCTCGGAGAGTTTTTCTTTATCAACAAGCGGTGCAGGGGATGAAAGAGGCAGTACTTGTAGGTGAACCTCCGATCGTTTGGGATTCGGGGGCCAATAATGAAGGCCCCGGATTGTCCGGTTTTCAGCCAATGATAATTCTGGAGACGACTGAACGGGTTCCTTCAAAGGATGGTCATGCTACTAACGCGGCTTCCAGAGACCCGGCGGCACCAGATATATTGAGGGATATGCTGCGAAAAGCATCTATCTCGAGGGAGCAGTGTACCTTGATGGGTAAGGTGGTCGAGAAGATTCTGTCCGCGAAGAGCGGATTGAATGAAGCCTTCATGAGCCTGCTAAGAGGCTTCGAGGTTTGTGATGTAATGTTTTCAACTATATTTTATTTGCAAAGATGCACCCGTGTATAGGTAGTAGCCCCTGAGACTCGGGTTGGCTTCCCATGGGAGGCGAACGGAGGATCAAGAAGAAATACTCAAGGACTAATTTGATTAACTGGAACACAGGCTGCTTCCCCCTTGCTACTTCCCAGACTACGGATATTGCCAAGCTGCAGTGGAAGATCGATGTAGCAGGGGATGACATTGCGTTAATCAAGCTGCGTCTTGATGAGTCGCAAGGTATGTATTCGGGGCAGTCCCTTCACATACATTTTTTTGATATAAACATGACGCTGAAAGTTATATATATTGGGATATGCATGGTTGCAGATGGTGCTGCGACCATTGAAATTCTCCGGGCGGAGCTGGCTCGGGCCAAGGAGCGGGCCCGGTTTAGTAATGTGACTGTCGAAAAGGCATGGGCTGAGTTAAAAGCCGAACAAGCTGCTCAGCGAGAGAAGCGCAGTCTGAATCTAGAGCAGCCCGTGAGGAGATCCGGCAAGCTGGGGAGATTGCGGCCGGTAAGCCATTTTTGCTACAGACTAAGTTCGGTGATCCGAACTATGCTCAGCTTAACCAAGTGTGGATTTCTCTGGACGAGTTTTTAGACTTGCCGGAGAGTTCTTCCGATGCGGCGCAGTTTTACCAAACGCGAGAGGGGTATGCAACGGAGAAGCTTTTCTGGTCACAATTTGGCACGTCAAAGCGCCCTCTATTGCTGAATGGGCAGATGTCCCAATGGGCCATGCTTCATAGGATATCCGACACTGCCATGAAGAACGTCATAATCCGGTTGTGGCGAACTGAGCCTGTTCCGAATAGCTACTTCGGCTTGGTGCAGCGGCTTGTTGATGCGGTGCCACATATCGACGCTGTGAAGCGGTCGTTGTGCATTGAGGGTGCACGGATGGCCTTTGCCCGAGTCAAGACATTCTGGGGGAAGATGAAGGCCATCGATGTTGCGGCGAAGAGTCCACCCAAGGGCAAGGACCGTTACGCACCGGAGCACTATTTTGAAGACGTCTCAGAGGCCGCCCGCTTGATAGAGGGCCAATGCTCGAAAGACATAATATTCGAGTGAGGTGTATGGGAATTGTAAAAGACAATTTTATAGTTAATCTATTCTTATGTCGTTGAGTGGTTGACCAGCTCTCGCAGCATCATGACAGTCGGTTTTCGGCTTTTTCTATTGAGGTGCCTGACTAGATGAACCAGAAGCACAATCGCAGTTGAGGGAGTCCTGGATTAGGGGGTCTCCGGACAGCCGGATTATATCCATTGGCCGGACTGTTGGACTATGAAGATACAAGATTGAAGACTTCGTCTTGTGTCCGGATGGGACTCTACTTGGCGTTCTAGGCAAGCTAGGCAATACGGATATGTATATCTCCTCCTTTCTAACCAACCTTGTGTAACCCTAACCCTCTCCGGTGTCTATATAAACCGGAGGGTTTTAGTCCGTAGGACAACAACAATAACATACAATCATACCATAGGCTAGCTTCTAGGGTTTAGCCTATCTGATCTCGTGGTAGATCTACTCTTGTACTACCCATATCATCAATATTAATCAAGCAGGACGTACGGTTTTACCTCCATCAAGAGGGCCTGAACCTGGGTATAACATCGTGTTACCTGCCTCCTGTTACCATCCGCCTTAGACGCACAGTTCGGGACCCCCTACCCGAGATCCATCGGTTTTGACACCGACATTGGTGCTTTCATTGAGAGTTCCTCTGTGTGTTGCTGTTAGGCTTGATGGCTCCTTCTATCATCGATATCGAGGCAGTCCAGGGTGAGACTTTTCTCCTCGGACAGATCTTTGTGTTCAGCGGCTCCGCACTGCGGTCCAACTCGCTTGGCCATCTGGAGCAGATCGAAAGTTACGCCCCTGGCCCGTAGGTCAGGTTTGGAAGCTTAAACTACAAGGCCGATGTCCGCGAAGACTTGATCTTCGATGGATTCGAGCCTCTGCCTTGTGCGTCACGCGCTCACAATGAGTACGATTTAGCTCTACCATCAGACAATGTTCAGGAGTCGCACTGGCAGCCGCTCTGACCCTCAATTCGGAGCGAGTTACACCGTCCATGGACGGGTGGATGGACCCCGCCACGGAGGCCTTACCCGCAGCGGCGATCGAATCGAACATCGACCTTACCCTGCGCGAGAGCCGTGTTGTCAAACTGCCGGACCCTTCTCCGGCCATGGACTCCAAACCGCCTGCGCCCGTTCCTAGCGAATCCGATTGGGTGCCGATCATGGAGTTTACCTCCGTGGATATTTTTCAGCACTCGCCCTTTAGCGACATACTGAACTCATTAAGGTCTCTCTCCTTGTCAGGAGGATCCCGGCCGAACTATGTCCGGCAGGATTGGGATGCCAATGATGAAGAAATTCGCTGCCCACCCACCACCCACTTAGTAGCCACTATTGACGACTTAACCGACATGCTCGACTTCGACTCCGAAGACATCGACGGTATGGACGACGATGCGGGAGACGAAGAGGAACCACTGCCCATAGGGCATTGGACAGCCACCTCATCATACGATATATACATGGTGGACACACCCAAAGAAGGTAATGGCGACGAGACAGCGGAGGATGACCCCTCCAAGAAGCAACCCAAGCACCGACGTCAGCGGCGCCGCTCTAAGTCGGCACAGGAGATAATAACACTTCGGATAGTGCTGAAGATGGCAACAATCCCCTCCACCAAGATTTAGAGCGGGAGGATGGAGGAGCCGGCCCTCCAGAGAGAGCGGCAGATGGAGAGGCGGAGGATGATAATTACATGCACCCCTCCGAAGACGAGGCAAGCCTCGACGATGACGAATTCGTCGTGCCAGAGGATCCCGTCGACCAAGAGCGCTTCAAGCGCCGGCTTATAGCCACGGCAAATAGCCTTAATAAAAAGCAGCAGCAGCTTCAAGCTGATCAAGATCTACTAGCTGACAAATGGACTGAAGTCCTCGCGGCCGAGGAATATAAACTCGAGCGCCCCTCCAAGAGTTACCCAAAATGCAGGTTGCTACCCCGACTGGAGGAAGAAGCGTATGACGCGGCTGATCGGCCACCTCGTGGCTGCGATAGAGAGGCATTCCAGCCAAAAACTCAGCCTGCACCCCAATGCCATTCAAATAAAAAGGCATGGGGAAATACGCCAGACCTGCGAGATGTATTGGAGGACAAAGCAAAACATGCAAGATCGATCTATGGATCACGAGGGCGCGCCACTATGCAAGACGATAAACGTCATGCCGGATACAGTAAAAGTAAATCCGGCCGGGCCGAACACAGCGGGCAAGACCCATTCGAGCTGCGTCGCGATATAGCCCAATAGAGAGGCGCCGCACACCCCCTATGCTTCACAAACGAAGTAATGGTTCATCAAATCCCAGAGGGTTTCAAACCCGTAAATATAGAATCATACGACGGCACGACAGATCCTGCGGTACGGATCGAGGACTTCCTCCTGCACATCCACTTGGCCCGCGGTGATGACTTACACGCCATCAAATACCTCCCACTAAATCTCAAAGGACCAGTGCGGCATTGGCTTAACAACTTGCCAGCAGAGTCCATTAGCTGTTTGGAAGATCTGGAGGCCGCATTCCTAGACAACTTTCAGGGCACTTATGTGCGACCACCAGATGCCGATGACTTGAGCCACATAATTCAGCAGCCAGAAAAATCGGCCAGGCAATTCTGGACTCGGTTCCTAACAAAGAAAAATCAAATCATCGACTGTCCGGATGCAGAGGCCCTAGCAGCTTTCAAGCACAACATCCGCGACGAGTGGCTAGCCCGGCACCTTGGTCAGGAAAAGCCGAAATCTATGGCAGCCCTCACGACACTCATGGCCCGCTTTTGTGCGGGAGAATACAGCTGGCTGGCTCGCAGTAATAACATATCAAAGAACCATGGTACTTCGGATACCAAGGATGGCAATAGCAGGTCACATCGCAACAAACATAAGGGCCGCACTAACAGCGATAATACTGAAGATACGACAGTCAATGCCGGATTCAAAGGCTCTAAACCTGGTCAACAGAATAAGCCATTCGAACGAAGCACTCCGGGCCCATCCAGTTTGGACCGCATACTCGATCGCTCATGTCAAATACACGGCACCCCCGACAAGCTAGCCAACCACACCAATAGAGATTGTTGGGTATTCAAGCAGGCCGGCAAGTTAATTGCCGAAAACAAAGATAAGGGGCCACATAGCGATGACGAGGAGGAGCCCCGGCAGCCGAACACCAGAGGACAGAAGAGGTTCCCCCCACGGGTGCGGACGGTGAACATGATATACGCAACCCACATCCCCAAGAGGGAGCGGAAGCGTGCGCTGAGGGACGTATATGCGTTGGAGCCAGTCGCCCCAAAGTTCAACCCATGGTCCTCCCGTCTGATCACCTTCGATTGCAGGGACCACCCCACTAGTATCCGTCATGGTGGATTCGCCACACTGGTCTTAGACCCAATCATCGGCGGATTTCACCTCACTCGAGTCCTCATGGATGGCGGCAGCAGCCTGAACCTGCTTTACCAGGACACAGTGCACAAAATGGGTATAGACCCCTCAAGGATCAAACCCACAAAAACGACCTTTAAAGGCGTCATTCCAGGTGTAGAGGCCCATTGCACAGGCTCAATTACACTGGAAGTGGTCTTCGGATCCCCGGATAACTTCCGAAGCGAAGATTTAATCTTTGATATAGTCCCGTTCCGCAGTGGCTATCATGCACTGCTCGGGCGAACCGCATTTGCGAGATTCAATGCGGTACCGCATTATGCATACCTCAAGCTCAAGATGCCAGGACCTCGGGGGGTCATCACAGTTAATGGAAACACAGAGCGCTCTCTCCGCACGGAGGAGCACACTGCAGCCCTCGCAGCAGAAGTGCAAAGCAGCCTCTCAAGGCAATCCACCAGTTCGGTGTTTCAAGACCCGGACACCTTCAAGCGCGCTCGGAGTAATCGGCAACTAGACCGCCTGGCACGATCTGAGCTCGCGTAGCAATGCAGCCCCCACTCCAGCCCAAGCCAGACGGCGAAATTCGTGCCACGCGTACATAATTACGCATTAAAAATACCATGGGCACAGGCGGGGAGGGGCACAACTATGGCACGCCCCAATACGCGGCTTAAACCGCACTAGGGGCTCCCCGCTTTGTTATTTTTCTCTTTCAGGACTTTAATCTCTGGAAACCCTGTCCGGTAGCATGATTGCCGAACACATGATGTAGCAACCAAGGAGGTAGAAAGCTACGTCACACCATGGAACTCCCAGGTGGATTACGATAACGGGTGAAATATTTGCTTTAATACTATTCCTCAGCTTGCCCTTGGAAGGGACATAGTCCTACTTTTTGCTTATCGCACTATCTGTATCATTCTGCTTTAACGCACCATTTTGAATAAACAATGCATAGCATTAAGACTATTATTGCATTCTTATTTTTTATATATGTGTTCATTAATGATGCCTTGCAACCGTACACTTTGGTACGGCCAATACACCAGGGGCTTAAGTACCCCACAAATATGGTGTGAGAAGTCCAAACACTTTCACAAGTGCGGCACCCCGAACTTATAGCATTATATTCAGCTCCGAATCATGTCTTTGGTCAAATGTTGGGTTTACCCGGCTCCTATGTTTTGGTACCTTACGTTTCGCTCTATCGGCTAAGGTAGCACTAGGAAAACTACTGCGATTGTGCCCCGGTTCTGCTGGGCTAAGCTCCTCAGTAGAGAAAGCTAAAACTGACTGTCATGATAAGGCGAGAGACTGGTCGTTGTTCGACGAGGTTTCGATTCCCTAAAGACCTATGCCACTTAGAGCGAGGATCCGGTCCTGTCCGACTTAGGGGCGTGTATCGCGCCCCGAATTCGGCCTTCCGAATACTAGGGGCTTCGCCGAAATGTAAAATTATAGAATTCTATGGCTAAGTGAGAGTGATAAAGCATTATTAGTCCGGTTGCCTTGTTCGCTGTGCTGAGCACCTCCCTCGCAGGACCCAAAAATGGGAACAAGAGTGGTCAGGTTTATCCCAAACACCCTAGCACTCGCGGCATGGGGGCAAAAGCCGGGGACTAGCCATCTCTCAGATTGGATAAATAGCCAAACAGAAGGTAATATTTTAAATTCAAACAAGCGTTGCATAGCGCATATGAAACAAGTTTTCATCATACAGGATCACTCAAGCAAGTTTACTCAAATATTACATCCATTGGATATTCGTCCGCTACAAGACGGGCACCCTTTAGGACACCCTCATAATAAATTTCGGGGGTGCGATGCTCCTTGCCCTGCGGTGGTCCTTCCTTGATCAGCTTCATGGCGTCTAGCTTGGCCCATTGCACCTTCACACGGGCGAAAGCCCGGCGTGCACCTTCGATGCAGACGGGCCGCTTGACAACTTCCAGCCATGGGTAGGCATCCACAAGCCGCCTCACCAGGCCGAAGTAGCTGTTCAGAAGGGCGTCGCCAGGCCACAGCCGGACTATAAGGCCCTTCATGGCCTGTTCGGCCGCCTTGTGTAGCTCGACCAGCTGCTTTAGCTGATCGCTCAGAGGCATCAGGTGTTCGGTCCCAGTATACTAAGACCAGAACAGCTTCTCCGTTGAGCTTCCCTCCTCGGCCTGGTAAAACTGTGCGGCATCTGACACGCTGCGGGGCAAATCTGCAAATGCTCCTGGAGAGCTCCGGATTCAGGTAAGTAATAGGTAATTTACTTTCACACGCTTGCTTTGCATATAGAATGCCTTACCCGCCGCTATTTTCTTCATCGTGTCAATCTCCTGGAGGGCCTTTTGGGCTTCGGCCTTGGTACTCTTTGCGTTCTCGAGGGCCGCGGCAAGCTCAGACTCTCACGTCTTCAAGTCAAGCTCCAACGCCTCGTGCTTCATCACGAGTGCCTGGAGCTCTTGTTGCACCTCGCCCACCCGAGCCTCTTGCCTTTCCCGCTCGGTGCGCTCTTTGGCCGCTTTATCTTCGGCCTCGGACAATTCTTGCTTTAGGGTCGCCACTTCGGTCATGGCCCCTGGCAAATTCATGATGATCCTGTCATTTTGCAATCGCATTCTTTTTATACATATCCATAGACTAGGTACTACTTACGTTTGTTCTCCTCGAGCTGCCTCTTGGCAAGGCTGAACTCGTCCTTGGACCCTTTAAGGTCCTGCTTCAGTGCGGCGACCTCCGCAGTCAGTGCGGCAGAGGCCAGCAGCGAAGCCTACATACACATATTGACATACTTATATTAGACTCCTGCGATATTGTTTGATCCTCAGTTCGGCTTTTCTTTGTGAACACCGAACAGAGCATCAGGGGCTACTGTCTATGCGGTAATATTTTTCCTATATTTTAAACACTTACCTCAAAGCCTGTTAGAAGGCTGGCACATGCTTCAGTTAATCCGCTCTTGGCGGACTGAACCTTCTGGACCACCGCACTCATAAATAGTACGGTGCTCCTCATCGATGGAAGCGCTGCGAAGCGCTCCCAGCAGATTGTCCGGCACCTCTGGATGGACAGAGGTTAAAGGCACATGTGTCTTGCCCCTCTTGGAAGGAGGCCGCCTGCCCGAGTCCGGAACCTCTGGAGGTTCCGGTGTGGTGTTCGGCTGAGGGCCGAACTCGGAGCCCTCAGGGGCCTTGTTCCCTCTGCTCCCAGAGTCCGGAAGGTCGCCTTGAGGCGCCTTCGGGACTGTCTCCCCTCGACCCGGTGCCTCCTCAGACAATACCTCGGCATCGTCCGCCGGGCAAGGGGAGGTGGCGGTCGGAAGTGGATCGCTATCCATATCCGACGAGCCCAGGGAGTCGTCCGACGAAACGTCGATACTGGCTCATGGCGGCCTGCATAATCATATTCGGTGTTAGGGGAAGCAATGCGACAAAGGAATGCTATGAGTTACTCTGGTATCCGAATACTTACGATTTCGCCAGGGGCTTGGCCCTGAGCAGCCACTCGTCTTCGCCTTCGGCGGCGGTGGTGGAATGTCCGGAAGGAGAGTCCTTCCCTTCTTGGACCCTTCGGCCTCCCCAGTTGGGGCGGCCTTCCTTTTCTTGTCTCCCCCAACTGAAGGGGGAGCATCTTCTTCCTCCTGCTCGTCTTCAGGGGAGGAGTGTGTCACAGAGTTATCGGATGATGAGTCCGATGACGCCTGGCATCGGGAACTCTTTCGGGTTCCCTTGGCCTTCTTGGTCTTGTCCGGCACCTTGTAAGGAGCCGGAGTTAGCATCTTCATCAGGAGAGCATCTGCTGGGCCTTCGGGCAAAGGAGCCGGACAGTCGATCTGTCCGGCCGTCTCCTGCCAGTCCTGTCAAAGGTACGGGAGCTTAGATCCCGCATAGAGTCAAACTATGAAAAATCAGTATCCTGTGAGGGGTAAAACAGTTTACCACGCTGGGTTGGCACTTCGCGCAGAATCCGCGATCCTTTGTAGTGGGAGGGGGAACCTCGGCACCCTTGAATAGCACCTTCTAGGCATCCTCGTGAGTTGTGTCAAAGAGCCTGTTCAGAGTTCGGTGCTGGGCCGGGTCGAACTCCCACAAGTTGAAAGCCCGTTGTTGGCACAGGAGGATCCGGCGGATGAGCATGACCTGGACTACGTTGACGAGTTTGAGCTTCTTGTTCACCATGTTTTGAATACATGTTTGGAGTCCGGTCAGCTCTCCTGAACTACCCGAGGACAGGCCCTTCTCTTGCCAGGAGGTGAGCCGCGTGGGGATGCCAGATCGGAACTCGGGGGCCGCTGCCCATTTAGGGTCACGTGGCTTGGTGATGTAGAACCACCCCGATTGCCACCCCTTTACGGTCTCCACGAAGGAGCCCTCGATCCATGTGACGTTGGGCATCTTGCCCGCCATGGCGCCTCCGCACTCTGCCTGGCGGCCGCTCACTACCTTCGGCTTGACATTGAAGGTCTTCAGCCATAAGCCGAAGTGGGGCTTATTGCGGAGGAAGGCCTCGCACACGACGATAAACGCCGAGATGTTGAGGATGAAGTTTGGGGCCAGATCATGGAAATCCAGGCCGTAGTACAACATGAGCCCCCGGACGAATGGGTGGAGAGGGAATCCCAGTCCGCGGAGGAAATGGGTAAGGAACACTACCCTCTCATGAGGCCTGGGGGTGGGGATGAGCTACCCCTCATCTGGGAGCCAGTGCGTGATGTCGTCGGGCAGGTATCAGCTTCTTGATGTGTCCCTCCGTGACGGAGGAGACCATCCACCTGCCTCCCACTCCGGACATGGTTGGAGAAGGTTGAGGTGGGAAGTGCGGACTTGGGCGCTGGAGCTCGAGTGCGTGAAAATGGATGAGCAAAGGAGGAAAAAGGCGTGGATGAAAAGGTGAATCCTTATCCCTTTATATGGGCGGACGAAACTATGCGTCCCCACTAGCCTGGTAAAACTCGCTTATCCCTCAAGCGCCGTAATTGATGGCGCGGTTGGGTTACCCACGCCCGTATTGATGAGAATCCCATGATAAGGGGGACACGATCTCTGCTTTGACAAGACGTGTCAAAAAACTGCCTCGCGTTATGTGCGGGGCTAGTTAAAGGAAACAGTTTGAATAATCACCGGGCCATGGCATAATGTCATGTTGCCAAAACAAGTCAGCAAATTAGATTTGTGGAAATATTATTCTCTGTACGGTGGTATGTGGAACTTATTTTGCAGGGTCGGACACTATCCTTGTATTCAAATTCTTCCGTGATGTATTCGGAGGAGGAACCCGCCTTGCTATGCTGAAGACAATACTGCGCGCCGGACTCATCGTCATTGAAAGCCTAGTTCAGGGGCTACTGAGGGAGTCCTGGATTAGGGGGTCTCCGGATAGCCGGATTATATCCTTTGGCCAGACTGTTGGACTATGAAGATACAAGATTGAAGAATTCGTCTCGTGTCCAGATGGGACTCTACTTGGCGTGGAAGGCAAGCTAGGCAATACAGATATGTATATCTCCTCCTTTGTAACTGACCTTGTGTAACCCTAACCCTCTCCGGTGTCTATATAAACCAGAGGGTTTTAGTCTGTAGGACAACAACAATAACATACAATCATACCATAGGCTAGCTGCTAGGGTTTAGCCTCTCTGATCTCATGGTAGATCTACTCTTGTACTACCCATATCATCAATATTAATCACGCAGGACGTAGGGTTTTACCTCCATCAAGAGGGCCCGAACCTGGGTAAAACATCATGTTCCCTGCCTTCTGTTACCATCCGCCTTAGACGCACAGTTCGGGACCCCCTACCCGAGATCCGCCGGTTTTGACACCGACAGCAGTAGTTCTCCCTTTACTACCCTGGACGATAGAGCAGAACGTAAGGTAGCAAGCACAGGAGACAGGCAACCCAACCATTGACCCAAGACATGATTCGGAGCTGATGCATATAAGGCCAAACTCGCGACACCGAAGTACGCTGTAAATTTGTTCGGACTTTGTTGGCAACTCATTTGTTCCCATACCGAGCCCCTGGCAGGTTATGCTGAGGTATATCTGTGAAAAAACCATAGGAGCCATATTCATTTGCAAAAAGACACGAATGATTAATTCAGATAATGTTTACTAGGACCTGAGCGATATGCTAATGATTACTTTATATATAAAAAGACCACAACCCCGGCTATTTGACATGCCCGGGGTCGAAGGTGGAGGAAAAAGGCATATTATAGGCTCGAAATAAAGAGTGCGGTCTACAAAAAGTTATTTTGGACCTCCTATCGCACGTCTGCGCCACCTGTCCTCGGCGAGGGGAATCCTTGACGGAAGTAGCCCCTTAGGTTTGTGTACCGATCCAAACTCTGATAGAGTCAGTTTAGATGTTTGTCCTTTGTGTCACCTGTTTTTAAGAAATAATGAAGAAAGAAAAAGGAAAGGAGATAAAAAATGTTATGGGAATGCTTGCAGGCTTGTCCGTATTGTGCTTCCGACTATGCCCATGGTATCTTAAGTGCATAGTGATGTATGCGCGGTACAAATTTTGCGGGTATATGAGGTGGGCGGCGGAAGAAGAACTGCTATTTCTGCTCCGGGATTGGTCGATCGGGGGGAAATAGCTTCTGACCCCCGGTATTTGGTTGGTGAACCTCTCCGTCGTCCCTATCGCCTGGCGGCCTCCTCCCCTTGTGTTCGGCGTTGAGCTTGCCGGCCTGCTTGAAGACCTAACAGCTTCTGTTGGTATGATTAGCTGGTTTATCGGGGTGGCCGTGAATCTGGCAGGGTCGGTCCAATATCCTGTCTAGGTTGGATGTTCCGTCTTGGTTCGCCTTGAATGGCTTTTTCCGTTGACCGGGTTTGGGATTGCTGAATCCGGCATTGACCACTGTGTCGCGTGATCTTTCATTATCATTGCGACTATTGTGTTTACTTCATCGTGGCTTGCCATTGCCGTCTTGGATTTCGGAAGTGCCCGAGTCGCTGGCGCTGTTGCTTCTATGAGCGAGCCAGCTATCTTCTCCCGCGCAAAAGCGGGTCATTACAGCGGTAAGGGCTGTCATGGATTTAGGTCCTTCTTGACTGAGGTGGCATGCAAGCCATTCATCTCGGACGCTGTGTTTGAAGGCCGCCAGGGCTTCCACATCCGGACAGTCGATGATTTGGTTCTTTGTAACTAAGAACCTAGTCCAGAGCTTCCTGGCTGACTCTCCGGGTTGCTAGACAATGTGACTTAACTCATCGGCATCCGGTGGCCGGACATATGTTCCTTGGAAGTTGTCGCAAAAGGTGTCTTCCAAATCTTACCAGCTACCAATAGAATTTTCTGACAGACTGTTTAACCAGTACCAAGCTGGTCCTTTGAGTTTTAGTGGTAGGTATTTGATGGAATGATGGTCATCTCCGCGGGCCATGTGGATATGCAGGAGGAAGTCCTCGATCCATACCGCGGGATCCGTTGTTCCGTCGTATGATTCAATATTCATGGGTTTGAACCCGTCTGGGAATTCATCCTCCATTAATTCGTCTGTGAAGCAAAGAGGGTGTGCGGCGCCTCTATGTTGGGCCACACTGTGACGTACCTCCGATGGAGTCCATTTGAGTTTTTTGGCCCAGTCGTGGCTAGGTTTTTCACGTTCGAATAGGTAGCCGTCGTCACGTGTCGAGGCACGTCCTCGCGATCCGTAGATCGATCTTGCGTGTCCTACTCTACTGTCGAAGTCCTGTTGGAGGTCGTATGTATAGACCCGAGCTGTTTTATTCCTACCTTTACTACAAGCTGGGAGGTCTGGTGTTCGGCTTGAGTTGCCGCTTTATGCGGACCAAGTTGTGGTCGGCCTGCCGCATTGTGCGATGATGGTACGGGCTCCAGCGCCTCGTCATCGAACTGAGGTAGCAATCTACACTCCGGGTTGCTTTTGGCTGGGCCACTAAGGCCGTATTTTTTGGTGGCCAGCACTTTAGTCCATCTATCATTAGGCAGGTCTTGGTCTGCTTGAAGCTGCATCTGCTTATTTTTCAGCCTCCTTGCAGTGGCTATTAGCTAGCGTTTGAAGCGCTCCTGCTCAAGAGGTTCCTCAGGCACGATGAAATCCTCGTTGACGAGGCTCTCCTCTTCCTCGGAGAGAGGAAGATAATTACTGTCCTCCGAGTCATCGTGTATGGCCTATTCATCAGGGCTAACTTGCCATTTTCCCGTTCCTCCTGTTCGGAGGTTACCTCGATGGGGTCTTCATTGTTTTCGGCATTGTCCGGAGTATTATTTTCTCCGGTGGCAGTATTGTTGTCTTTGGACCGATGTGACGTAGGGCGGCGCCGAGGAAGCCGGCGCTTGGGGTATGTCTCAGGAGATTTATTCTCGACTGGCTTTTCTTTTTCGTCGTCGTTAGTTTCTTTGGGTGTATCCGCCATGTACGCATCGAATGAAGAAGCGGCCATCCAGCGTCCAGTAAATGGTGGGTTTTGGTCCTGCTCCTCATCGGCATCGTCGTCCATACCGTCGATGTCTACGGAGCCGTAGTCAAGCATGTCGGTTAGATCCCTGACAGTGGCTATGAAGTGGGTGGCGGGTGGGAAACAAGATTCTCCATCATCAACCCCTAGTTCGAACTGAACATAGTTTGGCTGTGAGTCCCCCGCCAAGGACATGCTCTTTAATGAGTTTAGCACATCGCCCAAAGGCGAGTGCTGGAAGATGTCTGCGTCGCTGAATTCTAAGATCATTAAACGATCAAGTTCGGCATCCGCGGGCTCACATGGTTCGGAACTTACAGCCGGAGACGAGTCCAGAGTTCCAGTGGCACAGGTATCGTGTGAGATCAAGTCCATGTGCAGCTCCAACGCTGGGGAATTTGTGGCCTCCGTGGTGGGGTTGAGCCTCCAATACTTGGATGCCGCAGTGTGCTCTGGGTCTAAGGCCGGAGTGGTCATAGGAGCTATCTCCTGGATGCGGTCTGATGACAGATTTAGGTCATGTTCGTCAAGGTGACCGAGAGCGGTCGCCGCGGTCTCGAATCTGGCGAAGATCAAATCTCCACGGATGTCTGCAACGTAGTTCAAACTCCCAAATTTGACCTAATGGTCAGGGGCGTAGCTATCGATCTGCTCCAGATGGCCAAACGAATTGGCCTGTAGTGCGAAGCCACCGAACACGAAGGTCTGTCTGGGGAGGAAGGTTTCTCCTTGGACATCGTCATTATCGACGATTGAAGGGGCCATCGAACCTTTCGTCGACGGCACAGTGGAACTCTCAATAAAAGCACCAATGTCGGTGTCAAAACCGGCGGATCTCGGGTAGGGGGTCCCGAACTGTGCGTCTAAGCTCGATTGTAACAAGAGACAGGGGACACGATGTTTACCCAGGTTCGGGCCCTCTCTATGGAGGTAATACTTTACTTCCTGCTTGATTGATCTTGATGAATATGAGTATTACAAGAGTTGATCTACCACGAGATCGTAATGGCTAAAGCCTAGAAGTCTAGCCTGTATGACTACGGTAATGAGTATCTGTCCTCTCCGGACTAAGTCCTTCGGTTTATATAGACACCGGGAGGATCTAGGGTTACACAAGGTCAGTTACAAAGAGAAGGAATCTACATATTTGGTCGCGAAGCTTGCCTTCCACTCCAAGGAGAGTCCCATCTGGACACGGGTGCAGTCTTCGGTCTTCGCATCTTCACAACCCATCAGTCCGGCCCATGGCTAACAGGTCGGACGCCCGAGGACCCCTTAGTCCAGGACTCCCTCAGCTGGATAGGGGGATCGACACGGGGTCCTCTACGTCAACCCCCGCCAAGACCGGGTTCTCCGCCCCCGTAAACGACCCAAGATGGCGGAGCCTCTTCCATGAACAGTAAATGAGGGCTTCTGCGTCCTCCTCCTCCTCTTCCCTGCTAGCAACAACAAAACGGAAGGTCAGTCAGTGAAGGTAATCAAGCATATCGAAGATACTTACGAAGGGCAGGGAAAATCTCCTTACTCTTCTTGAACAAGCATGGAGTTCAAATTGAACTCCATGGGAGGCGGAAACTCCCTCTTTCTCTTTGAAGACGGAAGTGCAGAACTCCCCGGCAGCTCCGGTGCCCGGCATGGTGACGGGAGCTCCGGGGAAGACGAGTTCTATGAGGAGCTTGAGCCTGAGTGGGAGCTGGTGTCCACGTCCATCTCCGTTGATTGTTTGGTGGAGGGAACCTTGGCCCGAGCAAGGCGAGGGGATTGGCGACACGCCACCTCGCCCTTGTGGCCTTGGTAGTGGTCTTCTTCACCCTCTTGATGGCTGGTGCTGGATTGGAGGCCGCCGCCCCTCGATTGGCAACACGTCTGCGGGTGCGCTAGTCCGAGACCGGCTTGGGGGCTTGAGGCCCGGCCGCAAGCCACTCCTTGTTGAGCTCCTCCACCTCGCCCACATCCTCCTCCTCCTGAAGCCTCATTGCTGCCATGGCTAGGGCCTCTAGCCTGGCAAGGCTATCCCCGACAGCCCCTTCAATGGCATGTGCCTCGCTGCCGCCATGGGAAGAACTTTCGTCCTCAGCCTTCCCTTTGCCCTTCCCCGCCTTTGTGCCTTTGATATCTCCGCAAGATGGGTAACCTTGTGCTCCTTCACCCTCCTCAAGATATATGGCACCTCCGCAGAGAAGGTGCACTTGTACATCCCAGTTTCAACCCTGGTGGCCTTCTCCACCAAGGTGTTCAACCCCTGTAGCTCCTCATCCAGGGTGGGTAGCTGCCAAGTGCTCGCTACCCACGGCATTGCAGTCCGGCATCCACTTCAGTATCTGATCCTGGGCTGAATTGCTGCTCAGAGGAATAACAGTTGCCGGAAGCTTGAACAATTCGAAGCGACCGAACAATTGGTCGCACAACCAGCCATGGCCATAAACCAACAAGTTGTTGGCCAACCCGGGAGCAAACTCATCCTATCAACAGTGTCCCCATACAGCCAGGTGGGTCTGTCCCTCTCCTGCAGCAGCGAGATGCGGCAAAGAAGAATATCTACCCCCACATGCTCGATGGTCAGCCCGACAGCCTTCAAATGGGTAATCTTGTTAATTGCCGGGAAGCCTATATTCAGTGAGGCCTTTGGCGCTCCAGCCCTTATCGTGCTCGGCACATTCCTTTTGCGCTTCACAAAACTCAGGGGCTTCCTCATCTTGAATCCAGCACCAATCCCCTCTCCATTCATCCCACCTCTCATGCTGATGCCCAGGGATGTAATCCCAGAGCTTCCTCGCCACCCGTGGCATCCAGCTGATGTTTCTGGAGCGGTGGCCCTTGTTCTCCACCCGCGGGACGAAATAATGTTGGAACAGATCCACATTGGGCTTGACTCCGATGAAATTCTCGCACAAATGCACGAAAATGGCCATGGTCGCCATTACATTTGGCGTGAAGTCGAGGAGGTGGAACCCATAGATGTTCATGATCGCCTTGAAAATTCAGAGAAGGGGGAATAGAGGCCACAAATGAAGTAGGCGCAGAAGAATCGAGATGAGTCTGGTGGGGCTTCCTTCCCCGCCGCAAAGACTTTGGGCGCCCCGTGCCCTTTCGGAACGGGCCTCCCCCATAGATACCCATACCTCGCCTGAAGAACTTGGCTGCTCAAGGTCGACGGGATAAAGACGACATCTTCCCTCTGCTTCTTGTTCAGCTCCGCCGCCCTCTTGCTTCCCTCGGCGGCAGCCTCCTTGGCCACAGCCGTCTGCTTTCCCTTCTCTGCGGGTTTCTTCCCCATTTCCGCGGGGGCGATGTGGAAGGAGAAGGGATTCAGTGGGAGGGGTGGTGATGAATGGAAGAACGAGAGGAGGAACTGTCATTTGGCTTGCGGAGGAAGAAGATGGGAGAGCACGGCAAGAGACAGGTGAACCGGGTCACCCCGTTTTTCCCTACTCTTAAGGGGGAGGTGCGTGGCAGGGGCGCGACGCTTCAGAAAATTACCGTTTTACCTTAACTGTAATAGTCCCATGACCTCACAACACGCAGTAATTGTGCCAAGTGGGCGTTGGATTGACTAGTCGCTGTGACAAACCGGTGTGCACGGCCCTCTCCTGCCACGTCCCCGCGCACTATTTGGGGCCTAACCCAATGTGACCACCCGACACTTGTGGCTCAAGCCCGGGGGCTTATGTTGGGGAAAATAGACAGGGCTCCTGAGTGGGGATGACTTGATCCTTGGCAGGGAGCTTGTGCACGATGTCCGCAGACAGGTATCCTGCCTCCTGGAGCTCCTTGACATCCTTCTCGGTGATGGAGGAGGCCTCCCACTTGCCCTTTGAACCAGATACTGACATGGCTAGGGAGACTGGTGGCGGTGGGGAATATTGAAGATTGGGCGCTAGAGCTTGAGGGTGAGAAAGCAGGAGAAGGAAGAAGGCATGGGGAAAGAGAGGGATCTTTATCTTCTTATATAGGCAGTGAATATCAAATGCCCCCCCCCCCGCCCTCAAGCCTTAAGACTCGCATGTTCCCGAGGGGTCGTGCGACCGGCACAGCTAGATTACCCAAAAACCGTATTGATGAGGATCCCGTAATGGGCAGACACGATCTCTGTTTTGACAACACATGACAATAGAGATTGTAACTCAAAACGCGAAGCGGGAGGTGTAAAAATGGTTCGAAATGTTAAGAGGCCAGACATGACGTTTCGTTGAAAAAAGTTGTTAGTGGAAGGACACTGTTTTGATTGATATCTTGCCTTCATGGCTAAGGGTTGTAACAATTATATAGAGCCGGATACGGTTCTTTTGTTCAGAAGATTGCTTTGAAGTATTCAGGAGGAGGAACATATCGTCATTGAAGACAGGTTCATGGGCTACTTTGGGACTCCTGGATTCAGGGGTCCTCGGGTGTCCGGGCTATTTGGTATGGGCCAGATACCTATCCGTTGTATCTACTTTTCCAAACACTTTTGCCCTTGTTTTGGACTCTGTCTTGTATGATTTGAATGGAACTAACCCGGACTGACGCTGTTTTCAGCAGAATTACCATGATGTTGTTTTATGTGCAGAAAACAAATATTCTCGGAATGACCTGAAACTCCACGGTAGGTCTTAGAAAAAACAATAAAAAATCCTCGCCAAATATGAAGACCAGGGGGCCCACACCCTTTCCACGAGGGTGGGGGGCGCCCCCCCCCCCCCACCCTAAGGCGCCCCCTATCTCGTGGGCCCCCTGTTGACCCTCCGACGCCAACTCCAACTCTATATATTTGCTTTCAGAGAGAAAAAAATCAGAGAGAAGAAATCATCGCGTTTTACAATATGGAGCCGCCGCCAAGCCCTAAAACCTCTCGGGAGGGCTGATCTGGAGTCCGTTCAGGGCTCCGGAGAGGGGGATTCGTCGCCGTCGTCATCATCAACCATCCTCCATCACCAATTTCATGATGCTCACCGCCGTGCGTGAGTAATTCCATCATAGGCTTGCTGGACGGTGATGGGTTGGATGAGATTTATCATGTAATCGAGTTTGTTTTGTTAGGGTTTGATCCCTAGTATCCATTATGTTATGAGATTGATGTTGCTATGACTTTGCTATGCTTAATGCTTGTCACTAGGGCCCGAGTGCCATGATTTCAGATCTGAACCTATTATGTTTTCATCAATATATGAGAGTTCTAGATCCTATCTTGCAAGTCTATAGTCACCTACTATGTCTTATGATCCGGCAACCCCGAAGTGACAATAATCGGGACCACTCCCGGTGATGACCATAGTTTGAGGAGTTCATGTATTCACTAAGTGCTAATGCTTTGTTCCGGTTGTCTATTAAAAGGAGGCCTTAATATCCTTTAGTTTCCAATAGGACCCCGCTGCCACGGGAGGGTAGGACAAAAGATGTCATGCAAGTTCTTTTCCATAAGCATGTATGACTATATACGGAATACATGCCTACATTACATTGACGAACTGGAGCTAGTTCTTTGTCACCCTATGTTATGACTTTTACATGATGAACCGCATCTGGCATAATTAGCCATCACTGATCCGGTGCCTAGGAGTTTTCCATATACTGGTTTACGCTTATTTACTTTTCTGTTGCTACTGTTACAATCACTACAAAATACCAGAAACATTACTTTTGTTGTCTTTACTTTTGTTGCCGCTACCACCACTATCATATTACTTTGCTACTAAACACTTTGCTGCAGATACTAAGTTTCTAGGTGTGGTTGAATTGACAACTCAGCTGCTAATACTTGAGAATATTCTTTGGCTCCCCTTGTGTCAAATCAATAAATTTGGGTTGAATACTCTACCCTCGAAAGCTGCTGCGATCCCCTATACTTGTGGGTTATCAAGACAAATTTCTGGCGCCGTTGCCGGGGAGCATAGCTCTATTCTTTGAGTCACTTGGGATTTATATCTGCTGGACACTATGAAGAACTTGAGAGATCCAAAAACCAAGATCTATCCCTCAACTACGAGGGGAGGTAAGGAACTGCCATCTAGCTCTGCACTTGATTCACCTTCTGTTATGAGTAAGTTTGCGACACCTACATCTGCTTCTGCTATTCGTTCTGATATGTCGCATGTTATTGATGATGCCACTTCTGCTATGCATGATACTTGTGATGAAACTGCTTCTATGCCTGATACTACTGTGCCACTTAGTGATTTTCTAGAAGAACAAATTGCTAGGGCTAGAGAAAAAGAAATTATTGAATCTGAATACGATGATGATAGTGACGATGAAAATATGCCTGTTATTCCTGAGGGTTATTTATTTGATCAAGATGCTTCTTTAGCTATTTTAGCTTGCAGAGATAGATATGAGCTTAAGAGGTTATTAATTAAATGGAACAAATAATCACTTAGAGATAAAATGAAACCCGATCCTACTTTTGCTACTTCACCTATATGTGTTCCTGATAAAGATTATGAATTCGCTGTTGATCCTCATATAATTACTTTGGTTGAATATGATCCGTTCTATGGCTATGAATCTGAAACTGTTGTGGCGCATCTTAATAAGTTAAATGATATAGCTGCCCTGTTCACTAATAATGAGAGATCACGTTACCTCTATTTACTCAAAATATTTCCGTTCTCATTAAAGGGCGATGCTAAGATATGGTTTAATTCTCTTGATCCTGGTTGTGTGCCTAGTCCCCAGGATATGATTTATTACTTCTCTGCTAAATATTTCCCTGCTCATAAGAAACAAGCTGCTTTGAGGAAAATATACAACTTTGTGCAAATTAAAGAAGAGAGTCTCCCACAAGCTTGGGGGAGGCTTCTCAAGTTACTTAATGCTTTGCCTGATCATCCTCTTAAGAAACCTGAAATACTTGATATCTTTTATAATGGACTAACTGATGCTTCCAGAGATTACCTGGATAGTTGTGCTGGTTCTCTTTTCAGGGAAAGAACACCGGATGAGGCTGAAATTCTATTGAATAATATGTTGACAAATGAAAATAATTGGGCACCTCCTGAGCCACCTCCTGCTCCAATTACTAAGCCTATTCCTAAACCAACTCAGATGAAGAGAGGTGTTCTATTTCTCAGTCCCGAAGATCTGCAAGAGGCAAAGAAATCTATGAAAGAAAAAGGTATTAAAGCTGAAGACGTTAAGAATTTACCTCCTATTGAAGAAATACATGGTCTTAATTCACCGCCTGTTGAAGAAACTTATGATCTTAATTATTTATTTACTGAAGAACCTCCTGATCCCGATATCCCGACACAGGTAGTAAAGGTAAATTCTCTCTATAGATATGATAAAGCTGAAGTCCCTCCTACTAAAATTGCTAGTCAGTGCTTGGATGAGTTTGATAACTTTATGTATAAGCAAGATGACTTCAATGCTTATTTTGGTAGACAATTAAAAGAAAATGCTTATATGATTAGACGCTTGGGTGATTATATGGCTGATATTAAAGGTGAACTTAAACTTATTAGCAAACATGCTTCTATGGTCACCACCCAAGTAGAACAAGTACTTAAAGCTCAAAAAGAAGTGCTTAATGAAATGAATAGTAAGAAAAATGATTATGCTGTTAGAGTGGCTACTAGAACTGGTAGAATGACTCAGGAACCTTTGTATCCTGAAGGCCACCCTAAGAGAATCGAGCAAGATTCTCAAAGAAATAATATTGATGTTCCTAGTTCTTCTAAAAAGAAGAAGAAGAAAAATGATAGAACTGTGCAAACTTCTAGTGAACCTATTGCTGAACCACCTGATAATCCAAATGATATTTCTATGTCTGATGCTGAAACACAATCTGGTAATGAACATGAACCTAGTAAAAATATTAATGATGATGTTCATGATGATGCTCAACCTAGTAATGATAATGATGTAGAAATTGAACCTCCTGTTGATCTTGATAACCCACAATCAAAGAATCAACGTTATGATAAAAGAGACTTTGTTGCTAGGAAACATGGTAAAGAAAGGGAACCTTGGGTTCAGAAACCCATGCCTTTTCCTCCGAAACCATCCAAGAAAAAGGATGATGAGGATTTTGAGCGCTTTGCTGAAATGATTAGGCCTATCTTTTTGCGTATGAGATTAACTGATGTGCTCAAAACGAATCCTTATGCTAAATATATGAAAGATATCATTACTAATAAAAGAAAGATACCGGAAGCTGAGATTTCCACCATGCTTGCTAATTATACTTTTAAGGGTGGAATACCAAAGAAACTTGGAGACCCCGGAGTACCTACTATACGTTGCTCCATTAAAAGAAATTATATTAAAACTGCTTTATGTGATCTTGGAGCCGGTGTTAGTGTTATGCCTCTCTCTTTATATCGTAGACTTGACTTGAATAAGCTGACACCTACTGAAATATCTTTGCAAATGGCTGATAAATCAACTGCTATACCTGTCGGTATTTGTGAGGATGTGCCTGTTGTGGTTGCAAACGTTACTATTTTAACGGACTTTGTTATACTTGATATTCCCGAGGATGATAGTATGTCTATTATTCTTGGAAGCCCTTTTCTTAATACTACAGGGGCTGTTATTGATTGCAACAAAGGCAATGTCACTTTTCATGTTAATGGTAATGAGCATACGGTACACTTTCCGAGGAAACAACCTCAAGTTCATAGTATCAACTCCATTGGAAAAATTCCATCGATTATATTTGGAGGTTTTGAATTTCCTCTTCCTACTGTCAAAAAGAAATATGATATTCTTATTATTGGGGATGTGCATATCCCCGTTGTGGTAACTTAGTGTTATTCAAAATTTCTCCAGTTTCATGATTATCCAAATGAGTTTGTTAACAAGACTTGATCAACCTTGTTAGCGGATTCTTTTTGATGAGCATGAGATGGATGAAACTAGAAGCACAAACTTCTGTACCCTCTTTACATTTTCTGTTATTTATATTAAATAAAGTAAAAATAGTATTTTTCTGTCTGTTTCCTGACTTATCCGTGCAATATGAAAATATCCCGAAAATAAAAGTCCTCGGAATGCCATGCCAATTTAATATAATTTTTTCAGGAATATTTGAGGATTTACTGTGCAAAAATTACCGCGGGAGGAGCTGCCACCTGGTCACGAGGGTGGTGGGCGCTCCCCCCCCCTATAGGGCGCACCCCCTGCCTCGTGGGCCCACGGTGGCCCTCCTCCACTTATTCTAGCACCCATCTTCTTCCTCTATCTCACACAAACCCGAAAAACCAACTCAAGCACGAGTTCCAGCCACTTTTGATGTGATTTTCGATCTCCTTGCTCAAAGCAACTCTCGCAAAACTGCTTGGGGAGATTGTTCCTTGGTATGTGACTCCTCCATTGGCCCAATTAGTTTTTGTTCTAGTGCTTTATTATTTGCAAATTTGTGCTACATAGGTGACCATGTTCTTGAGCTTGCATGTCAAATTTATATGGTTCCTGGTAGTTCTAATGCTTGATATAGGCTCTAGGGACTTGTAGGAGTAGTTTCTATCAGTTTAATTGAGTTTGGTTCACTTTTATTTCGAAGTTACTAAAAATTTAAGAATTTTTCAGAGAAAAACAATATGTTTAGGAAGATGTTCCAAGGTGGTTCCTCTAAGAAGCAAGGACCCAGAATTGCTATGCGCGATGCTGACGAGGATCCACCAAGAGACGCTCCAGTACGGCCTTGCGAATGGCCGTCGGAAAATTTTATGGACCATGCGGGAATTAAAGAAGAATTCAAATCATATTTGCGCAATGCCGGTCTTGAGGATTTTGAGGCTAACAAATGCCCCCAGTATCATGATCTCACAAGTTCATTTGTGAGGAGGTTTGAGTATTCATCCTCGCGTAATTCTCCTTCAGTCATGTTTGATCTTTATGACAAATCTTATACCATGGACCTAGAGGATTTCACTTCTGCTTGCGAACTTCCATCATGGGGCAGTATTAGGGATCCCCCTAAATCTGAATTTAGAAACTTTCTTGCTAGTATAACTGTGGGGGAATCCAGAGATATAACGCATGCTACCATAGGGAGCATTCACTTTCCTGCTATACATTATTTTGCTCTTTTCATCGGTAGATGCATAAATGCTAAGGATGAAGCATGTCACATGTGTGTCCCTGATCTCAGCATTCTTAGGAGTGCTGTGTTAGGAGACCAATCTTATCATATGGGAGCCATTGTAGCTCGTAGGTTGCATCATAATAGACATAATGGAGATTTCTTTGGAGGAATTTATGCAACTCGCTTAGCTCATTTTCTTGAAATAGACATTCGTGAGGGTGATATGGAGTTGCCTCCTGCATATTTAGATTATAACTCTGTGGCTTCGTACCAGTTTGTCGAGAGGCCTGAATCACCTCTCTTATATTGCTTAATTTTTGATAAACGATGTGTTTTCCATATTACTCTCCCTGCTCCTGCCTTCTTTGATTCACAGACAAAAGGAAGATATGTTATTACCAGAGAGGAGGCAGAAGAGTACAAGAGGAGAGCAGAGGCAGCCCAACTCCACGCTGCAGCTCAGCAGGCGATAACCGCTGCACATCAGTATGATCCCAACTATTCGTCCTCATCACAGTACGACCCCAACAACTATTATTATGGATATCCGCCAGGCCAGCCGTGGCCATAGACCAACTTAGGCCAAAAGCCTAAGCTTGGGGGAGTACGTATTTCTCACCGACATTACATTTATGTTCTCACACACTCATTGCTAGATGTCGGTGCTCATACTTTTTCACTGTAATATCCATGCTAGTTTATTTTCTTTTTCCTGCTTTCTTCCTGTGTGTTTGTTAAACCTTAAGAAAAAAACCAAGAAAATTAGTAGTAGTATTATTTTGCTTCTGTAGTAGTAATAATTAAAAATAAAACCCAAAAATATTCCCCGTTCTTCTTTTACTTGTTGGGAGCTTTCCCGTGTAAATAGTTGTATTTCTTTTCTTTTCTTTGGGGGTCAGTAGGAGAAGACCATAATTAAATTGTTGAAGTGGCTCTTATATGCTTTATTGTTGATTTAACCAAGAGCCCATATTGCCTTGTCTTCTCCTGTTTATTGAATGCTCACAGATTCCAGCTTAGTCCAATGCACGTGCACTCTTATTATTATTCACACTGTTTGGTCGTGCAAGTGAAAGGCAATTATGATGATATATGATGGACTGACTGAGATGAGAAAAGCTGGTATGAACTCGACCTCTTTTGTTTTTGTAAATATGATGAGCCCGTCGTTTTTTATTCAGGTTATTATGAATAAACATGTTTGCAATGACAATTAGAGATCATAGTTGCTTGTGCCATGCTTGATTAGCTATGAGTTATAATGATTTACCTTGTATGCCAACATGCTATTGAGATGATTATGATGTGGTATGATGGGGTGGTATCCTCCTTTGAATGATTTAAGTGACTTGACTTGGCACATGTTCACGCATGTAGTTGAAACAAAATCAACATAGCCTTCATGATATTTATGTTCATGGTGGATTATATCCTACTCATGCTTGCATCCAATGTTTATTAATTTTAATGCATGTACATGGCTGTTGTCGCTCTCTAGTTGGTCGCTTCCCAGTCTTTTGCTAGCCTTCACCTGTACTAAGCGGGAATACTGCTTGTGCATCCAATCCCTTAAACCCCAAAGTTATTCCATATGAGTCCACCATACCTTCCTATATGCGGTATCTACATGCCGTTCCAAGTAAATTTGTATGTTCCAAACTCTAAACCTTCAACTAAACATTCTGTTTTGTATGCTCAAATAGCTCATGTATCAACAAAGGCTGTCCTTATCTTCCATGTTAGGCGGGTTATTCTCAAGAGGAGTGGACTCCGCTCCTCACTCACGAGAAAATGGCTGGTCATCGGATGCCCAGTCCCATGCTTTATGCAAACTAAATCAAAACTAATTGCAAACAAAACTCCCCCTGGGACCTGATGTATGTTGGAGGCACTTGTTGTTTCGAGCAAGCCATGGATTGATGTTTGTTGGTGGAGGGGGAGTATAAACTTTACCATTCTGTTTGGGAACCGCGTATAATGTGTTTAGCATGGAAGATATCGCCATCTCTTAGTTGTTACGTTGACAATGAAAGTATACCACTCAAAATACAATTTATCTCTATTTCAAAACCGTGCTCTGGCACCTCTACAAATCGCTGCTTCCCTCTGCGAAGGGCCTATCCATTTACTTTTATGTTGAGTCATCACCCTCTTATTAAAAAGCACTAGCTAGAGAGCACAACCGTCATTTGCATTCATCACTATTAATTTATGCTGGGTATGACTATGATTGGATCTCTTCTACCATGAATTACAATGTCTAGTCAGTCCTTGATCTTTAAAGGTGCTCTGCATTTATGTTTTGCGGTCTCAGAAAGGGCTAGCGAGATACCATCTTGTTATATCATATTATGATTGTTTTTGAGAAAGTGTTGTCATCCAAGATTTATTATTATGACTTGCTAGTTGATCATGCTATTGATATGAGTAATGATGAGACCTGAGAATTATTGCAAATATGGTTAATTATGATTTATGCTAAAAATTTGAATGCTGGTTTGACATAGTTACAACAACAAGAGCAAACAGAGTTTGTAAAAGTTTTTCTTTATTTCTTTCAGTTTGTCAACTGAATTGCTTGAGGACAAGCAAGGGTTTAAGCTTGGGGGAGTTGATACGTCTCCGTTGTATCTACTTTTCCAAACACTTTTGCCCTTGTTTTGGACTCTATCTTGTATGATTTGAATGGAACTAACCCGGACTGACGTTGTTTTCAGCAGAATTACCATGATGTTGTTTTATGTGCAGAAAACAAATATTCTCGGAATGACCTGAAACTCCACGGGAGGTCTTAGAAAAAACAATAAAAAATCCTTGCCAAATATAAAGACCAGGGGGCCCACAGCCTTTCCACGAGGGTGGGGGGCACCCCCACCCCCCAAGGGTGCGCCCCCTACCTCGTGGGCCCCCTGTTGACCCTCCGACACCAACTCCAACTCTATATATTTGCTTTCGGAGAGAAAAAATCAGAGAGAACAAATCATCGCGTTTTACGATACGGAGCCGCTGCCAAGCCCTAAAACCTCTCGGGAGGGATGATCTGGAGTCCGTTCGGGACTCCGGAGAGGGGGATTCGCCGCCGTCGTCAACATCAACCATCCTCCATCACCAATTTCATGATGCTCACCACCGTGCGTGAGTAATTCCATCGTAGGCTTGCAGGACGGTGATGGGTTGGATGAGATTTATCATGTAATCGAGTTTGTTTTGTTAGGGTTTGATCCCTAGTATCCATTATGTTCTGAGATTGATGTTGCTATGACTTTGCTATGCTTAATGCCTGTCACTCGGGCCCGAGTGCCATGATTTCAGATCTGAACCTATTATGTTTTCATCAATATATGATAGTTCTAGATCCTATCTTGCAAGTCTATAGTCACCTAATATGTGTTATGATCCGGCAACCCCGAAGTGACAATAATCGGGACCACTCCCGGTGATGACCATAGTTTGAGGAGTTCATGTATTCACTAAGTGCTAATGCTTTGTTCCAGTTCTCTATTAAAAGGAGGCCTTAATATCCCTTAGCTTCCAATAGGACCCCGCTTCCACGGGAGGGTAGGACAAAAGATGTCATGCAAGTTCTTTTCCATAAGCACATATGACTATATACGGAATACATGCCTACATTACATTGACGAACTGGAGCTAGTTTTGTGTCACCCTATGTTATGACTGTTACATGATGAACCGCATCCGGCATAATTATCCATCACTGATCCGGTGCCTACGAGTTTTCCATATACTGGTTTACGCTTATTTACTTTTCCGTTGCTACTATTACAATCACTACAAAATACCAAAAACATTACTTTTGCTATCTTTACTTTTGTTGCCGCTACCACCACTATCATATTACTTTGCTACTAAACACTTTGTTGCAGATACTAAGTTTCCAGCTGTGGTTGAATTGACAACTCAGCTGCTAATACTTGAGAATATTATTTGGCTCCCCTTATTATTTGACAACTCAGCTGCTACTTTTCCAAACACTTTTTCCCTTGTTTTGGACTCTAACTTGCATGATTTGGATGGAACTAACCCGGACTGATGTTGTTTTCAGCAGAATTGCCATGGTGTTATTTTTGTGCAGAAATAAAAGTTCTCGGAATGATCTGAAAATCAACGGAGAATATTTTTGGAATATATAAAAAATATTGGTGAAAGAATCAAGACCAGGGGCCCACACCCTGTCCACGAGGGTGGGGGAACGCCTACCCCCCTGGGCGCGCCCCCTGTCTCGTGGGCCCCTTGAGACTCCACCGACTTCAACTCCAACTCCATATATTCACATTCGGGGAGAAAAAATGAGAGAGAAGGATTCATCATGTTTTATGATACGGAACCGCTGCCAATCCCTAATCTCTCTCGCGAGGGCTGATCTGGAGGCCGTTTGGGGCTTTGGAGAGGGGAATTCGTCGCCATCGTCATCATCAACCTTCCTCCATCACCAATTTCATGATGCTCACCGCCGTGCATTAGTAATTCCATCATAGGCTTGCTGGACAGTGATGGGTTGGATGAGATTTATCATGTAATCGAGTTAGTTTTGTTAGGGTTTGATCCCTAGTATCCATTATGTTCTGAGATTGATGTTGCTATGACTTTGCTATGCTTAATGCTTGTCACTAGGGCCCGAGTGCCATGATTTCAGATCTGAACCTATTATGTTTTCATGAATATATGTGAGTTCTTGATCCTATCTTCCAAGTCTATAGTCACCTATTATGTGTTAGGATCCGTTAACCCCGAAGTGACAATAAACGAGATACTTACCGGTGATGACCGTAGTTTGAGGAGTTCATGTATTCACTAAGTGCTAATGCTAGAATGTTTCCAATAGGACCCCACTGCCATGGGAGGGTAGGACAAAAGATGTCATGCAAGTTCTTTTCCATAAGCACGTATGAATATATCGGAATACATGCCTACATTACATTGATGAACTGGAGCTCGTTCTGTGTCACCCTATGTTATAAATGTTGCATGAGGAATTGCATCCGACATAATTATCCATCACTGATCCAATGCCTACGAGCTTTTCACATATTGATCTTTGCTTAGTTACTTTACCATTGCCACTGTTACAATTACTACAAAACTGCTACTGTTACTTTTGCCACCGTTACCGTTACTTCCATACTACTTTGCTACTAAATACTTTGTTGCAGATATTATGTCTTGTAGGTGTGGTTGAATTGACAACCCAGCAGCTAATACTTGAGAATATTCTTTGGCTCCCCTTGTGTCGAATCAATAAATTTGGGTTGAAAACTCTACCCTCGAAAACTGTTGTGATCCCCTATACTTGTGGGTTATCAAGACTATTTTCCGGCGCTGTTGCCGGGGAGCATAGCTCTATTCTTTGAGTCACTTGGGATTTATATCTGCTGATCACTATGAGGAACTTGAAAGACAAAAAATGAAGATTTATCCCTCAACTACGAGGGGAGGTAAGGAACTTCCATCTAGCTCTTCACTTCATTCACCTTCTGTTATAAGTAAATTTGCGACACCTGCACATGCTATAGATTCTGATAGGCCACATGTTATTGATGATGCCACTTCTGCTATGCATGATACTTATGATGAAACTACTTCTATGCTTGATAATACTGTGCCATTAGGTGAATTTCTTGATGAACAACTTGCTAGGGTTAGAGAGAATGAAATTATTGAAACTGATAATATTGATGAAAGTGATGATGAAGATTCTCCCCCTAGATATGAATTGCCTGTTGTGCCAGAGGGTTATGTTATGAATGAAGAAACTGCTAGAGATTTTGTTTCTTGCAATGATAGATATGATCTTAAGAAATTATTAGCTAAGCTGAAGGAAAAATCTTTTAATGCTAGAATGAAATATGACCCTTCTTTTGGTACTTCACCTATCTGTATTTCCGATAAGGATTATGATTTCTCTGTCGATCCTGAGATAATTACTTTGGTAGAATCTGATCCTTTTTATGACTATGAATCTGAATCTGTTGTGGCGCATCTTACTAAATTAAATGATATAGCCACCCTATTTACTAAGGGACAATTGCATTTTTACCCCTAGTTGGTTCCTACCCACGGGTTCTACCCTTACTTTTCGAGCTTGCTCAGTTTTGCCCTTACTTTTCCAATCGAGGTCCCTCGAATGCCCTTTGACCGTTTGACCAAAACTTTGAAAATTCATAACTAATTCAGATGAACTCAGAAAAATGCAAATAAGATATCAAAATGTTCAGATAAACATTACCTTTATTTGCATATCATTTGCATTCAGGATAAAAGCACCCTTTAAACTACCTGAGGTAATTAATGTTATTAACATTATTAAAAATAAAAAGGTATAAACAATATTTTTTTCATGAATAAAAATTACATCCAAATGTAGGTGATTTTTTCTAAACATCCAAATATCTTATTTGCATTTTTCTGAGTTCGTATCATCTTGTTATGAATGTTGTAACGACTTTGACCATTATTTGGAAACTTCATAACAAATTGATACGAACTCAGAAAAATGCAAATAAGATATCAGGATGTTTAGGAAATATCACCTACATTTGCTTGTAATTTTTATTCATGAAAAAAATATTGTTTATACCTTTTTATTTTTAATAATGTTAACAACATTAATTACCTTAGGTAGTTTAAAGGGTGCTCTTGTCCTGAATGCAAATGATATGCACATAAAGTTAATGTTTATCTGGACATTTTGATATCTTATTTGCATTTCTCTGAGTTCATATGAATTAGTTATGAATTTTCAAATTTTTGGTCAAACGGTCAAAGGGCATTCGAGGGACCTTGACGGAAAAAGTAAGGGCAAAACTGAGCAAGCTCGAAAAGTAAGGGCAAAACCCGTGGGTAGGAACCAACTAGGGGCAAAAATGCAATTGTCCCATTTACTAATGATGAGAAAACTCGCTACTATTATATCCTTAAGTAATTTCCGTTCTCATTAAAGGGTGATGCTAAAACATGGTTTAATTCTCTTGATCCTGGTTGTGTGCGTAGTCCCCAGGATATGATTTATTACTTCTTTGCTAAATATTTCCCCGCTCATAAGAAACAAGTTGCCTTAAGGGAAATATATAATTTTGTGCAAATTGAAGAAGAGAGTCTCCCACAAACTTGGGGGAGGCTTCTCCGATTACTTAATGCTTTGCCTGATCATCCTCTCAAGAAAAATGAAATACTTGATATCTTTTATAATGGACTAATAGATGCTTCCAGAGACCACTTGGATAGTTGTGCTGGTTGTATTTTCAGGGAAAGAACTGCTGAGCAAGCTGAATTGCTAGTGAATAATATATTGAGTAATGATAATGATTGGACACTTCCTGAACCAACTCCTAAGCCACCTCCGAAGAAAAGGGGTATTCTATTTCTCAGTCCTGAAGATAGGCAAGAGGCAAAGAAATCTATGAAAGAAAAAGGTATTAAAGCTGAAGATGTTAAGAATTTACCACCTATTGAAGAAATACATGGTATTGATAACCTGACACAGGAAGTCGAGGTAAATTCTCTCTATAGATTTCATAAGGGTGAAATCCCTTCTACTAAGTTTGCTAGCCAATGCTTGATAATTTTATTGTTAAACAAGAAAACTTTAATGCTTATGTTAGTAGACAATTGAAATGTAATGCTTATATGATTGAACACTTGAGTGATTATATGTCTAGAGTTAAAGGTGAACTTAAACTTATTACTAAACATGCTTCTATGGTTACCACTCAAGTAGAACAAGTGCTTAAGGCTCAAAATGATTTGCTCAACGAATTAAATAATAAGAATATTGATAATGATGTTAAGGTTGTGACTAGAGGAGGTAAAATGACTCAGGAACCTTTGAATCCTGAGGGCCATCCTAAGAGAATTGAGCAAGATTCTCAGAGAACTAATGTAGATGCACCTAGTCCTTCTAAGAAGAAGAAAAAGAAAAATGATAGGACTTTGCATGCTTCTAGTGAACCTGTTATTGACACACCTGAGAATCCCAATAATATTTCTATTTGTGATGCTGAAACACAACCTAGTAATGAACATGAACCTAGTGATAATGTTAATGATGATGTTCATGTTGATGCTCAACCTAGCAATAACAATGATGTAGAAATTGAACCTGCTGTTATCTTGATAACCCACAATCAAAGAATCAACGTTATTATTAAAGAGACTTCGTTGCTAGGAAGCATGGTAAATAAAGAGAACTTTGGGTTCAGAAACCCATGCCCTTTCGTCCTAAACCATCCAAGAAAAAGGATGATGAGGATTTTGAGCGCTTTGCTAAAATGATTAGACCTATCTTTTTGCGTATGTGTTTGACTGATATGCTTAAAATGAATCCTTATGCTAAGTATATGAAAGATATTGTTACAAATAAAAGAAAGATACCAGAATCTAAAATTTCCACCATACTTGCTAATTATACTTTTAAGGGTGGAATACCTAACAAACCAGGAGATTCAGGAGTACCAACTATACCATGCTCCATTAAAAGAAACTATGTTAAAACTACTTTATGTGATCTTGGAGTCGGTGTTAGTGTTATGCCTCTATCTTTATATCATAGACTTGAATTGAATAAGTTGACACCTACTGAAATATCTTTGCAAATGGCCAATAAATCAACTGTTATACCTGTCGGTATTTGTGAGGATGTGCCTGTTGTGGTTGCAAACGTTACTATTTTAACGGACTTTATCATTCTTGATATTCCCGAGGACGATAGTATGTCGATTATCCTTGGTAGACCCTTCTTGAATACTGCAGGGGCTGTTATTGATTGCAACAAAGGCAATGTCACTTTTCATGTTAATCATAATGAGCATACGGTACACTTTCTGAGGAAACAACCTCAAGTTCATAGTATTAATTCTATTGGAAAAACTTCAACAATTATTATTGGAGGTTTTGAATTTCCTCTTCCTACTTTCAAGAAGAAATATGATATTCTTATTGTTGGGGACATGCATATCCCCATTGAGGTAACATAGTGTTATTCAAAAATTCTCCGGTTTCATGTTACTATGAAAGAGTTTGTTAACAAGACTTGATCAACCTTGTTAATGGATTCCTTTTGATGAGCATGAGATGGATGAAGTTAGAAAGCACAACTCTTTGTACCCTCCTTTTACTTTCTGTTATTTAGATTAAATAAAGCAATAATAGTATTTTTTGTCTGTTTTCTAAATTATCCATGCAATAAAAAATACCCCGAAAATAAAAGTTCTCCAAATGCCCCAAAAATGAAATATGATTTTTTTTCCTGAATATTTAAGAATTATTGGCACTAAGAACACACCAGGGGGAGCAGCCACCTGGCCACGAGGGTCCAGGGCATGCCCACTACCCCTACCCCCCCCCCCCGCCTCGTGGGCCCCACGTGCCCCCCTCCACTTATTGTTGCACCCACACACTTCGTCTTCCTCCAGAAAAAATCACCACACAGCTCAAACTCGTGTTCTAGCTCGTTTTGCTGCGATTTTCGATCTCCTTGCTCAAAGCTCCATTAACAAAACTGCTTTGGGGGATTGTTCTTCGATATGTGACTCCTCCAATGGTTCAATTAGTTTTTGTCCTAGTGCTTTATTTATTGCAAATTTTTGCTGCTTAGGTGACCCTGTTCTTGAGCTTGCATGTTAAATTTATATGGTCCCAAGTAGTTCTAATGCATGATATAGTCTCTAGGCTCTTATGGGAGTAGTTGCTATCAATTTTGTTGAGTTTGGTTCACTTTTATTTTGAGTCACTAAAAATTTCAGAAATTTTTCAGAAGAAGAAATATGTTTAGGAAAATGTACCAAGGTGGTTCCTCAAAGAAGCAAGGACCCAGGCCTGCGATACGTGAGCCGGACTATGAACTACCAAGAGAAGCTCAAGTGCGGCCTTGTGAGTGGCCTTCAGAAGATTTTATGGTCCAAGCAGGCATTAAGGAGGAATTTGACACATATGAGCGTAACGCTGAACTTGAGGGCTTCGTGTCAGATAAGTGCCCTCAATATTATTACCTAACTCATTCCTTTGTGAGAAGGTTTAAATTTACATCATCACGAAATTCTCACACTGTCCTATTTGATCTTTATGATAAATCTTATACCATGAACTTAGAAGATTTTAATATTGCTTGTAAACTCCCGCAGTGGGGTAATGCTAGTGAACCTCGCAAATCTGAATTTAAAGACTTTCTTGCTAGTATAACTGTAGGGGAATCTAGAGAAATCACGCAAGCTACCATAGGGAGCATCCATTTTCCTGCCATACATTATTTTTCTCTCTTTATAGGTAGATGCATTAATGGTAAGGATGAGGCATGTCACATGTGTGTTCCAGATCTTAGTGTTCTCAAGAGTGTTGTATTAGGAGATAAACAATATAACTGGGGGCCATTGTTGCACATAGGTTGCATCATAACAGTATTAGTGGAGATTTGTTCGGTGGAATTTATGCAACCCGTTCAGCTAATTTTCTTGAGGTACCCATACATGAAAATGATATGGAGTTGCCTCCTGCTTATCTAGATTTTAATGCTATGGTTCGGCATCAATTTGTTGAGAGGAATGAACAGTCCCTCCAGTACCGACTAATCTTTGACAGGCGTCGCACTGTCCATGTTGCTCTCCCTGCTCCTGCTTTCTTTGACTTTCAGGAAAAAGGGAGATATGTTATAACCAGGGAGGAGGCAAACGAGTACGAGAGGAGGGCGGAAGCAGCTCGCCTCCAAGCTGCAGCTCATTAGGCAATAGCCGCTGCATCTCAGTACGACCCCAACTACAACTTTGGATATCCACCAGGCCAGCCATGGCCATAGACCAACTTAGGCCAAAAGCCTAAGCTTGGGGGAGTACGTATTTCTCACCGACATTACATTCATGTTCACACACTCATTCTAGTTGTCAATGCTCATACTTTTTCATTGTACTATCCATGCTAGTTTATTTTCCGTTTTTAAGCCTTCTTCTTGTGTGTTTGAATAACCTTAAGAAAACCAAAAATTTAGTTGTAGCTTTTAGCTAGTTTACTTTCCATGCCTGTAGTAGTAATAATTAAAAGAAAACCCAAAAAAATTTCTCGTTCTTCTTTTTCTTGTTGGGAGCTTTCCCGTGTAAATAGTTTCATTTATTTTCTTGTTCTTTGGGGGTCGAGAGGAGAGGACCATGATGAAAATGTTAATGGCTCTCATATGCATTATTGTTGATTTAATCAAGAGCCATATTACCTTGTCTTCTCCCTTGTATTAAATGCTTGCGGATTCTAGCTTAGTCCAATTGCATGTGCACTATTATTATTATTATTATTATTATTATTATTATTATTATTATTATCACACCGTTCGGTTCTGCAAGTGAAAGGCAATAATGACGATATATGATGGACTGATTGAGATGAGAGAAGCTGGTATGAACTCGACCTATCTTGTTTTTGTAAATATGATTAGTTCATCATTCCTGATTCAGTCTATTATGAATGAAACGTGTTTGCAATGACAATTGGAGTTTATAGTTGCTCATGCCATGCTTAATTAGCCAGGACTTTATAATGGTTTACCTTGCGTGCCGACATGCTATTAAAATGGTTGTGATGTGGTATGATAGGGTGGTATCCTCCTTTGAATGATTCAAGTGGCTTGACTTGGCACATGTTCACGCATGTAGTTGAAACAAAATCAACATAGCCTCCACGATATTTATGTTCATGGTGAATTATATCCTACTCATGCTTGCATTTAGTGTTGATTAATTTTAATGCATGCTCATGACTGTTGTCGCTCTCTAGTTGGTCGCTTCCCAGTCTCTTTCTAGCCTTCACTTGTACTAAGCGGGAATACTGCTTGTGCATCCACTTTCATAAACCCCCAAAGTTATTCCATATGAGTCCACCATACCTTCCTATATGTGGTATCTACCTGCCGTTCCAAGTAAATTTGTATATGCCAAACTCTAAACCTTCAAATGAAATTCTGTTTTGTATGCTCGAATAGCTCACGTATCAACTAGGGCTATCTGTATCTTCCATGCTAGGTGGTTATTCTCAAGAGGAGTGGACTTCGCTCCTCACTCACGAGAAAATGGCTGGTCACCGGGATGCCCAGTCCCATGCTCAAACCAAATAAAATTAATTGCAAACAAAACTCCCCCGGGACTGTTGTTAGTTGGAGGCACCCGTTGTTTCGGGCAAGCCATGGATTGATGCTTGTTGGCGGTGGGGGAGTATAAACTTTGCCATTCTGCTTGGGAACCACCTATAATGTGTGTATCATGGAAGATCTCAAGATTTCTCGGTTGTTATGTTGACAATGAAAGTATGCCGCTCAAAATATTATTTATCTCTATTTCAAAATCGAGCTCTGGCACCTCTACAAATCCCTGCTTCCCTCTGCGAAGGGCCTATCTATTTACTTTTATGTTGAGTCATCATCCTCTTATTCAAAAGCACCAGTTGGAGAGCACTTCTGTCATTTGCATGCATTACTATTAGTTTATATTGAGTATGACTATGACTGGATCTATTTTACCATGAATTACAATGTCTAGTCAGTCCTTGATCTTCATAGGTGCTCTGCATTTATGTTTTGCGGTCTCAGAAAGGGCTAGCGAGATACCATCTTGTTATATCATATCATGATTATTTTGAGAAAGTGTTGTCATCCGAGATTTATTATTATTGCTCGCTAGTTGATTATGCCATTGATATGAGTAAATGTGAGACCTAAATGTTATTGTGAATATGGTTAGTTCATAATCTTTGCTGAAAACTTGAATGTTGGCTTTACATATTGGGACAATTGCATTTTTACCCCTAGTTGGTTCCTACCCACGGGTTTTGCCCTTACTTTTCGAACTTGCTCAGTTTTGCCCTTACTTTCTCGATCGAGGTCCCTCGAATGCCCTTTGACCATTTGACCAAAACTTTGAAAATTCATAACTAATTCATATGAACTCAGAAAAATACAAATAAGATATCAAAATGTTCAGATAAACATTACCATTATGGGCATATCATTTGCATTCAGGACAAATGCATCATTTAAACTACCCGAGGTAATTAATGTTATTAACATTATTTAAAATAAATAGGTATAAACAATTTTTTTTTCGTGAATAAAAATTATATGAAAACGTAGGTGATGTTTTCTGAACATCCTGATACCTTATTTGCATTTTCATGAGTTTGTATCAACTTGTTATGAACTTTCCAAATAATGGTCAAAGTCGTTAGAACATTCATAACAAGTTGATACAAACTCCGAAAAATGCAAATAAGCTATCAGGATGTTCAGAAAACAAAACTTACATTTGCACGTAATTTTTATTTGTGAAAAAAATATTGTTCATACTTATTTATTTTAAATAATGTTAATAACATTAATTACCCCGGGTAGTTTAAATGATGCTTTTGTCCTGAATCCAAATGATATGCCCATAAAGGTAATGTTTATCTGAACATTTTGATATCTTATTTGCATTTTTCTGAGTTCGTATGAATTAGTTATGAATTTTCAAAATTTTGGTCAAACGGTTAAAGGTCATTCGAGGGACCTCGATGGAAAAAGTAAGGGCAAAACTGAGCAAGCTCGAAAAGTAAGGGTAAAACCCGTGGGTAGGAACCAACTAGGGGTAAAAATGCAATTCTCCCTTACATATTTACAACAACAAGAGCAAACAGAGTTTGTAAAAGTTTTTCTTTATCACTTTCAGTTTATCAACTGAATTGCTTTAGGACGAGCAAAGGTTTAAGCTTGGGGGAGTTGATACGCCTCCAACATATCTACTTTTCCATACACTTTTGCCCTTGTTTTGGACTCTAACTTGCATGATTTGGATGGAACTAACCCGGACTAACGCAGTTTTCAGCAAAATTGCCATGGTGTTATTTTTGTGCAGAAATAAAAGTTCTCGGAATGACCTGAAAATCAATGGAGAATATTTTAGGAATATATGAAAAATACTCGTGAAAGAATCAAGACCAGGGGGCCACACCCTGTCCGCGAGGGTGGGGGCGCGCCTACCCCTCTCCCCCCCCCTCCCGGGCGCGCCCGCCTGTCTCGTGGGCCCCCTGAGGCTCCACCAACCTCAACTCCAACTCCATGTATTCACGTTCGGGGAGAAAAAAAATGAGAGAGAAGGATTCATCGCGTTTTACAATACGGAGCCGCCGCCAAGCCCTAATCTCTCTTGGGAGGGCTGATCTGGAGTCCGTTCGGGGCTCCGGAGAGGGGAATCCGTCACCAATGTCATCATCAACCTTCCTCCATCACCAATTTCATGATGCTCACCGCCGTGCGTGAGTAATTCCATTGTAGGCTTGCTGGACAGTTATGGGTTGGATGAGATTTATCATGTAATCGAATTAGTTTTGTTAGGGTTTGATCCCTAGTATCCATTATGTTCTGAGATTGATGTTGCTATGACTTTGCTATGCTTAATGCTTGTCACTAGGGCCCGATTGCCATGATTTCAGATCTGAACCTATTATGTTTTCATGAATATATGTGAGTTCTTCATCCTATCTTGCAAGTCTATAGTTACCTATTATGTGTTAGGATCCGTTAACCCCGAAGTGACAATAATCGGGATACTTACCGGTGATGACCGTAGTTTGAGGAGTTGATGTATTCACTAAGTGTTAATGCTTTGGTCCGGTACTCTATTAAAAGGAGGCCTTAATATCCCTTAGTTTCCAATAGGACCCCGCTGCCACGGGAGGGTAGGACAAAAGATGCCATGCAAGTTCTTTTCCATAAGCACGTAGGACTATATTCAGAATACATGCCTAAATTACATTGATGAACTGGAGCTAGTTCTATGTCACCCTATGTTATAACTATTGCATAAGGAATCGCATCCGACATTATTATCCATCACTGATCCAATGCCTACAAGCTTTTCACATATTGATTTTTGCTTAGTTAATTTACCGGTGCCACTGTTACAATTACTACAAAACTGCTACTGTTATTTTTGCCACCGTTACTGTTACTCCCATACTACTTTGCCACTAAATACTTTGCTGTAGATATTAAGTCTTCCAGGTGTGGTTGAATTGACAACTCAGCTGCTAATACTTGAGAATATTCTTTGGCTCCCCTTGTGTCGAATCAATAAATTTGGGTTGAATAATCTACCCTCGAAAACTGTTGTGATCCCCTATACTTGTGGGTTATCACTACTTGTTTGTGCTCGCATTGCCATCGCAGTCGGAGTTTTGTGGTTTTTACCTAAAAACCAGGCAGATTCTAGGCACGGGAGCTTTCCAGACAGATTCTAGGCAGATTCCAGGCATGGGAGATTTACGATGCCTGACACATCACAAATAGTTCATGATTATAAACCGTGTACGATAGGTAGACAATCACACACATTTAGTTTTCCCGCACCGTATGTGATAGTGGCTGACATCACACACGCTTTGCAAACGGCAACTGTGTGCATGCTTGCACATGTTTCCTCTCTGTGAACCGTCTCAAATTTGGTGTATATCGCAAACATTTGTGTTTTACCAACCGTGTGTGTCGTAATGACCTGCACAACATAATTTCGCCCTAATTTAATTGCTGCTATTTAAAATTGTACCTAATTTAAACTTGAAAGTAGGCTGTAGCTTTATTCATATCCATCAGGTTCAAACAACCAATGCATTATTTGATTAACATGTACATATGTTTAAGAATTACAGAAGCATCAAATAAAGAATGATGTACCAAGGTTCTATACTTATACTATTACAGATGGTAAAGAAAGAGGCGAGAGGCATTCCAGTTGCTGAACAAGGTGAAGCGGAATGGCCCTATTGTGCTCTCCTGGATGCAGAAGGCATGCAGGACTCTAGTCCAACCCCTTGTGATGGTCGGCCGCCAATCATGCAGTTTGAGAGGTAATCTTGAGTAAACTGCTTCAGGATCCACTGCAAAAGAAAAAAGATTCAGATATTGTCATCTAACACAACTCATTACGGGCAGTAAAAAGAAGGCTACAGGGTTCTTACTTACCATCCTGCAGCTCACTGTTGTCTTGCATAAAGTGTAAACAAATAGTTCAATTGACATATTTTGACCCATTTTAGTAACAATCTTTATCGGTTTCCTCACTTGATGTTGGTTCATGAATATCTCATTGCCCCATACACAGAAAGGGTCGAAGTGTGGATCTTTGGCAATGATATATGTACCTAAAAGCACCAAGTTAATATTATAAGCTAAACAAAAATTCAAAAATGATGTAGTACATCACTCCATCCATCCCATTATATAATATTTTATTACATGTATATCTAGACATCATCAGAACATTAAGGTAACACTCCTCCTTGTTACTATGTAGCCTGGGATTGCATATTTAGTCATTCAGTACAATGCATGATGCTAAACAACAATTGAAAAACGTAAATGCATGTTAACTGCAATATCCTTAACAGTAACCAAATATCGTAATTCATAGTGGTCTTGTTGAAACTGTTATTGATGAAATTGAACTGCACGGCAAATAGTTGCACAAATAGAGCATCACATTGTGAAGAATTGAAATAAACAAGTCATAAGGACATCTCTAGGCAATCCTCAAAAAGTTGAAGGACTAAAACCCTTAGTGGATATATATATATATACTCCAACAATTTTTGGCCTTTTCTAGTCGATCCCGTAAACTTAAGGTTGTAAACTTCAATTTGATCAAGTTCAAAGCAGGTTCAACCGAAAGTAGAATGAATTCAAACATAAACATAGATAGTATTGCATAACCAAACATAAAACATAAATTTAAACTAAGCTAAACTACTTTCGATCGAAGTAGAGGTCGAGCCAATCCTTCCTCGTCATGTACGGTGTACCGCGAGCTGGGTCCGGGCTAGTACCTTCGTCGGGTTCATTGGGGAAGGCACTCCTCCACTCATCAACGTCGATCTCCTCGTCCTCGAGGCCCACCTCGCCACCCTCCGCGTCGCCACCGCCTTCGACCTCGTCATCAGAGGAGAGTGTGATAACCTCGCCGCCCTCCGCACCGCCGTCCTCTCCGCCTTTGACCTCGTCATCGGAGGAGAGCGCAATAACCTCTCTGTCCTCCGTGCCGGCAAAGATCGCCTGCTCCGCCTCCATGAGATCCGGGTGCTGCCGGCGGGGCTCTTGTGTGTAGGCCTTGGCGGCGGCCTCGGCCTCAAGATGCTCCCATGCCTCGCGGTCCTCCCGCACCATAGCCGAGCTCACCACCCCTAGCTCCAGCGGAACGAGGTGGACCAGACGTGTGCGGAAGGGGAAATTGAGCCTAGCCGCCACGCCATGGTAGCAGACCTGACAGCGGTCGTACTCCATGGCCGCGAGCTCGGACGTGTGGAAGGTACCGAGCCACTCGCAGGTGTGGGTCTCTCGATCTATAATATCAGCGACCCACGTCCCCCACCACCGCTGCCAGACCTCGAGGTAGGACTTCGTCGGCTGCCGGGTCCGGGGTAGGACGGGGAAGTCCTCGAACCGGTGTAGGGGTGCGGCGGTGGGCGGATCTGGGGACCGGCGATGGCGGATCGGGCCCGTGGAGGACGACGGGGACACCTCGGCGGCCACCTCGCTGGCGTCGGGCGAAAAGGCCGCAAATAGACCTCTTTTTGGCCATTGGCTACTCGAGCTCCCCAGCACACATGCAGAGGTTGAGGATGGAGGCGCCGGAGATGGCGGCGACCTACCAATGGTTTTGAGGGTTGTGTGTGTCTGTGTGAGCGAAGGTTGTGTTTGAGGAAATACTGCGGCAGCTTAAAAATTTACTGGGCGGGAGTAACAAGGCGGGGCTATTGAAAATTTGGAACAAGGGTGATAAGATATTTTTGAGATTACGAGGGATGCAGAGGTGGGAGTAAAATGTTGGGGCTACTGAAAATGTGAATCAAGGGACTGAAGCAGAGCGGGAGTAACAGACATCGCACACGGTCCGCACATACTAATCGTGTGCTATCAAGCATTAAAACCTTCCAGGTGGTAGATATTTTCGAGATTGCAAGGGATGCAGAGGCGGGAGTTTTGCGGGAGCGAGCTAGTGTGCTTGACACACCGGCTGTGGACTATAGCCGACGCACCTTCTCGCGTAATCCATAGGCGTACTATACACCGACGGTGCTCCAAGATATTTTGTACTACATCTCACACGGTTGGAGAGAATAAACTGTGTGGGATCTACTTGATTTGAATTACAAAATGGGGTCACAGCGGCAATGGACGGTGTTTGAATTGCTAGACCTTTTATCTGCAGTGAACATGCAACTGTATGTGTGTCGTAAAAGAATTGGAATTATTCAGGGTTCGTTTGGACATTTCATACATTAAACTGGTTTTCTAGCCATTTTAGGTGCACAATTCAAAATTAAACTAATGCACATGCTCCGGTGCATACAAATTGGTTGAAAAATCAAATCTGTGTCCTTCAGTGCATGCTTAGGTCCCATGGAAGAAATGGGAATGAATATTTCGAGGTTCGTTTGGCCTTTTTATACATTAACTGGGTTTTCTAGGCATTTTATGTGCATAATTCAAATTTGAACTACAAGCACATGCTCCAATGCACCAAAGTTGGTTGAAAAATCACATGTGTGTCCTTGGGTGAATTTCTAGGTCCCATGCAAGAGATGGGAGTGCATTTCAAACACCAGGGCACTGTTGATTGCCGGCAAAACGTTGAGATACATGGTTTTTAAATTCTAGTAAATCCAAAACTCATTTGAAATTCATGAAACTTGGCATGCTATCATGGAGCGGCATCAACATGTCGTGGTGAAAATTTTGTCCCATTTGGGGCAAGTTTGGGTCTAAGCTTCTCACAAACCAGAGATTCTCACAACAAGCATGATGGTTTCGATAGGGAACGTACCACCTCTGGGGACGAGACGATATTCGTTGCCTCTTATTGCTTTCAAAAATTTTCTAGTGTCAACATAGAACAACATGAGTGTTGTGTTCAATCTTGTAATTTTTCGGAGTTTGTTTGTCCTTTTTATACATTAACTGGGTTTTCTAGGCATTTTATGTGCATAATTCAAATTTGAACTACAAGCACATGCTCCAATGCACCAAAGTTGGTTGAAAAATCACATGTGTGTCCTTGGGTGAATTTCTATGTCCCATGCAAGAGATGGGAATGAAATTCAAACACCAGGGCACTGTTGATTGCCGGCAAAACGTTGAGATGCCTGGTTTTTAAATTCTAGTAAATCCCAAACTTGTCTGAAATTCATGAAACTTCGCATGCTATTATGGAGCGGCATCAACATGCCGTGTTAAAACAATTATCCCATTTGGGGCAGGTTCGGGTATATGCTTCTCACAAACCAGAGCTTCTCACAACAAGAATGATGGTTTCGGTAGGGAACGTCCCACCTTTGGGGAGGAAACGATACCCATTGCCTCTTATTGCTTTCAAAAAAATTCTCATGTCAACATAGAACAATAGGAGTGTTGTGTCACTTTTTGGGATTTTTCGGGGTTCGTTTGGACATTTTTATGCATTAACTGAGTTTTTAATGCCTTTATGTGCATAATACAAATTTGAACTACATGCACATGCTCCAGTGCATATAAATTGGTTGAAAAATCAAATATGTGTCCTTGGGTGCATGCTTAGGTCCCATGCAAGAAATGGGAATCAATTTCAAACACCAGGGCGCCGTTGATTACCGGCAAAACATTGAGATGCCTCGTTTTTAAATTCTAGTAATCCAAAACTCATCTGAAATTCATGAAACTTGGCATGCTTTCATGGAGTGGCATCAACATGCCGTGGTAAAAATGTTGTCCTGTTTTGGGGGATTCCGGCCGACGCCCACACCCGAACGACCACGAACGCAAGGGCCCTGCGCCGCCTCCCGCCAGTCGGCAGGTGGCCACGGTCGAAGACGCGCCGCCTGAAGGGCGGCCCGCGCCCAAGAAGCCCAAAGGCGGCCGGCCAGCTTGGCAGCCGGCTTTCTCCTACGAGCAAACTCTCGATGCCCTGTGCAAATTCCACAGCGGCGCGAAGCCGTCCAACCACACAACCCGGAAGTGCCATTGGCTCACCCGAATCTCCAAAGGCGAAGGGCTCGCGCCGCCTCCGCCTGCTGGCCCACCGTCTCCGGCTCCGCCGCCTCCGGCCGCTTGGCCCGCAGTCGGAGCCGTGCACGACGAGTTCGCCGACAAGCATGCGACCTACATCGTCTTTACAAGCCAGCTCGAAGACCGGCGCGGCAAACGCCGAGAGCACCAGGAAGTCAGCGTGGTCGCTGCCGACCCCGCCAGACACATGCATTGGTCAGAAAAACCCATCAGCTGGAGCCGGGCCGACCACCCAGAGGTGATGTCGTCTCCCGGCTCTTATGCGTTGGTCCTGGAAGCCACCCTCGTGATGGACAGACGCGCCGCCCGTTTCTCCCGCGTGCTGATAGACGGCGAGAGCAGCATCAACATCATGTACCGTGACACCCTGGAGAAGCTGAATGTCAAGACGAAGCAACTTATGCCTACTCGGACAGTGTTCCATGGCATCGTACCCGGCCTGTCCTGCACCCCCGTCGGCAAGATCAAGATTGATGTGCTCTTTGGGGACAAGGAGCATTTCCGCCGGGAGGCGATCTGGTTTGAAGTGGTGGACCTGGAGAGCCCCTACCATGCGTTGCTTGGTCGACCGGCCTTGGCCAGGTTCATGGCAGTTCCCCATTATGCATACCTCAAGATGAAGATACCGAGTTCCAAGGGCGTCATCACCATAGCCGGCGATTACGAGAAGTCCTCCGAGTGCGCGGCCGCCAGCAGCCGGCTGGCCGAGTCCCTTGTGATTGCCGAAGAGAAGAAGATGTTGGACCGGGTCATGGCCATGGCCGGCAAGCAGCCGAGTCTGTCCCCCGACCCCAAGGAGTCTGGTGCCCAAGGATCTTTCTAGCCGGCTAAAGAGACCAAGAAGATACCCCTTGACCCTGAGCACCCCGAGAGGTTTGCCGTCATCGGGGCAAGCCTGCACAGCAAATAGGAAGGCGAGCTCGCCGATTTCGTCCGTGAGAATCGGGACATCTTTGCATGGTCCCCTAAGGACATGCCGGGTGTTCTGAAGGAATTCGCCGAGCACAAACTACACGTCCGAGAAGACGCAAAACCAGTCAAGCAGCCCCTCCGCCGACTATCAGAGGAAAAGAGAAGGATTGTAGGGGAGGAGATAGCCCGGCTTCTTGCAGCCGGCTTCATTATGGAAGTCTTCTTTCCAGAGTGGCTCGCCAACCCGGTCCTCGTGCTAAAGAAGAACAACAAGTGGGGCATGTGTATAGACTACACAAGCCTCAACAAGGCCTGCCCTAAAGATCCCTTTGCCCTGCCGAGGATTGACCAAGTGATAGACTCCACGGCCGAATGCGAGCTGTTGAGTTTCCTGGATGCTTACTCAGGATATCACCAGATAAAGCTAGATCCGGATGACCGCCTGAAGACCGCCTTCATCACGCCATTTGGAGCCTTCTGCTACCTGACTATGACATTCGGCTTGAGAAATGCCAGAGCCACTTTTTAGCGTTGCATGCAGAAGTGCCTCCTCAAGCAACTGGGCAGAAACGCCCACGTCTACATAGACGACATTGTGGTGAAGACGGAGAAGCGCGGCACCTTGCTGGAAGACCTCAAAGAAACATTTGAGAACTTACACCGATTCCAAATCAAGCTCAACCCCAAGAAATGCGTGTTCGGAGTGCCAGCCGGCCAGCTCCTAGGCTTCCTGGTCTCTAAACGCGGCATTGAATGCAACCCGGTAAAGATCAAGGCCATCGAGAGGATGGCAATCCCCACCAAGCTTCGAGACATCCAGAAGTTCACCGGATGCTTGGCCTCCTTAAACCGCTTCATCAGCCGGCTCGGAGAGAAAGCTCTCCCCCTCTACCGCCTCATGAAGAAGAGCACTCACTTCGAGTGGAATGACTAGGCCGACCAAGCTTTTCACGAGCTGAAGAAGATGCTGGCGACGCCGCCTGTCCTGGCGGCGCCGACTGAGAAAGAGCCCATGCTCCTTTACATTGCCGCAACCAGCCGGGTGGTCAGCACCGTTATCGTAGTCCAACGCCCAGAAGAGGGCCGAGCCCAGCCGGTCCAGAGGCCGATGTACTATTTGAGCGAGGTGCTGTCCGCCTCAAAGCAGAACTACCCGCACTACCAGAAGATGTGTTACGGCGTGTACTTCACCGCCAAGAAGCTGAAGCCCTACTTTGAAGAGCATCCCGTCACGGTCATATGCACCGCCCCGCTGGCCGAGATCATAGGCAGCCGGGATGCATCCGGCCAGGTGGCGAAATGGGCCATCGAGCTGGCCCCTTACACGATCTTCTACCAGCCCCACACCGCCATCAAGTCCCAAGCACTGGCCGACTTCCTCGTCGACTGCCGAGACCCAGTACCTCCCACCGGCTCCCGACTCCACCCATTGGCACATGCACTTCGACGGGTCCAAGATGCGCACCAGCTTGGGAGCCGGCGTCGTCCTCACCTCTCCCAAGGGTGACAAGCTCAGATACACGCTGCAGATTCACTTTGCCGCCTCCAACAATGTAGCCGAGTACGAGGCACTCATACATGGGCTCTGGCTTGCCAAGGAACTCGGCATCCGCCGGATTCTATGTTATGGCGACTTGGACTTGGTGGTTTAGCAATCATCCGGCGACTGGGACGCCAAGGACACAAATATGGAAAGCTACCGCTTCCTGGTTCAGCAACTCAGTGGATACTTTGAAGGATGCGAGTTCCTCCACGTACCGCGAGCCGACAACGAGCCAGGCAATGCCCTGGCTCGAATAGGCTCCACTCGACAAGCAATACCAACCGGTGTCGCTCTACAACGCCTCCTCAAGCCGTCCATCAAGCCGTCTCCAGAGTCTGATTCTATCTTCGTGCCGCCTGACCCCGACGTGGTCGGGTCCGGCTCGAAGAACCAAGCAGTCGGCCCGGGGACTTCGGTAGCCGGCTCAGGGACTTCCGCAGTTACGCCCGATCCGAGGACCGCCACACCCGGCTCGGGGACTGCGGTAGTCGGCCCGGGGATTGCACCAACAGAACAGCCGGCGACCGACTCCAGCATTTCGCCACCCAACCCGCCCACCCTGGTAGCAGTAGCCACATTGGCAATAGAAGAAGTCACGGCTCCATCATGGGCTCAGTCCATCCTCAACTTCCTAGTAAACAAAGATCTGTCGGCTGACGAAACAGAGGCAAGACAAGTCCAACACCGAGCCGGAGCATACACAATCGTTAACAGAGAGCTCGTCAAGCGCAGTGTCACTGGAGTCCTCCAACGATGCGTCGAGCAGGAGAAGGGCATTGCAATCCTCAGAGACATCCACCAAGGAGAATGCGGCCACCATGCGGCCTCAAGATCACTCGTCGCCAAAGCTTTCCGCCATGGTTTCTTTTGGCCGGTTGCTTTGGACGACGCCAAAGAATTGGTTAAACATTGCAAAGGGTGCCAACTCTTCAGCTCCAAGCAACACATGCCGGCTTTGGCACTCAAGACCATTCCCCTCACCTGGCCCTTCGCCGTTTGGGGACTGGACATGGTGGGCCCATTCAAGACGGCGCGCGGCGGCATGACGCATTTGCTCGTCGTCGTGGACAAATTCACCAAGTGGATTGAGGCAAAGCCGATCAAGAAGCTGAATGGGCCGACTGCCGTGACATTCATCGTAGATATAACAACTCGGTACGGCGTGCCACACAGCATCATCACCGACAATGGCACGTTTCTGCGCAACGCAAGGCATCCGGCTGGACTTAGCGTCCGTCGCCCACCCGTAGTCAAACGGCCAGGTCGAGCGAGCCAACGGCCTCATCCTCTCCGGCATCAAGCCCTGACTAGTCGTACCACTGGAGCGTTCAGCCGGCTGTTGGCTCGATGAGCTGCCGGCTGTCCTCTGGAGTCTACGCACTATCCCAAACAAGTCAACCGGCTTCACTCCTTTCTTCCTCGTGTACGGTGCCGAGGCGATCATCCCAACCGACATCGAGTTCGACTCACCCTGGGTAACCATGTACACAGAGGCAGAGCCAGAGGCCAAGGAAGCACGAGAAGATGGTGTCGACCTGCTGGAAGAAGGCCGGCTGTTAGTCCTCAGCCGGTCTGCCATCTACCAGCAGGGTCTGCGCCGCTACCACAGTCGGAAGGTCAGACCAAGGTCCTTCCAAGAGGGTGACCTAGTGCTCCGGCTGATCCAGCGAACAGCCGGCCAGCACAAGCTCTCGGCCCCTTGGGAGGGCCCCTTCGTCATCAGCAGAGCTTTAGGCAACGACTCCTACTACCTAATCGACGCAGAGAAGCCCAAGGCACGCAAGAGAGACGACTCCGGCAAGGAGTCGGAACGACCATGGAACGCCAACCTCCTTCAAAGATTTTACAGCTGAAAAGCAGTATGTATCACGCTAACTTTTGTACTAAGTACGAGACAATAGGCCCCCCGAGGAGGGCTCGGGGACTGCCATCTTTTATCTATGAATGAAGAGTGTCATGCTTATAACCTTGTCATTTCATTTACTTGTTCCGTCCGGCACCGGGTTCGACTAGTCGGCCCGGGGACTAGCCGACTGGAGTTATATTAGAAGTCCTACCCGCGGTCAGACAAGTAGTGTGTCGACACCCAAGCTTAGCTCTTGCCAAAGTCGCAGTTCGAAGAACCGGCTGTCCGGCTAGCAAGAGTCAAAAGCAGGAAAGGATGCCCACACGAAAAATGGCTAGGGACCAACGGACTAAATATAACGAAAGCCGGTTTGCTTCCTACCGCCGACCGACTACCAGAGTAGCCGGTCGGCCGGTTTCCATTCACTTCACTTCAATCCAAGAAAGCTCGAGTACTTGCCTCCCCAAAGAGGGAAGGCGGCAAAGGAAAAAAGCCTAAGGATAAAAAGCATACGCGAATGGAAACCAAACACGCACACAATAATATTTACATAAAAGACCTCCAAGAGGCCATCATTCAACATAGTTTGAATACACCCCCAGTGGGTGGAACTGTGAAAGTTTAATAAAGATTGTTCAAAAGGCAACAAGTAGGAAAAACAAGGACGGCAGGTTAAGCCGGCGGGGCGACCGACGAGCCGGGCTGATCGGTGGAGACGGTTGTGCCGGCTGAAGGAGCGGCCGGCTGGCAAACCTCGGCTTGATCACCACCTCCCGCAGAGGGCGCGCTTCCGCGCGCCTCGTTGCTGGAGGCACGGTCAGCCTGAGGTCGGCCGGTTGTTTCACTGGCCGGCTCGACGTCTTCACCGTCCTCTTCTTCGTCGTCTTTGCCTTCGTCGCTGGAGGCGATCTCCCCTACTGAGTCCTCGCCCACCGCCAGGTTCAGCCCGAACCACTCCTCCGGCTGGGCAACGTCGTCATCATTGATTTCAGGCGCAAAAATGTTGGTGTCGGTGCACTCGGCGATCGTCGAGGCACGCTGAGCGATTGCCGGCCGCACCTCCTCCAGCTCCGCGTCGGCCTCCAGCCGCCAAGTCCGCAGCTGGTCCAGGTTCAGCCCTGGGTACCAGGCTCGGACGAACTCCAACGCCCGCCCGGCTCCAAGCCGGGCCGCCGACGCCTTCCAAGCTTCAAAGCGACCGACTGCAACCTCCAGCCAGTCGGCGGTCTGGCTCGGGGTGCAGGGGATCATCTCGCCGGGCCAGAGGGCGGCCAACACTTGCGCTCCGGCACGTTGGAGGCGGCAAAGCATCCGATGAGCCGGCTGCAGCCGCGCTTGGACCGCCAAGAGCTGCTCCTCAAGCGTCTGATTCGCGTCCGGCGCAATGCTGACCACCGCCTGACGGCACGCCTCGCGATGGGCTTCGATGGTTTGGGCGGCGAAGGCGGAGTAGCCGGGAAAGTAGTCTGCACAGAGAGCAAGAAGCAGCTCAAGCCAGAGCAAAAACCAGGCGGCCGGGGGCAGGAGAGGCGCAAGGAAGGCAGCTTACCGTCGATCAAGTCCTCGACGCGGCCGAAGCCTTCGGTCAGCGCTTGCCGGGTCTCAGCCCAGCCCACCGCCTCGGTCTCGAACTCTGCCTTCAGGGCGGCTTCGCTATCCTGCGCTTTCTTCAGGGCCGCCTTGTGGCTCTCCTCCTGGTCAGCCAGCTTCTGGGCCAGATGGTCATGCTCCTGGACCAGGGCAGCGTACTTGGCATCCTTGGTGCGAAGGGCGGTCTGTGCTTCACCGAGCTCCCTCCTCAAGTCGGCGTTGGCCCCTGAAAGCACGAAGGACAAAAGAAAAAACCATTGAGGAAAAAGTCATCAAGGAAGATCCGACCCGACTGCTCAGCAGTCGGCCCGAATCTCGGGGACTACACCCAGTGGGTGCGCTGACGCGCCCCCACAGGAGACAAACAAGATCAAGCACTTACTTCGGCTGTTGACCAGGTCTTTGGTCTTCCGACCCAACTCCTGAGCCTGGGAGTTGAAGGCGGTAGCACGAGAGTTATGATACTCCTGGAAGATCAGACAGGAGGCGAGAATAAGGTAGTCGTCAAGGAAGATTCGACCGACTGCTCGGCAGTCGGCCCGAATCTCGGGGACTACACCCAGTGGGTGCACTGACGCGCCCCGACGGAAGAAATCAAGAGAACAAATCGACCAAGGAAAAAAGACTCACCCGGATGGCGGCCCACGTCGAAAGGAACTCCTAAGTGTACTGCTGCAGCAAGGCGGCCTGAGCTTGAAGCCGGCTCCGGACCTCTTGGGCCGCCATGTTTAGCTCGCCATTCCCCCCGCTGGGAGTCCACTCGGATGTGGCGGTGCTAGCCGCCTCCAGGGCCTCCGCCGACTGGCCGGCGCCTGCAACTCGGCGCGACTCCGGCGCAGCGGTGCCTCCCCCTGCGCACCGGCGCGTTACCGGCTGCACCTCGAGGCCGGTTCCGACCTCCGGCTCACCCCCGGCCGGCTCCTCTGGCGCCACTGACGATTGGCCGCCTTGGCCTGCTCCGGTTGGCGCTGCCGGCGGCACTCTCTCCGTGAAGACTGCGGGGTCCTCCCTTCTCTCCATCGATGGCGGGTCTTGGCCGATTTCCTCTGCCAGGAGCAATGGGGTGTCAGGGGCCACGGCTCGAAGGGGAATGGCGAGCAGCGGAGGCTGGTTACGCGAACCCTCCGCCTCCGTCTCAGCGGCCGCCGCCTCCACCTGGGCCTTGGCTGCCGCGTCGGCCTGCTCCTTCGCCGCCTGGGCGGCCGCTCATTCCGCCGCCTCCCGCTCCTCCCGCGCCTCATGGGCGTTCCACTCTGTGGCCTCCCTGAGGTCGGCGCGGGGGTCCATGCGGCGGGAACCAGAAGACCCTCCAGTCGGCCCAACTACGGAGCCGCCCAGACCTTGCTCAAGGGAAAGCGGCGCCATGTCCAGCGAGCGGGGAAGGGTTAGGAAGAATGATCAACAGAAGGGAACAATGAAAAGCATGTGTCCAAGCAATCGACGACTTACGCTGAGACCGCCTGAGGCTGCTTCACCACCTTGCGGAAGTGGGCCGCCTTCGCGGCCGCCTCATCTCGTTTGGTCGCCGCGGTGGAGGCCTTGGACTTCTTCGGCCGGCTGCCGAAGAGGACTGACGCGGCCCGTCACTTCTGTGCACCGCTGCTGACAGCCGGCGCGGTAGACGAGCCCGCGCCTTGGTGGTCGGACGCCGGCTGGCGTCGCGGGGCGACTTCGACTTCGGCATCATCCGACCAGTCCTCGAAGCCGGCAGTAAGCCCTGTGCCTCTGGGCTCGTCGTTTTCCCCCATGACGGCGTCTTCCATGGTGGCCGCTCCCAAATCCGGGTCATCAACGTCATCCACCGTGCGGTCGGGGGCGTACTGGCGTTCTATCCCTGCTGCCCCGGTCGACGGCGGAAGGAGGGGGTTCTGCTAAAGAGAACCGACTGATCAGAAGCCGGCCATCATGAGGCCGGCTACCAACAAAAAGAAGAAAGAGAGGAAAGCTTACCACAGGCGGAGGGTTGGCGCGAGAATACGGCGCCTTGCCATATCGCCAGTCCTCGGCGACCTTGCAATTGGAGATATGATTCACCATGTACGACACCTCCGTATGAGGCATCTCCCTGGTGCTCAGCCGGCTTGGGTCGAAGCGGCCGCTCATTTGACACATCATGTGGGGCCGGCTTTGGAGAGGAAGTAGCCGGCGCTCCACGAAGGCGGCCGCCAAGTCGGCACCGGTCAGGCCTTCCGACTGGATCATCACCCGTAGCTGGGAGACGGCTGCGTTCCCGGCTTGAGACAGTGACCTGGACCGGAAACTCCAGGAGGGTTGCCTCCCAGCCGGCGGGCCGGCTACGTAAGCCGGCAAGTTGACGCGGTCTCCTTGCCGGGCGACGTTCTTCACGTAGAAGTACGACTTCTGCCAGAGCTTCACCGACTGGATCAGGGGGATGGACAGGAACGGATTGTTCTCGCCCGACCTCCTCATGGCGACGTAGGCCCCGCAGGGGGCAGGCACACCTACGACGACGGTGCCGAGTTTGCTCTAGAAGAATTCCCCCCAGAGCTCCAGCGTGGGGAGCACTCCCAAGAAACCTTCGCAGAGAGAGACGAAGGCCGGCAGCAGCATCACCGCGTTGGGCGTGAGGTGATGCGGCTGGAGATTGTAGAATTCAAGGAAGGAGCGCAAGAACCCGCTCGCCGGAAGGCCGAAGCCATGCAGGAAGTGCGAGCGGAAGACGACCCGCTCGCCCTCCTCCGGTGCCGACGAGATCTCCTCCTCCGGTGCCAGGCGGACCCGTACGAGGTTGGCGTCGGGCAGGAGCCAAGTCAGGCGGAGGAACTCAACGTGGTCCTCATGGACGCTAGAGCCGTCCCACGAGCTCGACAGCGCCATAGGTGCGAGACGATGTGGCGGCGCGGCGGCGCTGAGACGAGAAGCTGCGGCGGCAGTGAGAGGAAGTAAGGAAGACGAGGAGGGGGCGAAGTGAGAGAGAGCGTGTGAACCTCTGTCTCTCCCCCCTCCCCCTACTTATAGGCCTGCGTGGCGGAGCCGAGGAGGCGTGGCGTGGGGAAACGAGGGGATCGACCGTGCCCACTCCCCCACGTCCCGCGTTTATTGCGCCCTAACGGCGAAATAAAATCGCCATGGGGAGGCGAGCGGTCCACCTGGGCCGCAGAAGATCAGCGCTCGGGCTGAGGCCTAGGAGTGGCGGGCCCGGGCCTGCGGCGGCGTCCCGTCGCGCGCGTGCACTGGCAGGCCTTCTCTGCCACGTGGCCCACGCAGGGGGGCCCGTGGTCAGCACCCGGGTGAACCACTTTCCCACCTGCAAGACACAGAGCTCTCCAAAATCGGCATACACCAGCAAAGCCGGCTCCTCAGGGTAGGAAGCTGACCAAGCTTCTCGTCCCTCTGCCCGCCTTGAAGCTCGCTCAGCTTCCGGGACTACTGTCGGAGTAAATAGCCATGGGTAGCCAAGCCGGCTTCCCCTGGCCCTTCTGAAAAAATTATGAGCCCGTCCGGCTCTCGAGCCCAAGACATGGGGCCGCCTTCCCCTTGCTGGCCGTCGCCCGGGCCGGTTGTCGGAAGGTGGCCCGACTTTAGCCCTCACAAAGGAGGCCACGAGAGGGCCGACTTCAAGAAGCCGGCCTCGAGAAGGCCGACTCCAAGAAGCCGGCTCCCACAAAGCGGCCGAGACCGCACCCTCAAAGTTTGCATCCACCTAACGGCGGCGTGATGGGGCGTGGCTACAGTGAAGCCTGCCACCCCCAAATCCCGGAGCACGACCGACACAGTGCGCCGTACGGGTGGCCATGACCCGTCCGGCGCAGCACTGTTGCCATGTTGACCCTGATGTCATCCATGTGGACTGCCAGTACGGCCCGCGGGTGGTGGGCCCCTTCGGGCAGAGAGACACCCGAAGGCGGCCATGCCTCCCCTAGTCGGCCCAAGACAAAGCCGACTCCCCACAGCCGGCTTGCCGCCTTCCTCGAAGGAGACGCCCCATTAAGGAGACAAGACGCGGTGAGGCTACAGCAATAGCCCACCGGGCGGCGATACTGTAGCCACGCCTACCACGACGAAGCCCACGTCACCAAGATAGGGCAACAGTGACCAGCCGCCGACCAGATCCTGGACGGTGGGGCCTGCCTGTCGACCAAGGGGCCGGCAGCCGGCGGGACCCACTAGTCGGCGGGCCCCAGCGGCCTGCGCAGAAGCCGGCAAGCGCAGTCATAGACGGTTGGGCCCCGCGCCCAGTCGGATTACCATTGTACCCCTGGGGGGTAGGCCTATATAAACCCCCCGGGGCGCCCATGCAAAGGGTTCGACCCCTAGCTAGTTTTGGACACCTCACGAGGAGAAGAAGCAGGCCAGCCGACCCTTCTTCCTCCTCCCACCGAACAGCTCAAGGAGCATTGTGTAGTTACTTGTCCTTCTAGTGATCATGCGGAGACCCCGCAGAGCAGCAGTAGGGGTGTTATCTCCACGCAGAGCCCCGAAGCTGGGTAAGATCCGCCGGCGTGCATGTCTTCGCCTCATCCTGTTTCCAGGCACCGGCGATGTCTTACTAGATCCCACAATGATAAGCCACCCGTTGGCATATGTCGCACCTACCACCCGACAAAATGGGAATGAATTTCAAACACCAGGCCACCGTTGATTGCCGACAAAACATTGAGATGTCTGGTTTTTTAATTCTAGTAAATCCAAAACTCGTCTAAAATTCATGAAACTTGGCATGCTATCATGGAATGGCACCCCACATGATGTGGTATTTTTCGTGTCCATTTTGAGAGAAGGCGCACTCGAATAATGACAGCCAACAAAGGCATTTTGAAAAAATAGCTACCACTTTAATATCTCAAACGTTTGTATAATTCAAATCGTGTGCGTTCTGTTAACCATTCACGTGACGCCACATGTCTTGGTTTTAATGGCTATAGGAGGGGTCGTGCGAACAGCTGCTTGACCTTGACTGAACGGGAGGCATGCGAGCGCAGTCTGTTGCGCAGGCTGACCGAGAGGCGTGCAAGCTGTCCTCCAATGTGCAGGCTCATCGAGAAGCGTGCGAGCTGTATGCTGTGTAGGCTCACTGGGAAGCGAGCCCTTTGACTTCCATGGCCGCCCACCTCCCTCTCCATTAATGGCGCCTGAGCCGATGCTTAATACGGGCAACCTTACTATTCGCCTCCCATTCCCCTCCCCCCCCCCCACAGACCTCCACCGCCATGGCGCAGAATGATCATCTACCACTAGTCTTCAAGTTTGGTGAAGTCGACTCCGAGCCAGAGGAGATAGAAAATAAGGAGGAGTGGGGCCTCATGGACATGGCCCAGAACGAGCTGGTTGTTGTGGTTGCTGCCCCCGCTCCCGTCCCAGCTACCATCCCCGCACCCGCGCCAGCGACCATCCCTGTAGCATTGACGGGCTTGTCGCCCAGCACTATCGCAGAGCTGGAAGCCACGGGCGTCAGCGAGGTCTCCGCAGACCCGCGCGAGCTCGTGTACATGCCAGCACCAACGCCCGTGCCCGTGCGCACCCCTCCACCCACCGTGGCGCCGGCCCCCGTGCGTTTGGCTGCACCGCCGCGCCCGTGCGCGCCCCTCCACCCACCGTGGTGCCGGTCCCCGTGCGTTTGGCTGCACCCGCCCCGCCCGTGCCCATGCCCGTGCGCCCCTCCCCTCCCCCCCATAGCGGCATGGGACACTGTCGTCGACCGGTACATCACAGCGGCGCCAATTGCCATCCGCCCGCCCCACTCGTCGATCGCGCGATGACATGATGTTTGATTTACATGTGAAGAACATTTTGTGCTGCATTGAAGACATCAACAATGGCATCCCGGAGGACAACAACAACAACGATGGTGCGGCACGCCGCCTCCGCCGCCACCGGAAATATTTTTTTGGGGTTTAATATTGTATCTCAAATTCTCGATCATATGAATATAAATTCGCAGTGTGACTGAATGAAAGATATGGTTTGAACGAACTTGCGTTTTTCTCTCTTAATGTACAAACTTATCAAATGATTTTCTTTTGAAAATAATGTCAACGGTTTTTAAGTATAAAACACTCATCGCAAATGTTTTAGTTAGAACACCCGTATGCAAACCGACAGCTTCCCCAGGAAGCCAAGGGAAAATGTGCCGAGCAGGATTTCTGCATCCCTTCAACGCAAACGGTTGTTTTGCATGACCCGTGTGCAACCACGTACAAACAATTGGGTAAGACTTGCATATCTGTCATTTTGGGTATGTTGCCATTTCTCAAACTGGAAAGATTGACATTTGTTTATCAAGTAATATTGCCATTTTTCAACCTTGTAACACTGCGATTTGTCAAAATATGCAGCTACAAATCACTAGCACTTGCTACGTCTTGAGCTTGCGTTGGTTTTCCCCAAAGAGGAAGGGATGATGCAGCAGAGTAGCGTAAGTATTTCCCTCGGTTTTTGAGAACCAAGGTATCAATCCAGTAGGAGCCCACGCTCAAGTCCATCGTACCTGCACAAAGCGATAGCTACTCGCAACCAACGCGATTAGGGATTGTCAAGCCCTTCATGGTCACTTACGAGAGTGAGATCTGATAGATAGAATATTTTTGGTATTTTTGATATAAAGATGCAAAGTAAAAAGTAAAAGCAAAGTAAATAGCAAAACAATATAAAAGTGATGGAGATTGATATGATGAGAATAGACCTGGGGGCCATAGGTTTCACTAGTGGCTTCTCTCAAGAGCATAAGTATTCTACGGTGGGTGAACAAATTACTGTTGAGCAATTGATAGAATTGAGCATAATTATGAAAATATCTAGGCATGATCATGTATATAGGCATCACGTCCGTGACAAGTAGATCGAAACGATTCTGCATCTACTACTATTACTCCACTCATCGACCGCTATCCAGCATGCATCTAGAGTATTAAGTTAAAAACAGAGTAACGCCTTAAGCAAGATGACATGATGTAGAGAGATAAATTCATGCAATATGAAATAAACCCCATCTTGTTATCCTCGATGGCAACGATACAATACGTGCCTTGCTGCCCCTTCTATCACTGGGTAAGGACACCGCAAGATCGAACCCAAAGCTAAGCACTTCTCCCATGGCAAGAACTACCAATCTAGTTGGCCAAACCAAACGGATAATTCGAAGAGACTTGCAAAGATAACCAATCATGCATAAAAGAATTCAGAGAAGATTCAAATATTATTCATAGATAGACTTGATCATAAACCCACAATTCATCGGTCTCAACAAACACACCGCAAAAAGAAGATTACATCGAATAGATCTCCACGAGAGAGGGGGAGAACTTTGTATTGAGATTCAAAGAGAGAGAAGAAGCCATCTAGCTACTAACTATGGACCCGAAGGTCTGAGGTAAACTACTCACACTTCATCGGAGGGGCTAGGATGATGTAGAAGCCCTCCGTGATGACGGCCCTCTTCCGGCGGAGCTCCGGAACAGGCCCCAAGATGGGATCTCGTGGATACAGAAAGTTGCGGCGGTGGAATTAGGTTTTTGGCTCCTGTTCTGATCGTTTGGGGGTACGTGTGTATATATAGGAGGAAGGAGTACGTCGGTGGAGCACCGATGGGCCCACGAGGCAGGGGGCGCCCTAGGGGGGCGCCCCCACCCTCGTGACCACCTCTTTGATCCCTTGCAGTAGGGTCCAAGTCTCCTGGATCACGTTCGGTGAGAAAATCACGTTTCCGAAGATTTTATTCCGTTTGGACTCCGTTTGATATTCCGTTTATCCGAAACACTGAAATAGGCAAAAAACAGCAATTCTGGGCTGGGCCTCCGGTTAATAGGTTAGTCCCAAAAATAATATAAAAGTGGAAAATAAAGCCCAATATAGTCCAAAACAGTAGATAATATAGCATGGAGCAATCAAAAATTATAGATACGTTGGAGACGTATCAGGCATCCCCAAGCTTAATTCCTGCTCGTCCTCGAGTAGGTAAATGATAAAAAGAGAATTTTTGATGCGGAGTGCTACTTGGCATAATTTCAATGCAAATCTTCTTAATTGTGGTATGAATATTCAGATTAGAAAGATTCAAGATAAAAGTTTATATTGACATAGAAAATAATAATACTTCAAGCATACTAACAAAGCAATTATGTCTTCTCAAAATAACATGGCCAAAGAAAGTTATCCCTACAAAATCATATAGTCTGGCTATGCTCCATCTTCCCCACACAAAGTATTTAAATCATGCACAACCCCGATGACAAGCCAAGCAATTGTTTCATACTCTAACTTTTTCAAAACTTTTTCAATCTTCACGCAATACATGAGCGTGAGCCATGGATATAGCACTATAGGTGGAATAGAATGGTGGTTGTGGAGAGGACAAAAAGGAGAAGATAGTCTCACATCAACTAGGCGTATCAACGGGCTATGGAGATGGCCATCAATAGATATCAATGTGAGTGAGTAGGGATTGCCATGCAACGGATGCACTAGAGCTATAAGTATATGAAAGCTCAAAAAGAAACTAAGTGGGTGTGCATCCAACTTGCTTGCTCATGAAGACCTAGGGCAATTTGAGGAAGCCCATCATTGGAATATACAAGCCAAGTTCTATATTGAAAAAAATCCCACTAGTATATGAAAGTGATAACATGAGAGACTCTCTACTATGAAGATCATGGTGCTACTTTGAAGCACAAGTGTGGTAAAAGGATGGTAACATTGTCCCTTCTCTCTTTTTCTCTCATCATTTTTTTTGTTTGGGCCTTTTCTCTTTTTTTTATGGCCTCCCTTTTTTATTTTTATTTTTTTCGTCCGGAGTCTCATCCCGACTTATGGGGGAATCATAGTCTCCATCATTCTTTCCTCACTGGGACAATGCTCTAATAATGATGATCATCACACTTTTATTTTTCTTATAACTCAACAATTACAACTCGATACTTAGAACAAAATATGACTCTATGTGAATGCATCCGGCGGTGTGCCGGGATATGCAATATGACAATGATGAAGTGTGTCATGATGAACTAGATGGTGGAAAGTTGCATGGCAATATATCTCGGAATGGCTATGGAAATGCCATAATAGGTAGGTATGGTGGCTGTTTTGAGGAAGGTATATGGTAGGTGTATGATACCGGCGAAAGTTGCGCGGTATTAGAGAGGCTAGCAAAGGTGGAAGGGTGAGAGTGCGTATAATCCATGGACTCAACATTAGTCATAAAGAACTCATATACTTATTGCAAAAATCTAGAAGTTATCAAAGCAAAGTATTACGCGCATGCTCCTAGGGGGATAGATTGGTAGGAAAAGACCATCGCTCGTCCCCGACCGCCACTCATAAGGAAGACAATCAATAAATAAATCATGCTCCGACTTCATCACATAACGGTTCACCATACGTGCATGCTACGGGAATCACAAACTTCAACACAAGTATTCTTTAAATTCACAACTACTCAACTAGCATGACTTTAATATTATCACCTCCATAACTCAAAACAATTATCATGCTTCAATCTTTTCTTAGTATTCAACACACTCAAAAGAGAGTTTCACAAATCTTGAATACCAAGCATATTATTATTAGGCAAATTACCATGCTATTAAGAGACTCTCAAATTAATTTAAGTGAAGCATGAGAGATCAATAGTTTCTTTAAAACATATCCACCACCGTGCTCTAAAAGATCTAAGTGAAGCACATAGAGCAAAATTATAAGCTCAAAAGATATAAGTGAAGCACATAGAGTAAAATTATCTAGCTCAAAGGATATAAGTGAAGCACATAGAGCAAAACTACTTAGCTCAATAGATATAAGTGAAGCACATACAGCAAAACTACTTAGCTCAAAAGATATAAGTGAAGCACATAGAGTATTCTATCAAATTTTAATTCATGTATGGCTCTCTCAAAAGGTGTGTACAGCAAGGATGATTGTGGCATACTAACAAACAAAGACACAAATAATACAAGACGCTCCAAGCAAAACACATATCATGTTGGTGAATAAAAATATAGCTCCAAGTAAATTACCGATGGAAGTGGACGAAAGAGGGGATGCCTTCCGGGGGCATCCCCAAGCTTTGACTTTTTGGTGTCCTTGGATTATCTTGGGGGTGCCATCGGCATCCCCAAGCTTAGGCTCTTGCCACTCCTTGTTCCATGATCCATCAAAAGAATTCACCCAAAACTTGAAAACTTCACAACACAAAACTCAAAATAGAAAACTCGTGAGCTCCGTTAGCGAAAGAAAACAAAAGACCACTTCAAGGTACTGTAATGAACTCATTCTTTATTTATATTGGTGTTAAACCTACTGTATTCCAACTTCTCTATGGATTATAAACTATTTTACTAGCCATAGATTCATCAAAATAAGCAAACAACACACGAAAAACAGAATCTGTCAAAAACAGAACAGTCTGTAGTAATCTGTAGCTAGCGCAAGATCTGGAACCCCAAAAATTCTAAAATAAATTGCTGGACGTGAGGAATTTATCTATTAATCATCTGCAAAAATAATTAACTAAATATCACTCTTCAAATAAAAATGACAGCAGTTCTCGTGAGCGCTAAAGTTTCTGTTTTTTACAGCAAGTTCAACAAGACTTTCCCCAAGTCTTCCCAACGGTTCTACTTGGCACAAACACTAATTAAACACAAAAAACACAACCAAAACAGAGGCTAAATAATTTATTTATTACTAAACAGGAGCAAAAAGCAAGGAATAAAAATAAAATTGGGTTGCCTCCCAACAAGCGCTATCGTTTAACGCCCCTAGCTAGGCATAACGAGCAAGAATAGATCTAGGTATTGCCATCTTTGGTAGGCAATCCATAAGTGGCTCTCATGATAGTTTCATATGGTAATTTTATTTTCTTTCTTGGAAAGTGTTCCATGCCCTTTTTTAATGGAAATTGAAATCTAATATTCCCTTCCTTCATATCAATAATCGCACCAACCGTTCTAAGGAAAGGTCTACCAAGAATAATAGGGCAAGAAGGATTGCAATCTATATCAAGAACAATGAAATCTACGGGCACATAATTCCTATTTGCAACAATAAGAACATCATTAATCCTTCCCATAGGTTTCTTAATAGTGGAATCCGCAAGATGCAAGTTTAGAGAGCAATCATCAAAGTTACGGAAATCTAGTAAATCACACAAAGTCTTGGGAATAGTAGAGACACTAGCACCCAAATCACACAAAGCATAAAACTCATGATCTTTAATTTTAATTTTAATAGTTGGTTCCCACTCATCATAGAGTTTTCTAGGGATAGAAACTTTCAATTCAAGTTTTTCTTCATAAGATTGCATCAAGGCATCAACAATATGTTCGGTGAAGGCTTTATTTCGATTATAAGCATGTGGAGAATTTAGCACGGATTGCAACAAGGAAATACAATCAATCAAAGAGCAACTTTCATAATTAAATTCCTTGAAATCCAATATAGTGGGTTTAGCAACATCTAGATTTTTATTTCTTTCAATCCCACTTTCATCAATTTCATCATTAAAATCTAAATACTCCGAATTTTTAGAACGCCTTCTAGGTAAAGGAAGATCATATTCAGTTTCATCAAGATTCATATTGCAAAATAAAGATTTAATTGGAGACACATCAATAACTTTTAGATCTTCATCTTGATTTTCATAGGAATTGGAAGAACACGCTTTAATAAAGGCATCTTTGGAAGCACGCATCCTAGCGGTTCTTTCCTTACACTCATCAATTGAAATTCTCATGGCTTTTAGAGACTCATTAATATCATGCTTAGGTGGAATAGATCTAAGTTTCAAAGCATCAACATCAAGAGCAATTCTATCAACGTTTCTAGCCAAATCATCAATCTTAAGCAATTTTTCTTCAATCATAGCATTAAAATTCTTTTGCGAAGAAATAAATTCTTTAATATTAGATTCAAAATCAGAGGGCATCTTATTATAATTTCCATAAGAGTTGTTGTAGGAATTCCCATAATTATTAGAAGGATTACTAGGATATGGCCTAGGATTAAAATTCCCTCTATAAGCGTTGTTACCAAAATTATTCCTACCAACAAAATTCACATCCATAGATTCATTATTATTCTCAATCAAAGTAGACAAAGGCATATCATTAGGATCAGAAGAAACACTCTTAGTAGCAAATAATTTCATAAGTTCATCCATCTTTCCACTCAACACATTAATTTCTTCTATCGCATGCACTTTTTTATTAGAAGTTCTTTCAGTATGCCATTGAGAATAATTAACCATAATATTATCTAGGAGTTTAGTAGCATCTCCTAAAGTGATTTCCATAAAAGTGCCTCCCGCGGCCGAATCTAAAAGATTTCTAGAAGCAAAATTCAATCCGGCATAAAAGTTTTGTATAATCATCCACAAATTCAAACCATGAGTAGGGCAATTATGTATCATTAATTTCATTCTCTCCCAAGCTTGTGCAACATGTTCATGATCAAGTTGTTTAAAGTTCATTATATCGTTTCTAAGAGAGATGATCTTAGCGGGAGGAAAATACTTAGAGATAAAAGCATCTTTGCACTTGTTCCATGAATCTATACTATTCTTAGGCAAAGACGAAAACCAAGCTTTAGCACGATCTCTAAGCGAAAAAGGAAATAGCTTCAATTTAACGACATCATTATTGACATCTTTTTTCTTTTGCATATCACATAAATCAATGAAGCTATTCAGATGAGTAGCGGCATCTTCACTAGGAAGGCCGGCGAATTGATCTTTCATAACAAGATTCAACAAAGCAGTATTAATTTCACAAGATCCAGCATCGGTAAGAGGAGAAATCGGAGTGCTAAGGAAATCATTATTATTGGTATTGGTGAAGTCACACAATTTAGTAGTATCTTGAGCCATCGCGACAAACAAGCAATCTAACACACGAGCAAACAAAAAGCAAGCGGACAAAAGAGGCAAATAGAGAGGGAGGATAGAGAGAGAGGGCGAATAAAACGGCAAGGGCGAATTGGGGGAGAGGAAAACGAGAGGCAAATGGCAAATAATGTAATGCGAGAGATAGGGATTGTGATGGGTACTTGGTATATTGACTTTTTGTGTAGACTCCCCGGCAACGGCGCCAGAAATCCTTCTTGCTACGTCTTGAGCTTGTGTTGGTTTTCCCCGAAGAGGAAGGGATGATGCAGCAGAGTAGCGTAAGTATTTCCTCAGTTTTTGAGAACCAAGGTATCAATCCAGTAGGAGCCCACGCTCAAGTCCCTCGTACCTGCACAAAGCGATAGCTACTCGCAACCAATGCGATTAGGGGTTGTCAAGCCCTTCACGGTCACTTACGAGAGTGAGATCTGATAGATAGAATATTTTTGGTATTTTTGATATAAAGATGCAAAGTAAAAAGTAAAAGCAAAGTAAATAGCAAAACAATATAAAAGTGATGGAGATTGATATGATGAGAATAGACCCGGGGGCCATAGGTTTCACTAGTGGCTTCTCTCAAGAGCATAAGTATTCTACGGTGGGTGAACAAATTACTGTTGAGCAATTGATAGAATTGAGCATAATTATGAGAATATCTAGGCATGATCATGTATATAGGCATCACGTCCGTGACAAGTAGATCGAAACGATTCTGCATCTACTACTATTACTCCACTCATCGACCGCTATCCAGCATGCATCTAGAGTATTAAGTTAAAAATAGAGTAACGCCTTAAGCAAGATGACATGATGTAGAGAGATAAATTCATGCAATATGAAATAAACCCCATCTTGTTATCCTCGATGGCAACGATACAATACGTGCCTTGCTGCCCCTTCTGTCACTGGGTAAGGACACCGCAAGATCGAACCCAAAGCTAAGCACTTCTCCCATGGCAAGAACTACCAATCTAGTTGGCCAAACCAAACGGATAATTCGAAGAGACTTGCAAAGATAACCAATCATGCATAAAAGAATTCAGAGAAGATTCAAATATTATTCATAGATAGACTTGATCATAAACCCACAATTCATCGGTCTCAACAAACACACCGCAAAAAGAAGATTACATCGAATAGATCTCCACGAGAGAGGGGGAGAACTTTGTATTGAGATTCAAAGAGAGAGAAGAAGCCATCTAGCTACTAACTATGGACCCGAAGGTCTGAGGTAAACTACTCACACTTCATCGGAGGGGCTAGGATGATGTAGAAGCCCTCCGTGATGACGGCCCTCTTCCGGCGGAGCTCCGGAACAGGCCCCAAGATGGGATCTCGTGGATACAGAAAGTTGCGGCGGTGGAATTAGGTTTTTGGCTCCTGTTCTGATCGTTTGGGGGTAAGTGTGTATATATAGGAGGAAGGAGTACGTCGGTGGAGCACCGAGGGGCCCACGAGGCAGGGGGCATGCCCTAGGGGGGGGGGCGCCCCCACCCTCGTGACCACCTCTTTGATCCCTTGTAGTAGGGTCCAAGTCTCCTAGATCACGTTCGGTGAGAAAATCACGTTTCCGAAGATTTTATTCCATTTGGACTCCATTTGATATTCTGTTTATCCGAAACACTGAAATAGGCAAAAACAGCAATTCGGGGTTGGGCCTCCGGGTAATAGGTTAGTCCCAAAAATAATATAAAAGTGGAAAATAAAGCCCAATATAGTCCAAAACAGTAGATAATATAGCATGGAGCAATCAAAAATTATAGATACGTTGGAGACGTATCAGCACTATCAAATTTTTGCAACTAAAATCACTAGCACTATTCATATGGACACCACTAGCAGGTGTGAGTTCATGGACGCATATGCAAATGTACCATTGATTACAACGGGATACACGTTGGATTATAGATCATTTCCAACAAAACATTCTAGTAAACTTTTTCTCACACAACAAATACCAAAGCGATGAAATGAACTTCAGCTCAACCACCCGTCAGCGTTGGAAACACTTGCTTTGAACCAGAAGTGATTCTCTGGGAAGGGCCAGCTACTGTCAATCTCGAGACCAACTCGGGACTGATCATCGAGTCTGAAGCGGCCTATGTCAGGACCCATATTGGGACGGTAGGGAAGCATAGTAATGTCTAAGGTATAGATATAGTTGCTTCTCATAAATGGTAGTAACGTTGTGTCAACAGCAGCTGGATCGCCTTCCACCATCATTGGATAGTTTTGTCCAAGGAAAAGCGGGTTTCCTCCAAGACTTTCAATACTGGACCAGGGAGAAGGTGTTGGCACTAGTACACTAGTATCCATCCCGAATACCCTGCAACGGATGTTGGAATAGGTCCGGAGAATGCGACCATACGAGACAACACCTGCTTCCTTAGTAACATCAGCAGTGCCCCATATATAGACAAGAAGTGGTGATCCATCGGAATAAGTTGCCAGGCGACACTGAGTATATGGGTCCTGCTCGTCCTCATGCTCGTGAATAAAATTTTCAACTATAGGTGGTGGAATGTTCACAGGACCTTGGAAACACAAGAAGGTTAATTAGTAAAGGGAAACTAGCTAACCCGCATGCATGTGGATGAAAAAATTATAATTACGATGGAAGACAAACGTACCGAAATCATAAGGATTCCATGCAAAAACAGTGGCACGAGTTGTGGCAGCAAACACAAGACCATCGTGTTGAATTGCATCACAGTACTCATCCGTGTATAGAAACTGATTTTTGAGCAATATCCATCGAGTCGAACCATGAAGGACGGCAACAAGCTTGTCGAAGATAGTGACAACATAAGCATTCCTATAACCCCAAGAGCGGTTGGGAACTCGACAAAGTGCTATCTTCCATAGACGACAGTCAGCATGATTGTATTTGAACTCACGTAGAATACTGGTGTACTCAACCTCTAGGAACTCATCTGACAATTTTTGAAGTGGAAACCGGTGACGAGTGTACACATTCACAAGTTCCCACTCGCAGTTGTACCCAATATAAACAACCCAATCTCCATTTGTGCCTGCCCAAGCCTTGCCCTCAAGCGATGGCATTTTAACATCATATGTATCATTATCAAGCGGCATCAACTTACACAAGGTGAGGCTTCCCTCGCCCCCGTGCCAGTCAGAGGGTCACGACGAAGAAGATAGGGGAGATCAAACCGCTCATGGACCCTTGGGTTCCTTGTAATGATGTTATTAGTTGAGTCGAGAATGGTCTTGAACGAACCTGCCATGCTAGCCGAGGTGATGACGTCGCACCGATCAATGAGTTCCTCCACCGCGTCATCATTCAGATCGGGGCAAGAATAACGGGGTCGTTTCCGGCTTGTTCCCTCCATGGAGAAGACGGTCAAACAATGGTAGAAGGAAGGGTGAAGGCAAATGGAGGAGGGAGGAAGAGCTAGCATGCGACAGCAGTTCCAAATCGAGAGGGAAAGGCGAAGAGTCGGTGGATGGTTGCCACGGTACACGAAGAGGCGCCTGGGGAGCGAAGGTTGCCACAGAGGTCACACACTGACGACAAGGGCTGAGTGAACCGCATGCAGTCCCATCGCACAACACACACGTCTTGTTAAGTTGAACCATTGTTGTTCGCTTGTGTCAACGCAAATAGTTCATCCGAGTGAACCGCATGCCGTATATTTGCACACACCTTGATCTGGCTGACCGTTTCCTTTGTGTTGCCCAATCACAAACAATTCATCCGAGTGAACCGTATGATGTATATCGCACACACCTTCATCTGGCTGCCCGTTTCTTTTGTGTTGCCTAATCACAAACAGTTCATCCTAGTGAACCGTATGTTGTGTATCACACACGCCTTCATCTGGCTGCCCGTTTCTTTTGTTCCTCCTCATCGCAAACAGTTATATGAAACGTATGCCCTTCATCGCACACGCAACTAAATTCTAAATTGTGTTTGATGCATCCTCCATCGCAAATGTTTTCACCTTTTTTGACGGTTTTCATACACCACCGTTTGCGATTATTGCATCGCACACAGTTTCTCAAAGCTTCTCTGATTGTAGTGTCGCGTTACCAGCATCCTGCAGTAGTGCATATTACCGCAAAGATTTGAACTTTGGGTAGATAGTCATGACTCCATCATTTAAAGCACCATAGTTTGAAAACCATGGTAACTTTGAGAGTGTTTGTTCTATTTATGCATTATATAGGGTGAGAGTACTCATGAGTTGAATGTCTCCCCCTAAATATATGCCTACATCAAGACAAGACATTAAGTAAATCCATGCATGGGTACTAGATTTCACATAATGTTATCAAGCTCCAAGATACCATGTTCACGCCTAAGTTGACAAAACCTTGCTTCATCCAATGGTTTGGTAAAAATGTCGGTAAGTTTCATATCTCTACAACATGAGCAATATCAATGTCACCCTTTTGCATATGGCCTCTCAAGAAATGATACCAAATATCAATGTTCTTGGTGTCAAGATGATCACTAGGAGTCTCAGCAATCTTGATGGCACTTTCATTATCACATAGAAGAGGCACATGTCTATAGGTGATACCATAATCCTTCAAAGTTTGCCTCATCCATAGTAATTGAGTTGCACAACTGGCGGTTGCAATGTATTCAGCTTCGGCGGTGGAGAGAGAGACACAATTTTGCTTCTTCGGGGACCAACTTACCAAGCAGCGTCCAAGAAATTGACATGCACCGAAGGTGTACTTCCGTCCCACTTTGTCTCCAACCCAATCCGCATTTGTGTACCAAATGAGATCAAACTTTGCATCCTTGGGGTACCATAGACCCAACTTTGGGGTGTGAACAAGGTATCTAAGAATATGCTTAACCGCCTTATGATGAATTTCCCTAGGGGAAGCATGAAATCTAGCACACATGCATACACTGAACATGATGTCTGGTCTAGATGCACAAAGATAAAGCAATGAACCAATCATAGAGCGGTAAAGAGATGGGTCGAAAGGGATATCGTTTGTGTCTTTAGTGAGTACATTTTTTGTTGGCATGGGTGTCTTACATGGGCTAGTATTTGTCATGCCAAACTTCTCTAGAATATCCTTGAGGTATTTTGCTTGAGACAAGAAAACTCCTTCTTGAAATTGTTGAATTTGAAATCCGAGAAAGAACTTCAAGTCTGCATTAAGTGACATTTCAAAGTTCTTGGTCATGGAGGCCGCAAACTTCTTGCACAAATGAATGTTAGGAGATCCAAAAATGATGTCATCTACATAGATTTGGCATAAGATCAAACCACCATTTTCCCTCTTAGTAAAAAGAGTGGGATCGATCACCCCTCTCACAAAACCATCATCGAGTAGAAACTTCTTAAGATGATCATACCAAGCACGAGGTGCACGCTTGAGACCATACAAAGCCTTGTGAAGTTTATACACATAGTCTTTATGATCGGGATCAACGAACCCAGGTGGTTGTGATATATATACTTTTTCTTGTAGAGGACCGTTAAGGAAAGCACTCTTCACATCCATTTGATCTAATGTAAAACCATTGAAAGTAGCATAGGCAAGTAATATACGAATAGATTCAAGACGAGCAACTAGAGCAAAGGTTCTCACCAAAGTCCAAACCTTCAACTTGTGAGAACCCTTTTGCCACTAACCTTGCCTTGTTGTGAATGATTACGTCATTCCCATCTTGCTTGTTCTTGAAAATCCATTTTGTTCCAATGGCATTGTGTTCCTTAGTCGGTCTTTCGACTAATGACCATACTTTGTTGCGTTCAAAACTGTTCAACTCTTCTTGCATAGCAATGAGCTAATCATTGTCCATCAATGCATCTTGTACCTTGAGTGGCTCAACACTAGAGACAAACGAGAAGTGAGCGCAAAAGTTTGTCACTTGTTTACGAGTGACTCTACCTTCCGATATGTCGGTAAGAACTTTATCAACATCAACATGACTGGACACTAGGGGCATGATGGAGGTTAGGGTTTCACAAGGTTCAACTTCATGTCCATCATGCACATCCTCAACATATGGATCATTAATGTGTGGTGGAAGATCTTCTTCTTCATATTGCATTTGTTGAGGTTCATCATCAATGATTGCACTTTATTGTCCTTGCTCTTGAAGATGATCATGGTGAGGGACTTGATCTTCTTCCTATACTTGAACAACGGCATCGGTTGAGCAATGGGAGTTTGTGGTGGTATGGGTGTTGAAATGGTTTGATGATGTGTGAAACTTCCATCTTCTTCTTCATCATCATGAGTTTCTTATTCCATTGGAAGAAGAGCGCCAACACCCATGGTCAAAATATCTTGAGAAGGATCTTCTTCACCTACATCACTTAGATCAACGTTCTCCCCATGGGAGCCATTAAAGTCATCAAACACCATGTCACAAATTTCTACAACACATCCATTGGGTTTGTTGTAGACTCTATAGGCGTGAGAGTTTGATCCATAGCCAACAAATATGACCTCAATTGTTTTGGATTGAAATTTTCCTAACCATTCTCGTTTGTTGAGGATGAAGCATTTGCACCCAAATACACAGAAGTAATTGACATTTGGCTTGTTCCCGGTTAGGAGCTCATATGGAGACTTTTCCAATATCGTGCGGAGGAAGAGACGGTTTGATGCATGGCATGCGGTGTTGACAACCTCGGCGCAAAAACTATGTGGCGACTTGTATTCATCCAACATGGACCTTTCCATTTCCACAAGTGTCTGGTATTTCCTTTCGGCTACACCATTTTGTTGAGGAGTGTATGGTGTGCAATATTGGTGCTCATTCCCTTCATCACTAAGAAATTCTTCCAAGGTGTAGTTCTTGAACTCGGAGCCATTATCACTTCTTATTGCCAAGATTTCTTTGTCAAAATTGTGTTGTGCTTGCTTGGCAAAATCAATGAAACTGATCTTCGTCTCGTCCTTGCACTTGAGGAAAAACACCCATGTATATCTTGAGTAATCATCAACAATGACAAGTCCATACTTTTTCCCACCAAGACTTTCCATGAAGGAGGCCGAAAAAGATCCACATGAAGGAGCTCCAAAGGCCTTGAAGTGGATACAATATTCTTGGGTGGGTGCTTTGATTGATGTTGCTTCTCGGCTATGCATGCACTACACACACGATCTTTCTCAAAAGATACATTGGTTAGTCCAAGGATGTGATTACCCCTTAGGAGATCTTGAATATTTCTCATGCCGACATGGGCTAGCCGGTGATGCCATAGCCACCCCTTGTCGGCCTTGGCCATTAGACAAGTTGCATGGAATGTGCTCTGTTTTGAGAAATCAACCGTGTAAAGGTTGCCATCCAACTCTCCAACAAAGGCCACTTCGAGAGTATCTCTCTTAAAGTCTTTCACATATGTTAGTCCAAATAGTGTATCATAACCAACAAGCAAATGGTATTTAAGGGATTGGACAAGCATGACATTTGCAAGCGACATGTCATTTGTGATAGCCACCTTTCCCAACCCGAGTACCTATCCTTTTGATCCTCCACCAAACACAATGCTCATAAATGGTTGAATAGCTTCCATGAAATCGTAAAGCAATTTGCTATCTCCAGTCATATGGTTGGTACATCCACTATCGATCACCCATTTGACTCCACCAGAGAAAGCAACCTACACACAATTATGACTTGGTTAGAGGCACCCATTTTGCAATGGGACCTCTCAAGTTAGTCACAAGGATCTTAGGGACCCAAATAGCATAAACCGGAATGCATTACGAGGACCAACAAATTTTGCATAAACTTCTCCATCCTTAGTTTAACGAAGTACATAGGATGGAGGCATGAACTCTTTTGGCTTGTTGAGAATGGGCATGCCCCTTGTGGCCTTCCCACTCACAACCTTACCTTTCTCCTTGTGCCCTTCTTGAACAAATGTTTCCTTGACAAGGGTGGTGCACTTTTGAGAAGACGTCTTCTTCTTGCTTGTGCTTGGGTAAAACCCAAGCCCTTCCTTGGCAAACACCTCATTGTGTTGGCTCAACACCTCATTAAGGTTCTTTTGTCCTTGAGCACATGTCATGAGTCCTCTCTCGAGTTGTGCCTTTAGAAAGCGGTTTTCCTCAAGAAGAGATGCTAGGTTACCACTAGATTTAGTAGTACAAGCATCAACATTGATAATAGGAGAAGAGTATGCCTTGTCTAGGGTTTCAAGATAAGTAAGCTTGAGCATCTCAAAACTCTTTGTAAGAAGGGTGAGCTCTTCTTCCTTAGTCTTGAGGGACACAAATAGAAGCTCACAATCCTTAGAGACGAAAGCATGAGATTTCACAATCTTACTTTTCTCACTCATCAACTCCTCGCAAGATTCCTTAGCCTTTTTCAAGGAGGCCAGCTCTTTAGAATGAACATCAATGTTTGCACTAATTTTCAAGCATAGTTCATCATTTCGTGCTTCCTCATATTGGACTTTCCGCTCAAGGATTTCATATTTTTCCTTTTCCTCGGTGATGAGGGTTTCAAGTCCCTTAATGGTGATGGTATGCTTACTCACCATCTCCATAAGCATACGAAACATAGTGAGCTTCTTTCCTTTGAGGGGGCGCATGAACTTATTTAGTTTAGCAAGCATAGGATCATCTATATCATCATCATCATAATTATCCTCCGCATCAAGATACTCATCACAATGTAACACCCCGAGAATCATGCTACAGTAATCTCCCACTAATGGTGGCCATGTCATCATGATTACTATGCAGCTTGCCACATGTCCTTAAATCAAAGCCATTTTCAAATTAGAAATAAAGTCAAATAAATTATTTCTTCAATCAGTAAAACTAAAATGTTTACACTATTCTATAAATCCCCCTGATCATTGTCGTGTGAAACCAACTTCATTTGACTCTCAGTTAAATCACTTGGAAATTAATAAGTGGCCCAGCAACACTTAACAGAACCTTTTAATTGCAAACGTAATTTGAATAAATTCAAACAAACTCCAATCTTTTTGCGGCAGTACTAAATAATGCCTAGTATTTGTTTAGTCTAGTTGCATATTTTACATAAGTCATTTGGTGGTCTAACAAATGCAAATCAGTAGCTAACTTAAATACATAAAAAAGAAAAAGGACACTGGAAATCCTACGTTGTGCACTTGGGCCTGCTGGCAACAGTGCAGGCCCAGCCCAACTTTCCCTTTGTCCTCTTCTTTCCCGTTCACCGGTCGCAGTGGACGTTTGTACATCGTCCATGGCCGGATCCTCCACGCACCGACCATCCCACGCCCCCCTGATGTATAAGGCCAACACCCGCGACCCCCAGTAACCCTAGGTGCCCTCTCCGATTCCCCGCCTCTTCCCCATCACACCCCACCTCCTCTGCTCAAAATTGAGCGCAAGAGCTCTTGCGGTGACCTCGCCGTCGACGTCGTTGTCGTGGCCACCGGTCACCGTTCGTCATCCACTGATGCCCAGAAGAAGCGCGTCGTCATCCTGTTCTTCCACGCCGAGCGCCACCGGCTAGGACGCCCTCGTGTCGTCGCTCCCTCGATCCCCTCCGCGGGCAACTATCACTGTCCGCTGTCGATTCCCTCGACTCCGACCTCCCCGGCCGTCTCGAGCTCGCCGTCGACCTCCCCCCAGTGAGCCTCCTCTGGTTCCCCGCTCCCCCTTTTGTTTCCTCCTAACGTAGGTCGCCGAATCCCCCCACTACCCAACTTCCACGCCGAATCGCCATTGTCCCCGTCCGTCGCTCTTTGCGCGTTGTTGCCGCTGCCTTGCGCCCCTCCTTGTCTCTTGATGCTTCTGCTTGCTGCTGCTCTCATACGCCCGCCTACAACCGCCCCTGCTGCCGCTCTCCCCCTCCCCCCCTCCCGCTTCACATGCGCGCCCTCACTGCTCCCGCTCGCCGCCGGCGGCCTTCCCGGCCTTCCCCTGGCGAGCCGCCACTACTGCCCGAAGCGGCACCTCGCCCGAGTTCGGTTCCCCCCTCCAAGCGCCCAACGGCCACCGGTGACGCGCGCCCATCGCCATCCAGTGGCATCCACCATGCCCCCCGTGGTTGCCGGCATCAAACACCGGCCGGCCGACGTGGCCCCGCTATGTAGACCCTCTCTGGGTCACTGACAACGGGCCCCACGGGCCCTGTTGACCCAGTCAACGGCTGACTAGGCAGCGCCTAGTCACTTCCAGTGGGTCCCCCATGGGCCCCCGTTGACTGGTCAACCAGCCAGTTGACCATTGACACAATGATGGCATCATGTCGATGTCACAAGTCACTATTTTGGATAATTTGAATTTAAATAATTAAATTAATTCCAAAAAATAGATAAAACTTTGAAAATTAATATAAAATAAATCATAGCTCACATGAAAATAATTTATATATAAAAGTTGCTTAGAAAAATAAGATGAATCTGAATACGCCTTCCATTTGTCCGTCCATGATTTCAGATCTGAACCTATTATATTTTCATCAATATATGAGTGTTCTTGATCCTGTCTTGCAAGTCTATAGTCACCTATTATGTGTTATGATCCGTTAACACCAAAGTGACAATAATCGGGATACTTACCGATGATGACCGTAGTTTGAGGAGTTAATGTATTCGCTATGTGTTAAAGCTTTGTTCCGGTACTCTATTAAAAGGAGGCCTTAATATCCCTTAGTTTACGTAAGGACCCCGCTGCCACGGGAGGGTAGGACAAAAGATGTCATGCAAGTTCTTTTCCATAAGCACGTATGACTATATTCGGAATACATGCCTACATTATATCAATGAATTAGAGCTAGTTCTGTGTCACCCTAGGTTATGACTGTTACATGATGAACCGCATCCAGCATAATTCTCCATCACTGATCCATTGCGTACGAGCTTTCCATATATTGTTCTCCGCTTATTTACTTTCCCGTTGCTATTGTTATCATCACTACAAAATACCAAAAACATTACTTTTACTACTGTTACCTTTTGTTACCGTTACCACTACTATCATATTACTTTGCTACTAAATATTTTACTGCAGATATTAAGTTTCTAGGTGTGGTTGAATTGACAACTCAGCTGTTAATACTTGAGAATATTCTTTGGCTCCCCTTGTGTCGAATCAATAAATGTGGGTTGAATACTCTACCCTCGAAAACTGTTGCGATCCCCTATACTTGTGGGTTATGACACATCACTATGTACACAAAAGTGTACACAGGCTGACACGTGGGCCAGGAGGACCTAGTTGACCAGTCAAAGTTTGACTGGTCAACATGAGGTGGGGCCCGCTGTCATTCACTGTTTTATCTAATTACAGTTTAATTAGCTCATTAGCAGGTTAATTAATGTCAAGTTAATTACGAAAACTTAATTATGTTAATTATTTATTTTAATTTTAATTCTTATGTTCCTCTTTTTTTGCTCTAACAAAACAGGGGGTGGCCCCCCTGTGGTCAGTGGTACAGGGGAGGTTCCGGGGCGGGTTAGCGGGTGTCGGCCGGCGCATCTACGGGTGGGGGACCCGGCCAAGGTTGCCGACCGGAGGCAGGCTACGGCGAGCGGCAACCGGCTGTGGCGGTGAGCGGAAGCAGGAAGCGGGCCGCAGCGGCAGCAGAGGCAGCGGGGCGGCACTAGCGCCGGCGTGACGGAGCGGACACTAAGAAGGGGAAGCACGCGGTCGACGCGTGCAGGCGCCAGCGTGTGCGGTGCGCGGGGCTGCTAGCGCGGCCGGCAAGGACATTGGGGAAGGCGATGGTAGCAGCAGCAGTTTGCAGCAGCAAGGCAAGGCAGCAACCGCAGCACGCGAGGGTGCGAGTGGGGTGACGGTGAACGCGCGCTGGGCATGTTGGTGCGTGGCCAGGGGCGGAGTGCAGGCGCGTGCGAGAGCGGGCGAGGGCGTGGCACGGTGAGCGCGCATCAGATGCGGCTGGAGCGCGTCAACCGCGGGCGAGATCGGCAGGGACCGCGACGACCCGGGGGAAGAGTAGGGGAAAGCAGGCGGCGTGCTCATGGGCATTTGCAGGGGTACGCGGGTGGCGAGGCTCGATGGAGTCCGGTGGTGGAGCCGGTCGAGGAAGGAGAGGCGGGGCGGGGACAGCAGTCTTCAGGCGTGGCCACGCTTGAGGATGAGCGAAGACGGGGATGGCGTGAGGCGGCGGCCTGCTGGAGGTGAAGCTGTGGGCGCACAGGGCCTCCATGGCCGGCGGGTCGGGCGCGGCGTGGGGGAAGGCCGTCGCCGTCGGGCGGCGCGGGGCAGTAGTGGCAATGGGGAGGCGCTGGTCCGCACCGGCACGGGAGAGGCGGGGTCAGCGGAGGCGGGCGACAGGTAACGCCCGTGGTGGCGAGCAGCGACGCTGGGGGCGGCGCGGTGCCAAGTCTTGTCGGAGAGAGGAGAGGGGAGAAGGGGGTCGTGGGAGGAGCGAGTGGGGGTGGTGGATCGTGTGTTTGGCGATTAGGTCACGCGGAGGGAGTAAGTGTAGGCAGGGGTTGGGCCGGCCAGGGGGGCATGGTAGCCCTGTTGGGCCGAACGGCCTAGGGGAGGGGGGGTCTTGCTTCATTCTTTTTTTGCTTTATTTTGTTTTTGTTTTACTTTTCTTTTTCTGTTTATAGTTTAGAATCTAATTATTTTAGTTTTTTAAAACACATCTTTAGCACCTAGATTAGCATATCAAGTTAGACCAGGGCCATAGAAAGTTTAGTGCCAAATTAAATTAGTTAAATGTTATATTAACTATAAAAGGTATTTAGTTAATTGTTTTACCTACTGTTTTAATTATTTTAAGGCCTTTAAACACTTCATAAAAGTTTGGTTTCATCACCACAATTACCTATGATTTATCCGACACATTTAGAACATTTTTGTTTTAGTTTCTGAAAACTTTTGTTGTTTGCTTGATTTTGAATTTGAATTTGAATCGGTTTCGAACTAACGCAAGATTAGCAACAATAATCAAGGTCACGTGGCATCATTAACAAAGTTTTACTGTAGCTTATTTACCCGGGCATCACATGTTTAATACTCCATCACGTCACTCCTAGCCTGGTCGGTTACTTCATGATCGTGCTGATTTTAACTGTGCTACCCAGTCCTTATTCCCGAAGCATAACTTTCATGCTGAGCTAAGCTTATGTCAATCTTCCTTGTCATATTATTTCTCCTTGAACAGCAAACTTGACTGCGAGTTTGTGTCGTACTCATGGTTCCAATAACCTTTCGCTTCATCATTCCTTTGACTTGATGTCATCGCCGATCGATTACCTGTTCATGAAATCTCTCGACAAATGTGTCGTGATCATCATCAGCATTCTGAGCTCTTCCAGGATATCAATTGAATTATTCATGGGGAAATACCATCCTTGTCCCTTGGTAACTTGTGTTGTCATCGACTACTTACTTGCCTTCCTTCCAACACAAACTTGTTTGTGTTGTGGTTGTACCTTGAGTTCCTGGCTATCTAGCTTATCTTATGTCCTACCTTGAAGTAATACCATCTTATATATAAAGAATGTTGTGAGCATTTCACCACCTCTTAAGAATTCTTGATACAATTGATACATCTCGCCATCTACATTCATCTCTTGGTCCCCGTGTTGTTTCCAACCGGAATACCGAGGATTGGACTATGATGTGTAATATTAAAAATTACTAGCAACCTTATTGCTTGTAAGATAATGAATGATAGTTTCATTATTTGTGTATTGGTTATTGAATCACCATTCTAAACATTGATCATGCTACCTAAGCCCATATTATGGGTGCACCTTTCAACCAATGGTTAATTGTGTATGTTTTCCTCAAGCATACATCATTATACCATTTGATCTCACAAATGTTATCTCCTTGTTCACATAATTGTGGAAATCCATCTTGTTGGAAATCTCGATGAATTATCGTTGACACCATTAGCCACCTCCTCATCCTCTCCTTGGTTTAATGATGAACTCTTGTTTTGGAACTCGCTCCCATAGTTCATATCCCGAGAATCTTACATTGTCATCTCGTCAATTTGTGTAGCACATATTCTTATCAGGCATCCTAAGTCTGAGGTATCCTGACACCAATCGCATCTGAACCTCGGTCAGATATGATGGTTGGAACATATTTCCAATGGTTATAATGTTGGTCTTTTATATGACCCGGTAAGGTGATGTCATGCCTAGCACACCTAGCCAAAGGACCTATTGCTTTAGTTTCCCTTTAGCAAGGTTAACCTTTCTTCCATGAGGAAATGGAATGACTTTCTTTATAAGTTGTTCCTGATGAATCCTTTGTGTATCCAAAGTCCGATCTTTGCTTGAAGACCATGTCAATGCTATCTCGAAGAATGTTTGTGGTACTCCTATCTTGAATAAGAACAAATGAAGCACAATGCTAAATTTTCTTTATCAATTATCCTAACAATGTTGTATGGGTAAGGTCATGAAATTTCCCTCCCCTTACCTAAATGGTTTTCTACTTTCTATCCTGTCATGGTTATCATGCTCTGCTTGTCCTTGGGAAGGATATACCCCCTGAAATATGTGTTTAAACACATTTTCCTTTCCATTGTTCTGTTTAATCTAATAATCACATTTTCCTTTCGATTGTTTTGTTTAACCTTTCTTGTGTTCTATATGATCTAAGTAGTAATATTCCTGCTTAGGTAAGCACCTTGTTGTATCATTTGTCAGTAAAACCCTGTTACTATTGTTGATGATATTCCGGTAACCACTGATGGACGAGAACTTTGCCTATTGGTCCGCCTCGTTCAACGAGTAGGAAAATGGTTCTCTACACCCCTTGGTACTGATGTTGTTGCCGACATAACTGACATGCTATCCACTAACATGCCTTGCTTACATGATCGTGCAAGACGTCACCGCCCTTCCTACTTTTAACCCACATGGTGGGCCCATAACCCACAGTTCCACAGGATCGAAACCTGACTCTCCTCCACACCCCCTGTTTCCATAGTTATTCCTCGCGCGTGACCTCGTATGTAATTCACGAGCCACCTTCCTAGTGACCTATTCTGGTATCAGATGCAATACTTATTCTCGTTGCTCTGAACCCCTTTTCACACTCCGTTTCAGGCAACGAACGATTGCATGCCCGCTCGAAACTTCTCATGCTAGCTTCATACTTTTCTCTCAATATTGTATTAAGTTTCAATTCGAGAATTACTTTCCTCCACCTTCCCCGATGTTATCTACTAGTTCGACAACCTTACAAAGATATGTTCTCCCGGAATACCCCCCTTATTCTTTCGTAAGTGCGATGGAGTTCCCGGAGAAAGGACGACAACTTCATCATGATGAATTGATGCATAGGAATGAAGAAATCAACGCTATGGATCAACCTCTTCGAGAAAAGCAACCAAGACCGAGAAGACTCGATAGAATTTCGTAACCACATCTTTCCCCTTACTCTACCTCTTAAATCTCGGGACAAGATTTCTTGTAGTGGAGGAGATTTGTAATACCCCGAGAATCATGCTACAGTAATCTCCCCCTAATGGTGGCCATGTCATCATGATTACTATGCAGCTTGCCACCTGTCCTGAAATCAAAGCCATTTTCAAATTAGAATAAGTCAAATAAATTATCTATTCGATCAGTAAAACTAAAATGTTCACACTATTCTATAAATCCTCCTGATCATTGTCGTGCTGAAACCAACTTCATTTGACTCTCAGTTAAATCCCTTGGAAATTAATAAGTGGCCCAACAACACTTAACAGAACCTTTTAATTGCAAACATAATTTGAATAAATTCAAACAAACTCCAATCTTTTTGCGGCAGTACTAAATAATGCCTAGTATTTGTTTAGTCCAGTTGCATATTTTACATAAGTCATTTGGTGGTGTAACAAATGCAAATCAGTAGCTAACTTAAATACATAAAAAGAAAAAGGAAACTGGAAAGCCTACACTATGCACTTGGACCTGCTGGCAACAGTGCAGGCCCAACCCAACTTCCCCTCTATCCTCTTCTTTCCTGTTCACCGGTCGCAGTGGACGTTTGTACATCGTCCATGGACAGATCCTACACGCGTCGGCCGTCCCACGCCCCCCTGATGTATAAGGCCAACACCCGCGACCCCCAGTAACCCTAGGCGCCCCTCCTCTTCCCCATCACGCCCACCTCCTCTGCTCAAAATCGAGCGCAAGAGCTCTTGCGGTGACCTCGCCGTCGACGTCGTTGCCGTGGCCACCGGCCACCGTTCATCATCCACTAATGCCGAGAAGAAGCGTGCCGTCATCCTCTTCTTCCGCGCCAAGCACCACCAGCTAGGACGCCCTCGTGTAGTCGCTCCCTCGATCCCCTCCGCGGGCAACCGTCACTGTCTGCTGTCGATTCCCTCGACTCCGACCTCCCCGACCGTCTCGAGCTCGCCGTCCACCTCCCCCCAGTGAGCCTCCTCTGGTTCCCCGCTCCCCCTCTTGTTTCCTCCTAACGTAGGCTGCTGAATCCCCCTGCTACCAAGCTCGTGTTCGCCATGCCCGAAGCCGCGCCCATCCCCGCGGTCGCCCTACTCTCGCTATGGCTGCCCCTTGTGCCATGCGCCCTTCCTAGCTAGCCCAGTCTGCACCCCCCCTGCCACGCCCGGTGCCTGTCCGCGCCTGCATCCCGCCACTCCCGGCCGTGCTTGCCCTCTGCAGCCGTTGTCCCCATCCGCCGCTCCCCGCGCGTTGCTGCCGCTGCCCTGCGCCCCTGATCGTCTCCTGATGCTTCTGCTTGTTGCTGCTCTCCTGCGCCCGCCTACAATCGCCCTGCTGCCGCTATTCCCCCCCCCCCACCCACCCACCCTCCCTGCTTTGCCTACACGTGCTCTCACCGCTCCCGCTCACTGGCGGCGGCCTTCCTGGCCGTTCCCCGGCAAGCCGCCACCACCGCCCGATGCGGCACCTCGCCCGGGTTCGGTTCCCCCCTCCACGCGCCCAACGGCCACCGGTGACGCGCGCCCATCGCCATCAAGTGGCATCCACTACGCCCCTCGTGGTCGCCGGCGTCAAACACCGGCCGGCCGACGTGGCCCCACCACGTAGACCCTCTCTGGGTAACTGAAGACAGGCCCCACGGGCCCTATTGACCTAGTCAACGGTTGACTGGGCAGCGCCCAGTCACTACCAATGGGTCCCCCGTGGGCCCCCGTTGACTGGTCAACCAGTCAGTTGACTGCTGACGCAATGATGACGTCATGCTGACATCACAAGTCACTGTGTTGGATAATTCAAATTTAAATAATTAAATTATTTCCAAAAATAGATAAAACTCTGAAAATTAATATAGAATAAACCGTAGCTCAGATGAAAATAATTTATATATGAAAGTTGCTCAGAAAAATAAGATGAATCCGGATACGCCTTCTGTTTATCCATCACATGCCCCTAGCATAGCAAACCTGCAACCTTCCCCCTTCGGTCCGTCTATCCGAAAACGCGAAACACCAGGAATACCTTCCCGGATGTTTCCCCCCTTCGCCGGTATCACCTCCTACTGCATTAGGGCACACCTGGCACCGTGATTTGTCATGTCATGCATCGATATGCATCTGTTTGCATTGTATTCATTGTTTCTTCCCCTCTTCTCTCCGGTAGACTACGAGACTGACGCCGCTGGTGGTGCCCCGATCGACTACGTTGTTGACGACCCCTCCTTGCCAGAGCAATCAGGCAAGCGCCCCCCCCCTTAATCACCAAATATCACCTATTCTTCTCTCTACTGCTTGCATTAGAGTAGTGTAGCATGTTACTGCTTTTCGTTAATCCTATCCTGATGCATAGCCTGTCTTTGCTACTACTGTTGTTACCTTTACCTGCAATCCTAAATGCTTAGTATAGGATGCTAGTATTCCATCAGTGGCCCTACATTCTTGTATGTCTTCTATGCTATATTATCGGGTCGTGGTTACCTCTAGAGGTGATCACGGGTATATACATACTACACTATTATACATGATACATTGTGGTGACTAAAGTCGGGTCGGCTCATAGAGTACCCGCAAGTGATTTTGATGTGGGGGGGCTGAAAGGACAGGTGGCTCCATCCCGGTAGAGGTGGGCCTTGGTTCCCAAAGGCCCCCTGAGGGAGTCCTGGACTAGGGGGTCTCCGGACAGCCGGACTATAAACTTTGGCCGGACTGTTGGGCTATGAAGATACGAGATTGAAGACTTCGTCCCGTGTCCGGATGGGACTCTACTTGGCGCGGAAGGCAAGCTAGGCTATACGGATATGTATATCTCCTCCTTTGTAACCGACCTTGTGTAACCCTAGCCCCCTCCGGTATCTATATAAACCGAAGGGTTTAGTCCGTAGGACAACATACAATCATACCATAGGCTAGCTTCTAGGGTTTAGCCTCTTTGATCTCGTGGTAGATCAACTCTTGTAATACTCATATCATAAAGAACAATCAAGCAGGACGTAGGGTATTACCTCCATCAAGAGGGCCCGAACCTGGGTAAAATCGTGTCCCCTGCCTCATGTTACCATCCGCCTTAGACGCACAGTTCGGGACCCCCTACCCGAGATCCGCCGGTTTTGACACCGACATTGGTGCTTTCATTGAGAGTTCCACTGTGTCGTCACCATAAGGCTTGATGGCTCCTTCGATCATCGCTTGCGATGTGGTCCAGGGTGAGGCTTTCCTCCCCGGACAGATCTTTGTATTCGGCGGCTTCGCACTGCGGGCCAATTCGCTTGGCCATCTGGAGCAGATCGAGAGCTATGCCCCTGGCCATCAGGTCAGATTTGGAAACTTGAACTACACGGCCGACATCCACGGAGACTTGATCTTCGACAGATTCGAGCCCATGTCGGATGCGCCACACAGTCGCGACGAGCAAGACATAACTCTGTCGTCGGACAGTGTTTGGGGCATGGCATCCGCAGCTACTCTGGTCATTAATCCGGAGAAAATCGCGCCATCCGAGAGCGGAGGGATAGACCCCGCCATGGAGGTCGCACTCTTAGTGGCGATAGAGCCAGATACTGACTTCACCCCTTTCAAGAGCTGCGTCGCCGAACCACTGGATTTATCCCCGGCCACGGACTCCGAGCCGCTCACATCCGTGCCCGTCGAATCTGAATGGGCGCCGATCATGGAGTTCACCTCCGCGGATATCTTTCAGCACTCACCTTTCAGAGATGTGCTAAATTCATTAAAGTCTCTCTCCCTGTAAGGAGAACCTTGGCCGAACTATGTATAGCTAGAATGGGATGTGGACGACTAAGAAATTCGCTGCCCACCCACCACCCACTTAGTAGCCACTATCGACGATTTAACTGACATGCTCGACTTCGACACCGAAGACATCGATGGTATGGACGACGATGCAGGACACGAACTGGAACCACCGCCCATAGGGCGCTGGACCGCTACTTCATCACATGACGTATACATGGTGGATGCACCCAGAGAGGGCAATGGTGAAGAGACAGCGGAGGATGCACCCTCTAAGCAACCCAAGCGCCGACGTCAGCGGCGCCGCTCTAAGTCCCGCCATAGCAAAAACAGCAATAACAGCGCAAGAGGAAATAATAGTCCACGTGACTCCAGAAGAAACGACAACTGCACCACCCGGTGGAAGAACACGATCAAGATGCAAATTGCAAACATAGTACGGATCCGACGTCCGAACACGATGACGCCAAATATAAGCCTCATCAATCCCCGTCTAGGGAAGAAAACAGTCCGGACGAAGATGCACGCATCATCTCGGAAACACACTTGGAGCAAGAGAACCTCCGTAGAAGGCTTATTGCCACAGCGAGGAGCCTGAAGAAATAGAAGCAAAGGCTCAAGGTCGCACAAGACACGCTCAACAGCAAGTGGAACAAAGTAACAAAGTATGGTGGAAGTTACCATAAAAATAGCTATTCAAAGCGCAAGCAATTACCGGAATTCGACGATGAGGCCTTAGAGCCCATACAGCCGAAAAGTGATACGGCCAACCGGCCGGATCCACCACCCTGTGAACGCGATAGAGCGGCTAACAAAGTCGCACATAAGTCAACACACGATCTACGTGAGAACTTGCGTCAATAATCCGGTGCGACCAGATCTATCTATGGATCTAGGAAGCGCGCTACGGTACACAACCAACACCGAATACTACAACCATCCGAACACCATGGCGCATCTCAATACAGGGGTGCTGCACACCCCTTATGTTTCACTGATGAGGTGCTGGATCATGAACTCCCGGAGGGATTCAAACTGGTGAACATAGAAGCGTATGACGGAACCACAGACCCTGGAGTCTGGATAGAGGGCTTCATCCTCCATATTCATATGGCTAGTGGAGACGATCTCCATGCCATTAAATACTTGCCCCTCAAGCTTAAAGGGCCAGCTCGGCACTGGCTGAAAAGCCTCCCCGAAAACTCAATTGGAAGTTGGGAGGAGCTCGAGGACGCTTTTCGGGCCAATTTTCAAGGGACTTATGTCCGACCTCCGGATGCAGACGATTTGAGTCATATAATCCAATAGTCCGAAGAGTCCGCCCGAAAGCTTTGGAACAGGTTGCTCACCAAGAAGAACCAAATCGTCGACTGTCCGGACGCCGAAGCCTTAGCAGCTTTTAAACACAGCGTCCGAGACGAATGGCTCGCCAGACACCTCGGTCAAGAAAAACCAAGAACAATGGCAGCCCGAACAAGCCTCATGACCCGCTTTTGCATGGGCGAGGACAGCTGGTTGGCCCGTAGCAGCACTAGCGACCCAAGCACATCCAAAGTCAGGGATGGCAATGGTAAATTACGACGCAACAAAAACAAGCATCGAAATAAAGAAGGTAGCCCAGATAACATGGAGGTAAACGCCGGATTCAGGGGCTCCCGACCAGGTCAGCGGAAAAAGCCTTTCAAAGGCAGCAGAGAAGGACAATCTGGCCTAAAAAAATTCTTGACAAACTCTGTCAGATTCACGGCACCCCAGACAAACCTGCAAATCATACCCATCGAGAATGTTGGGTCTTCAAGCAGGCCGGTAAGCTAAACGCCGAACACAAAGGGGAAGAGACACCAAGCGAAGACGAGGATGAACCTCACCAAAAAAATGCCGGAGGACAGAAAAAGTTCCCACCAGAGGTTAAAATTGTAAATGTGATCCATGTGACAAAGAGGAGAAGCAATCATGCACTCCGATGCACACGCGCCATAGAGCCCGTCACCCCTAGGTTCAACCCCTGGTTGGCCTGCCCGATCACTTTTGATCATAGGGATCATGATACAAATATTCGGTGCGAAGGACTGACGGCCTTGGTGTTAGACCCAATAATAAATGGGTACCATTTCACAAGAGTCCTCATGGACGGCGACAGTGATCTAAATCTGATATATCACGACACAGTCCGGAAAATGGGGATAGACCCGACACAAATAAGCCACAGTAATACTACCTTCAAGGGAGTAATACCAGGCCAAGAGGCCCGTTGTACGGGCTCTCTACCACTAGAGGTGGTATTCGGTTCTCCCGATAACTTCTGAAGCGAAACGTTAACTTTTCACATCTCTCCATTCCGAAGTGATTATCAAGCACTACTCGGAAGGGCGGCTTTCGCTCGTTTTAACGCAATACCGCATTATGCTTTTCTCAAGCTCAAGATGCCTGGTCCATGTGGCATCATCACAGTTAGCAGAAATACCGAACGTTTTTTACGTACGGAAGAGGACGCGGCAGCTCTAGCAGCCGCGAACTAGACGGCCTCGCCAACCAGAACAAATGGCAGGTCTTCAAGAGCACAAACATGGTTAGACGAATCCGGTGTTCCATCATATATACATGAGATTGGTTTTCGAACCCTCATAAAATGATACCAGGGGCTTCCCGCATGTAATCAGGGCCAGCCCGGCTCAACTAGGCTTCTCTTGAATTTTGATAGTTCATTGACAATAACCAATTCTTCTTTTTGGCACGGCAACTTTCACCTAAGTTCTTTCCTTTTGCAGATGACAAACGTGCTACACCCGTCCAGGACACGGCACAACGGAGACACAGGCACAGACGTGCAGCAGGGACCCACCCGAAGGTTTCTTTTTAGATTAAGACCCTACGTAAACCTTTTTTACTGTCTCTTGTTTCTCACATCCTCTGGATACTCCACACAACCGAGAAGGATGCTGGCGTTATTGGCATGTGGCCACACCAGAATTTTGCACGTACCTGGACACATGGGGTTTCTTATAAAGACCGAACACCTTAGGGAGTGTTCGGCGTCGCGAGTTTGGCCCTATATGCATCAGCTCCGAATCATGTCTTTGGTCAAATGTTGGGTTTGCCCGGCTCCCACGTTTTGGTACCTTACGTTCCGTTATATCGGCTAAGGTAGCACTGGGAGAACTACTGCAATTGTGCCCTGGTTCATCCGGGTGAGCACCTCAGTAGAGAAAGCCTAAAACTGACTGTCATGATATAGCGAGAGACTGGTCAACCACTCAATGACTCATCGGAATCTTCGGGATTCCTCCGCATTAACAAAGGCCGTTTCCCAGTCATGTACATACGCGCCCCATATTCGGACGAGCGTAGAAGTACCAGGCGCTATATAGTAGCCCCACTGTCAAACTCCTCTGGCTAAGTGAAAGTGTTAAAGCAATATAGTCCGATTGCCTCATTCGCTACGCTATCACCTCCTTAACGGACCAAGACATTGGATCAAGTGTGGATATGCATTTTCTGCGAACACCTCGCATATATGCGTGGGGGCGGAAGCCGACGACTGCAAACTTTCAGGTTATACACATATATACATAAACGGCCGCACAGGAGGCATCATAGTACTTTCGGGCAAAAGTATAAATACAGCCTTGATAATTCAATAAAACATTGTTTTTACAATGGGAATACATGTCACTTGAACATAACATTCTTCGAGCACTGAGCCTCTATCGAACGAGCGCCTTCAAGAACTTCTTCAAAGTAGTGCTCGGTAGCCACTCGGCCTACGGCTGAACCCTGTGTCGCAACAGTGGTGGCCTCCATCTCCGCCCAGTATGTCTTGACATGGGCAAAGGCCATCCGCGCACCCTCTATGCACGTTGATCTCTTTACAACATCGATGCGTGGCACAGCACCAAGGAATTGTTGCACTAAGCTAAAGTAGCTATTCGGCCTTGGCCCTCCTAGCCACAGGTGATCCACAACGGACCTCATGGCATGTCCGGACAACCTATGGAGCTCGGCCCACTCGGCCAATCGCTCATTCAACAGCAGCGGATGGACTGGAGCGTGGAACTGTGACCATAACAGCTTTTCCACTTCAGGACCATTCTGATCCTTGAAGTACTCGGCCGCGTCAGCACCACTAGCAGCCAAATCCATGTACGCGTCCGCAGAACTCCATAGTCAGTCCAGAGGAGCATACTTCGGATCTCCGAACTTAGTCCGCAACAAGAAGGGCTTCCCAGACACAATATCGGCAGTTTGATTCAGCTCCTCCTTCGTTTCTCTAATTTCGGAGCGGGCTTCCTTGGCAGCCACCCGGGCCTTCTCCAGGTCCGTCGGCTTCGCCCGGTTTTCTTGTTGAAGAAGCTGGTAACAGTCGGCGTCATCTTTTAACTCTACAGCCATCTTGGCTATTTTTTCCTTACTCTCGCAATGCGCGGCCTGTTCGGCCCTTAACTCTTCGGTCGCCTTTAGAGCGGCCGCATTGCTACTCCTTACTTGCTCCTTGGCTCGGGCAAGCTTCGCCCGAAGGGTCTCCACGGTGGCAGCTCCATCTGCAGTCACAACATATTAAAGATACTGGCGTCATGCTACTCTTATTATGTGATGATCACCAGAAAAATCACTCACCCTATGCCTCGTCAAGCCGCTTGTTGACAAGCACGATGTTAGCATCTACTGCATCCAGTTGCTGCTTTAGCTTGGCAAACCCATCAGTCCGGCTAGCCACCGGAGCTTCAGCCACCTGCACATAAAGGCGGTCTGGTTATTACCTGGGACTATGATCCTCTGTTTGCCGCCGTTTTCGACGACAACCAGAGTCACAGGGGCTACTATTTGCATAGGGCATACCTAACGTATGTGCTACTGTTAAAAACATACCTAACGTATGCGGCAAGAATACCCTCCGAGGCAGGACCCTCTGATGAAGATTTCTTCTCCCGTTTGGAAACCTTGGTTTCCAGATCATCAGAGGTAGTCCTCTTCCTTCCCCGGGGAGAGAGAATGTCAGATTCTTCCCTTTGATCGTCCTCCCTCGCGGAGGTGCTCATTCCCCCGACTGGAATAAGTAGTGAGTGGCGCCTGCTTTCGCCCTCTTTATTCCCCCCCATCATCTTCCTTTGAGGACACTGGATAAGGTGCCAGCTCGGGCATCTTGTCCAGTATAGGATTGTCCAAGCCCTCGGGAAGGGGGGCCGAACACCTAATTATCATCGCCTTTGTTATCCAGTCCTGGTCAAAAGGCGACTCTTTAGAATGATGCCATGATAAATAAAAGGACAGCAGGTTCGGCATGGGATTACTTACTTGGGTAGCGGGGCGGTTGCAGCTCAGGCCCACGTCCTCGGTGGTGTCCGGACACTCTATTTGGGGTCCGAAGAATGATTTGTACATCTTTTCATGCGTCATGACGAGGAAATGTTGAATAGCACGTGGTCCTTCCGGGTTGAATTCCCACAAGCGGAGGGGCCGGCGTTTGCAAGGCTGGACTCGACGAACTAGCATAACTTGCATTACCATAACCAGACTGAAATCTCTCTCAAAGAGATCTCGGGTACGGCTTTGCAGTATTGGCACGTCCTTGGCTGGACCCCAGCTCAGCCCCCTGCTAATCCATGACATCAGTTGCGGTGGGGGCCCGAGCGAAAGGCGGGGGCAGCTACCCACTTGGCACTTCAGGGAGCTGTGACGTAAAACCACTCCCGCAGCCACAATCCGGACACCTCTGGGAAGGAACCCTCTGGCCATGGAGCGTCAACAATTTTGCTTATTAAAGCACCTCCACACGTTGCGTGCTGCCCCTCGATCATCTTCGGCTTCACATAGAAGGTCTTGAGCCACAGGCTGAAGTGAGGGGTAATGTGGAGGAAGGCCTGACATACGACAATAAATGACGAGATGTGAAGAAGGGAATCCGGGGCCAGATCATGAAAATCCAGCCCGTAATAGAACATAAGCCCCCTAACAAAGGGATCCAGAGCGAAGCCTAGTCCTCGGAGGAAGTGGGAGATAAACACGATGCTCTCGTTGGATTCGGGAGTAGGGACGACCTGCCCTCGGGCGGGCGGCCTATGCGAAATTTCGGCGGTCAGATATCTGGCCTCTCTCAACTTCTTGATGTCCTCCTATGTGATGGAGGAAGGCATCCACCGACCTTGAATGTTGGATCCGGACATAGTTGAAGGTTCGAAGCACCTGACCTGAGCTTTGGGTGTTGGAACTCGAGGCAGGGGAAGGATTCGATTGAGCGCGGGAGGGAAAAAAGAAAAATCCTTGTCCCCTTTATAAAGAGGGTGAATATCAGGCGTCCTCCTCGTGGCCATTTGAGACTTACCTAAGATCTAGGAGTCATACCAACAGGCACTGTGGGGTTACCCACGTTTGTATTGATGAGAATCCCGTGATACGGGGAACACGATCTCTACTTTGACAAGACGTGTCAAGGAAACCGCCTCGCGTTATGTGCGGAGCTGGTTAAGAAAAACGGTTCGAATAATGACCGGGCCGTGGCATGATGTCATGCTGTCAAAACGTGTCAGTAGATTAGATTTGTAGAAATATTATTCTCTCTACGGTGGTATGTGGAACTTATTTTGCAGGGTCGGACACTATCCTCGTATTCAAACTCTTCCGTGGTGTATTCGGAGGAGGAACCCGCCTTGCAATGCCGAAGACAACACTGCGCGCTGGACTCATCGTCATTGAAGCCTGGTTTAGGGGCTACTGAGGGAGTCCTAGATTAGGGGGTCTCCGGACAACCGGACTATATTGTAACGCCCCGAGACCGATGTGCCAGGTGTCCTCCAGTTATTCGTTGTTGTTGCCTTGTCATTGCTTGCATGTCATGCATTGCATATCATGTTATCATGTGCATTTCATTTGCATACATGTTCGTCTCATGCATCCGAGCATTTTCCCCGTTGTCCGTTTTGCATTCCGGCGCTCCATTCTCCTCCGGTGGTCATTTCTCCCATTCTTTCATGTGCAGGTGTTAAACATTTCCGGATTGGACCGAGATTTGTCAAGCGGCCTTGGTTTACTACCGGTAGACCGCCTGTCAAGTTTTGTACCATTTGGACTTCGTTTGATGCTCCAATGGTTAACCGAGGGACCGAAAAGGCCTCGTGTGTGTTGCAGCCCAACACCCCTCCAATTTGGCCCAAAACCCGCCTAAACCTCCTCCATCATCTCGGTCGTTCGATCACGATCACGTGGCCGAAAACCACACCTCATTTGGACACTCCTAGCTCCCTCTACCTATATATATATGTGATCCCCTCCGAAATTTGCGCAAACGAAACCCTAAAACTCCTCCGCGCGTCGCCTGACATTTCGTCCCGCGCCGCCGGACATGTCCAGCCGCCGCCGCCACCTCGCTCCGCCCTATCGGGAGCCGCCACCTCAGCTCACCGCCTCCCGTGACCAACCAGGAGGCGACACGTCGCCCCTCTGCCTCCTCCCCGCCGCCGGGCCCGAGGGAGCCCAGATCGGGCCCGCCCCGGGCCAGTTTGGGCCGCCACCGCCCGAGCGCCCTTCCCCGCGCCTCTCGCCAGAGGACACCGCGCGCCGCCGCCCGATCGCCGCGCCCCGCCGCCGGAATCTATCGTCGCCGCCGTCTCGTTCTTCGCCGATAGCAAGCGCCGCCGACCGCAACTCCTTCGAGCTCCGCTGCCGCCGCGGGAGCTCATGCCTCCACCGCCTCATGGCCTCACCGTGGCCACAGGGCTCGCCGGCCGCCCTCACCCGCCATCTCCCGGCCACCTTCATCCTTCCACGCCGCCTCCCCATCGTCGCCGGAGCTCCACTCTGGAAGGATCCGTTCACCGGGATCAGATCCACCACCTCCTCCAACCAAACAGCGCCCTCCGCCCCGGATCTCGTCATCCCGCACCGCTCCGTCCCGTTGACTTTCTCGGAGAGGTCCAAATTTCTACTAAGTCCCCGAAATTTCCATGTTTCATATGCCCATCTTCATCGTGCCATAACTTTGCATCCGTAGGTCCGTTTTGGGCATATAGCATATCAAAATGTTCATCTCAGAGAGTACATCATTTCATCTCATTGCATCATTTTCATTTGAGTTCATCTTGATGCCCGAAATGCTGTTGGAAGAATGCTATTTGAGTTAATTGTCAGATCTGCTGCTCCAAATAGCTATTTGTCATTTTTGCCATGATTATTGTGTGCATGATATGCCCCTGAGCTCTACATATGTTTTGTTATATGTTTTTCCATCTATCCAGAGGTGCAACCCATGTATTTTTGTGATGTGTGTGGTGACTATCACAAGCTTGCAAAGTGGTGCATTTGTTAATGTTGATTTCAGGGACTTAGCAATTCCACTAAGTCCTTGATCTGTTTATTTCAATGTGCCATATGTTCATGTTGTTTCCTAGTGATCCGTGCCTCTTTTGAGGATGATCAGTAAGGATGATTTGTTAATCTTGTAGTGCTCTATCCATCCATGTCTTTGTTTGCAATTATGGAGCACCCTAGCTTGATTCAATCGAGCTCTACTTTTGCTATTTCGTGAATCTGGGCAGATTGTCTACTTGTTAGCGATTTTGCTGAGGATGTTGTAGTTGATTCGTGCATGCTATGTTATTGTTCTTGCCATGTCTAGCTTTTTTAATGTGTATTCTTGATGGGTGTATGCTTAGTTTGTCATGCCTTTCTCTGTAGTGAGTGCATCGAGCTCGTAAACATGCCTACTTGATATCTGATTTGCATGCTCCAGTTTTTCACTAAGTCTGTGATCTGATTTTGTTTTTGCCATGTTCACATGCTTGCAATTGTATTTTCTGATCCCTTTTGGCTCAAGGTCACTAAGGGACTTTTGTTAAGCTCTTTGAGTAGCTCCATGCCATGCTTTACTTTGCCATGTTAAGTTCCTGTAGCATATAGTTTTATTGCCTCAAAGTGTGCTACCTGATCTGAAATTCCAGACAAGTGTTAATTTCACAAAGTCTGAATTCTATTTGTCAATTGTTCTTTTGCCATGCTTGTTTGAACCTGTTAATGGACGAATTGGCCGTAGCTCAGTGTTCATCTTTTGTTAAGCATCATGAATGGATCCCTGCCATGTATTTTGTTGCCATGTTTGGGTGTTGTAGCATGTTTATCTTGTTGCATCTAGTTGGCTACTTGCTGTTTATCGCAGACCGGTGCCATATTTGAATTGCTTGCCATTTCCAAACCGTGCATCCGATTCCGGTGATCTTTATATTGATTTCATCCAAAATCACCTCACCTTTCCAGTGGCACTCTCAGATTTCCAAGTTGAGGCCAGATTCAATCATTCCTTGTCAAATCATGCATACGCATCGCATACCGCATCCCGCATATCATATCATGATCGTGTGATAGTTGTTTACTATGTTGTGTGCTTCTTTCCGGTGTTTGCTCCTTCGGGTTGGTTCCGGTAACGTCGCGTTTGTGAGGACCCGTTCGTCTACGTCCGTTCGTCTTCTTCATGGACTCGTTCTTCTTCCTTGCGGGATCTCAGGCAAGATGACCATACCCTTGAAATCACTTCTATCTTTGCTTGCTAGTTGCTCGCTCTTTTGCTATGCCTATGCTACGATACCTACCACTTGCTTATCATGCCTCCCATATTGTCCAACCAAGACTCTAACCCACCTTGTCCTAGCAAACCATTGTTTGGCTATGTTACTGCTTTGCTCAGCCCCTCTTATAGTGTTATTAGTTGTAGGTGAAGATTGGAGTTTGTTCCTTGTTGGAACATGGAGATGTTGTTCCTTGTTGGAACATGTTTATTTGTTGGGATATCAAAATATATCTTATTTAATTAATGCATCTATATACTTGGTAAAGGGTGGAAGGCTCGGCCTTATGCCTGGTGTTTTGTTCCACTCTTGCCGCCCTAGTTTCCGTCATATCGGTGTTATGTTCCCGGATTTTGCGTTCCTTACGCGGTTGGGTATAATGGGAACCCCTTGACAGTTTGCTTTGAATAAAACTCCTCCAGCAAGTCCCGACCTTGGTTTTATCATTCGCCACCTAGCCTTTTTCCCTTGGGTTAGGCCAGCCCAAGGGTCATCTTTATTTTAACCCCCCCGGGCCAGTGCTTGTCTAAGTGTTGGTCCGAAATGGGCAGCCTGTGGGGCCACCTCGGGGAAACTTGAGGGCTGGTTTTACTCGTAGCTTGACCTATCCGGTGTTGCCCTGAGAACGAGATATGTGCAGCTCCCATCAGGATGTTGGCGCATCGGGCGGCTTTGCTGGTCTTATTTTACCATTGTCGAGGATGTCTTGTAACCGGGATTCCGAGTCTGATCGGGTCTTCCCGCTAGAAGGAATATCCTTCGTTGACCGTGAGAGCTTGTGATGGGATAAGTTGGGACACCCCTGTAGGGTTTTGAACTTTCGAAAGCTGTGCCCGCGGTTATGGGCAGATGGGAATTTGTTAATGTCCGGTTGTAGAAAACCTGAAGTTGACCTTAATTAAAATACATCAACCGCGTGTGTAACCGTGATGGTCTCTTTCCGGCAGAGTCCGGGAAGTGAACACGGTGTTGGAGTTATGCTTGACGTAGGTTGCTCTAGGATCACTTCTTGATCATAGTTTCTCGATCGTGCTTTGCCTTCTCTTCTCGCTCTCTTTTGCGTACATGTTAGCCACCAAATATGCTAGTCGCTTGCTGCAGCTCCACCTCACACCTTTTACCTTACCCATAAGCTTAAATAGTCTTGATCGCGAAGGTGCGAGATTGCTGAGTCCCCATGGCTCACAGATACTTCCAAACCAGCTTGCAGGTGTCGATGAGTCCGTGCAGATGACGCAACCAAGCTCAGGAGGAGCTCGATGAAGATCTTGTCCTCTGTGTTGTTTCATTCTAGTTGATTAGTAGTGGAGCCCAGTTGGGGTCGATCGAGGACCGTGTCGCATTTGGGGTTCTTCTTTTATTTTGGTTCCGTAGTCGGACCTTGATTGTATCTGGTTGATGTAGTGCTTTATTCATGTAATTGTGTGAAGTGGCGATTGTAAGCCAACTATGTATCTTTTCCCTTATGTATTACATGGGTTGTGTGAAGATTACCTCACTTGCTACATTGCTTTCAATGCGGTTATGCCTCTAAGTCGTGCTTCGACACGTGGGAGATATAGCCGCATCGAGGGCGTTACATATATCCTTTGGCTGAACTGTTGGACTATGAAGATACGAGATTGAAGACTTCGTCCCGTGTCCGGATGGGACTCTACTTGGCGTGGAAGGCAAGCTAGGCAATATAGATATGTATATCTCCTCCTTTGTAACCGACCTTGTGTAACCCTAGCCCCCTCCGGTGTCTATATAAACTGGAGGGTTTAGTCCGTAGGACAACATACAATCATACCATAGGCTAGCTTCTAGGGTTTAGCCTCTTTGATCTCGTGGTAGATCAACTCTTGTAATACTCATATCATCAAGAACAATCAAGCAGGACGTAGGGTATTATCTCCATCAAGAGGGCCCGAACCTGGGTAAACATCGTGTCCCCTGCCTCCTGTTACCATCCGCCTTAGACGCACAGTTCGGGACCCCCTACCCGAGATCCGCCGATTTTGACACCGACACCCCCCGACTGTTACTTTGTGGCGGAGCAACAAGGCAGGTTGAGACCACCTAGGTGAGAGGTGGACCTGGCCCTGGTCGGCGTTTGCGGTTAGTTCAAAATAACACACTTAACAAGATCTTGGTATTTGATCTGAGTCTGGCCACTAGCCTATACGCACTAACCAACTATGCGGGAACAATTATGGGCACTCAACGTCGTGGTATCAGCCGAAGCCTTCTTGACGTTAGTGACTGAGCGGCGCGCGCCGGATTGGCCTGGAATGCCTGCTCTTGTATTAGGGAGGCTAGGTCTGCTTCCGGCCGCGTACGCAACATGCAGGTGTGCAATGGGCGATGGGCCAGACCCCTACGCGCATAGGATTTAGACCGGCGTGCCGACCTCTCTGTTGTGCCTAGGTGGGGCTGCGATGTGTTGATCTTCCAAGGACGGGCATGACCCAGGAAAATGTGTCCGGCCAAAGGGGATCGAGCGTGTTGGGTTATGTGGTGCACCCCTGCAGGGAAGTTTATCTATTCGAATAGTCGTGTCCCTTGGTAAAAGGATGACCCAGAGTTGTACCTTGACCTTATGACAACTAGAACCGGATACTTAATAAAACACACCCTTTCAAGTGCCAGATACAACCCGGTGATCGCTCTCTAATAGGGCGACGAGGAGAGGATCGCTGGGTAGGATTATGCTATGCGATGATACTTGGTGAACTTACCATCTACTCTCTTCTACATGCTGCAAGATGGAGGCTGCCAGAAGCGTAGTCCTCGATAAGACTAGCTATTCCCCTCTTATTCTAGCATTCCGCAGTTCAGTCCACAGATACTACCCATTTCATTGATACCAATGCATATGTAGTGTAGATCCTTGCTTGCGAGTAATTTGGATGAGTACTCACGGTTGCTTTGCTCCCCCTTTCCCCCCTTTCCTTTCTTCTCAGTTGTCGCAACTAGATGCTGGAGACCAGGAGTCAGACGCCACCTTCGATGACTCCTACTACACTGGAGGTGCCTACTACTACGTGCAGGCCACTGACGACGACCAGGAGTAGTTTAGGAGGATCCCAGGCAGGAGGCATGCGCCTCTTTCGATCTGTATCCCAGTTTGTGCTAGCCTTCTTAAGGAAAACTTGTTTAACTTATGTTTGTACTCAGATATTGTTGCTTCCGCTGACTCGTCTATGATCGAGCACTTGTATTCGAGCCCTCAAGGCCCATGGCTTGTAATATGATGCTTGTATGATTTTTTTTAGAGTTGTGTTGTGATATCTTCCCGTGAGTCCCTAATATTGATCATACACGTTTGCATGTATGATTAGTGTACGATTGAATCAAGGGCGTCACACACAAGGAGTAGAAGGAGTGAAAAGAGGAGGGTTTGACTGTGGGGTTACCTTGACCTTGTTAGGAGAGTTTTGGTCCTCTCCATCTTCTACCACGGCCTTTTCCATTAGGCACCTGTGAGTGTTTCCCTTGTAGTCTTTCATATAGTTGTTGGTGACAACATCACCACTCTTGTTGACTAGCCTCAAGGTGTTTTGGGAATCTTGAGCTACTCCGGCAACACCACTAAACATCATCTGGATCGGATTCTTCATGAGCAACCATTGCTTTCATATCTCTCTTCTTAAGCTTGGAGTTCAAAGGATTTGGCAACTTCTTCTTGGGAAAGGTCCTGGGAAACCTTGGTTTGTATTCTCTCTTCTCATAAGGGCAATCATTGGAGAAGTGGTTGGTTTCTTCACAGTTGTAGCATTTTCTCACTTTCTTCTTCTAGAATCTTCCCTTAAATTTTCCCGCGCTAAACTTCTTGAAAAAGAGGGCAATGTCTTCATATGAAGGGCTCTCACTGGAGTCAATCTCATCATCATCTTCTTCTTCTTCTTCACTTTGCTCTTCCTCACATACATGCTTGGCCTTCAATGCAAGATTGATCTTTGATGTTGAGGTACCATGCATGGCAAGATGTTTTGTAGCATTTGCCTTTGACTCTTCAAATAGTTGGAACGTGGATATGATGTCATCCGGAGTCATTTCCTTGAATCCATGGTGTTGTATTATGTCCCACACCATTTGGTGATGATATGGAGCAAGAGCATGAAGCAACTTGTCCATGAGAAATCACTTAGTCAAGTTGATTCCATCTTGTGTCTTGTCACAATCATAAGACTCGATGTCAGCGGTGAGAGTCATGATACGCTTAAGGAGCTGCTTGGCGGATTCACCTTTCTTCATACAAAAGTTTTGCAATTGACCCTTGGCAATTTCATATTGAGCAAGCCGGAGAGTGGAGGTACCGGTCTTGGTCCTCACAATGCTATCCCATAATTCCTTGGCACTTGTGATGTGTATGTATGGTCTCCTTTGCTTGTCAGTCATACCTCTCCTTATGCACATGGTTGTTGTGTCGTTGAGATTCTTGACATATATTTCTCTTGGTGTAAGATTCTTCGGGTCAACAACTTTGTAGCCATACTCCAAGATATCCAACATCTCATCATTTCCATATCGAAGATGATCCTGCATAGCAACTCTCCACAAGGCAAAATCGGTAGTGTCATCAAGTAATGGAGGTTTTCCTTGAGGGTTATACTTTGATTTCTCTATTTTAGGTCTTGCATAAAGCCAAGGAACACTAGAGTGATCATTACTAGGAGGTTGTTGGCCAAGTGAAGGAGTAGGCACAATTGGCCTCAAGGTCGCACCACCCGAAAGTGGTGCAAGCATCGTGGTTAATGTGGCTAATCTCATTTGGACCAAGGCCTCAAGAGAAGCATCATGCTCCTCCTTTTGCTTAGCAAGGGCCGTTCCAGATCCTTAAAAGGGGAGTACCATCGGGGTTCATCTCGATCTAGGTCGGTTAAGCCCCAAGAATAGATCACAAGGCTCTGATACCAATTGAAAGGATCGAGATGGACCAAGAGGGGTGAATAGGTACAATTACAAATTTTAATTGTTACTTAGCAATTTTAGGCAATAATGCGGAAAATGAAAGTAAGCCTAACAATTGCAAGTAAGATGCTAAGAGCTAAGCAAGGTAAGCAAGTAACACAAGTAAGTGAGTAAGTGTTGGGGAACATTGCAGAAAACAAAAAAAATTCGTACGTTTCACCAAGATCAATCTATGGAGTCAACTAGGAACGGGAGGAGAGTGCATCTACATACCCTTGTAGATCGCGAGCGGAAGCGTTAAAGAGAACGGGGATGATGGAGTCATACTCGCCGTGATCCAAATCACCGATGACCAAGTGTCGAACGGACGGCACCTCCGCGTTCAACACACGTACAGAGCGGATGACGTCTCCTCCTTCTTGATCCAGCAAGGGGGAAGGAGAGGTTGATGAAGATCCAGCGGCACGATGTCAGGACCCCGACTCGATGTCACATCGATCTATCCGGTAACACCTCATATCACTTTGCGGCCTCACGCACGGTATCCCCACGGGTGTCGCCTTACCTTTGCCCGGGACCGTTTGCGCCTTTTGGCTCACGTATATGATAGTGTCGCTAGCATCCATATGATAAGGAGCCCGGGCTGACATGACTAGTCGTAAACCCAAAGTGGCACAGACTTACAGGGACAGGCATCCATGACCCAGCTTCGAACGTGTCAGTCATCAGCAAGTGGGTCCGGGCTGTAGCACTGGGCTAGCAGGACTCCGGTAAACCGGGCTGTAGCGGGCTAACAGGACTCCGGTACTCAAAGCGTGACATTTCCCCGAAGGGACAGACACAGGGAACGAAGAAGGACACATGCCGGCCAGCCTAAGTGTTCCAGAGCAGTAGCAAGCTACCATGGCTCAGCGGTAACACTAGGAGACATTTCCCGGTAAGAGAGGCTACTAAAGATAAACAACTAGATAGTCAGATCCCACACATACCAAGCATTTCAATCACACACACACAATATGCTCGATATGTGCAAATACAACGAAGCATCACAACATGACTCTACGACACAAGTACTTTATTCATTAGGCTCCGAGGAGCGAGATATTACAAACATGGGTCTCATGACCCAACACTCAGAGCATACAAGTCAAAGCACAAGCGGAAGCTATCATGTCTGAGTACAGACATCTATAAATGAAAAAGGCTGAGAAGCCTGACTATCTATCAGATCCTGCCGGGGCACAAGATCGTAGCTGAGGTATCAAGCTAAACGTCGAAGTCCACGTGAACTACTAGTGAGACTGAAGTCTCTCTGCAAAAACATAAAATAGGCAAACGTGAGTACAAATGTACCCAGCAAGACTTACATCAGAACTATCTACATATGCATCATTATCAACAAAGGGGATGGTAGGGTTTGACTGCAGCAAGCCAGCTTTGACTCGGTGGCCATCCTGAACTACGACTGCAAGTAACTCCTTTGAGGTGGCGCACACGAGTCCACATATTCACCAACCAATACACCACTATGGATCCGCTGCCGTCTCCCTACGAGAACGCCCTCCATAGCACTCACGCTTATCTTGCGTATTTTAGAGTATCCACTTTCACTTGTCTATGAACTGATATAAGGGGTCCACGTTTCCATATCCGAGGAATCCGGCTATTCGAATAGATGATGATAACCCTGCAGGGGTGTACTTCTTCACACACGCTTTCGCCACTTATCGCCCTGTACACGTCATGTACCTCGGCAACCTTCAAGCGGAAGCCGGGCGAGGGAGTTGGCCACGACCTGACTAACCGAACAAGTCTCTAGTCCAGGTTTATCGCCTATTCAGGTTCCATCCGCAAGGAGATCCGGCCGGGGTGTCGCTCACGGCCCCAAACGATGTGTGCAGGGTTCCCAAGCCCACCAACCGGGTGCCACTTGGTACACCGTGCCACGGTGCCTAGTCTGTCCCAAGCCCACCTGTACCGGGTGCCACTTGGTAGACTACTAACACTACCTACAAACACCAGAAACTAGTTGCAACTCCTGGACAGAGATCATGTTGATTAATAAGTCGAGAGGGGCACTTAAGCATTCCAATGTGTGGTAGTAGCTGAATCATGGATCACAAACACAGAACTCAGTTCCTGAGGACGGCTGCAATGAGACAACCCACCATGTACTCCTACATGGCCTCTCACCGCTACCTTTACCAAATCGTGTTCACACACTTAGCTCACACACAGTAGGACATGTTCACACACCTCTGATTCATCCCCGATGAATCAGACCTGACTCAACTCTAAGCAGTAGCAGGCATGACAAACAAGCATGAATGAGTAGGCACATCAGGGCTCAAACAACTCCTACTCATGCTAGTGGGTTTCATCTAATTACTGTGGAATGACAGGTCATGCAGAGGATAAAGGGGTTCAGCTACCGCAGCAAGTAACAAATATGTCGTTGTTGTCCTAATGCAGTAAAAGAGAGCAGGAGCGAGAGAGTAGGATTGTATCGGAATGGACAAGGGGGTTTTGCTTGCCTGGCACTTCTGAAGATAACATTGGGTCTTCATCAGTGTCAACGATCACATCATCGGTATCACGTCTATCGAGAGGGGACAAATACCGGCAACACAGAAAGGAACACAATCAATGCAATGCACAACATGATGCATGATCATGACATGGCAAAATGAATGTGTTTTGGGCTAATGCAACTAGCAACAGATTAAATGAAGTTGGTTTCAATATAAAATTCAAATTCAAACTCCATATGTGATTATTCAAATGCCATTTATATGATTTGTGCTAAACAGCATCTATAAGTTGTTCTAACATGCATGAAAATGGTACAGATGGATTCCTTGAATTTTTCTGATAATTTTTCATATATAAATTATTTAATTTGGAGTTACGGTTAATTTTCTATGATTTATTGAAGTTTTAGGCATTTTCTGGAATTTCCTGAATATAATTAAATCCAGAAAATACTTTATGACATCAGCAGTGCGTCATGCTTGCATCAGCAAGTCAACAGGGCTGCCTCGGGTCAAACCTGACCAGGGGGTCCCATTAGTCAGCGTCACAGGTTAATAGGGGGGTTTATTTTAGTTTAATTAAGGATTAGGGCACTAGGGCCCACATGTCAGTGGCTCTGGGGTTAGATTAGGTGGTGATTAGCTTAGGCTAATCACCTGATAGCGGGGGCCCACCTGTCAGTGTCAGCAGAGGGGGTAGTTAAGATAAAATAATTAAACTAATTAACAGGGGGGGCTGGCCCCACCTGTCATCGACCCAGAGAGGGGGGGGGTCCCGCCGTGGTCAACGTGGTCAGACCCACCGGCGGCTTGACGCCGGCGAGGCCAGACGCGGTGGTGCGCGTCGGAAACCAGCTACAGGGGCTCTTTTGGCGCGCAGGGAGCAACTACGGGGAGAGGGTGGAGTGGCGCATCCAACGGTGGTGGTGGCGGAGGCTGGGGTGGCCGGAGCTGCCGGCGGCGACCTCTTTTGCGGCTGCCGGAGCTCGGGTGTTCGCGGGACCGGCGCTGCGGTGTGCAAACAAGACGGTGGTCGCGCTAGTTTTACTCTACGGGACGCAACGAGTGCAACGGACGCAGGCGTGGGACCAAAAGGTCACCGGAGCTTCACCGGCGACGAGCCCGTGCGGCGGAGCGTCTCGGCTCCGGTAGAGGGGGCGGCTAGAGCTCGAAATCGAACTTGGGGTTAGGGGGAAACGGAGCAGGGACTCACGGGGATCGTGCAGGGAGGGTCAGCGAGCTCGGGGGCGCGCCGGAGTGGCCGAATTCGACGGAGAAGATCCTCGGCGGCCGGCGAGGGGGAAAACGTCGGGGGCGGCGTTCCGGGGCTCTTCTGGTCGCGTGAGACGACGAGGAGGACGAGGGAGGACTTGCGGAGCTCTGGGAGGCGTCGGGGAGGCGAGAGGGGGATGGTGGCCGCGGCGAACGGCGTCGGTGGCGACGGCTGTGTTCGGGTTCGGGCGAGAGAGAAAGAGCAGAGGGGCGGGGCCTCGAGGAAGAGTGAGAGGGGTCCGAGGGGGCTGCGTGGCGTCGCGGGAGGGAACCAGGGGAGGAGGAGGCAGCCAGGCAGGGAGGAGGTGGCCGGGGCGCGTGGCCGCGCGCGCCGGGCGCGTGCCCGCGTCCTTCTGGCGAGGGAAGAAGACGACAGGGGGGGTAGCGGTGGCGGGCTGGGCCAGCGGGAGGAGCTGGGCCGGGCAGGTAAGCAGGTAAGTGGCCCAGGTGGCCGTCTCCCTTTTTATTTTTGCTCTGTTTTATTTTTTAATCATTGTTTTCTATTTGTTTCAATCTGTTTTGATTTAGTTCAAACACTAAATCATTTTTGTTTCTTCCAATAATTTTTGCAGGGACTGAAAGTAATATTCTAGAGCCCCTCACAAAATATCAGAATTATTGAAGCATTAAAAATATATATAACATATATTTGCTCCAACTCAAATACAATATATATTAGTTCAAAGATCCAAAATGACATGGAAAAATGTGCATCATCTCTGGTTACTGTTTCCAGCATTTTTCCAAAGATGATGAACATTTTTGAAAGCCACTTGGATTGACTGAAAATATTTTAGGTGAACCTGGTGAATTCTTAAAATGCTAGGGTTTGGACAATCCCCATTTCAACTTTCTGTAAAAGTAAACATGATGCATCACCAAAGGCTAGTACTAGTGCAATGCCAGAAGCTAGGGATGTGACAACTCACCCCCACTAAACAAGAATCTCGTCTCGAGATTCAAGCGTAGGGTAAGGTGAAAGGTAAACGCAACTAGTATAATCTTCACGATCCAGGTTGCACTTCATAGAAACGTTGATTCGATCACCATCTTTGTCTTGTCGTCTTGCTCTGAGAAATCCTGCCAACATGACCTGGAGGGAAAGAGACTCTAGAAGGGTCGATCTTCTCGAAGATCGAACAACTCACGGAATGAGACATAGCAACATCTCTTGAGCTGGGAGACGAAGCACAGATTTGAAGAAATGGAGTGGAACAGATGACGAAGGTTCACTAGGTAGACAACGATTCCACGCTTAAGAAGGTGGTAAACGATTGCCAACGTAGCGAAGAGTTGAGTTGCCATGATACCACGACGAAACATCCTGGAGGAAGGTGATCGTAGAGTATTACCTTAAGTGGCAAAAAGAATTACTTTTGATTCAGAGATCATTGAAACTCTTCATACCAGCATAAGGCAATTCACAACGATCGTTTGGAGGGGGTCTGTAGAATGGCATACTCGGACTTGGATGATGTGGATTACCTTGTTGAAGACAACGTAATGGATGAATTTGCTTATCACCGGAGGTGGAAGAGACCCATGGTAGAATGGCACATTGGCGGTGCAAGCTGGGAACAAAATGCAAATGCTGGGAATGATTCTGGTAACTGGGGAAGAACCCAACAATAAAGAGTGAATTCACTGTTGGAGTGGTTATAGCATAACCGAAGGGACTAGGAGCAATCCCGGTTAGTGCCGGCGATAACACCTAACGCTTGTGCGTGCTCTCAAGAACTTGAGCAATTCCATAATCATCAAGGTTTTACCAACATCCGTGTCAAGGGTCCGATAACACAACTTACTACCATGATGAATGGTGATGGAGGATGCAGATGCAAAGGAAGATAACACCTTCTCAGATTTCACCCTTGGCGGGGCCAAGGAAATAAAATCTGGATGATCGACCGAGAGACATTTAGCACTCCGCTTCTAATGTTCTCCTTGATGTGCTAGTGTAACCCATTCATAGATATGGTTTGATATCTAGAACATCAAGTAAAAGGTCGGACTTCGGGATCTCAGAAATCCATAGGGGCAACTAGGGAGTAAATCCTACGAAATCCCTATGGGGGGGTGGCCAACTTCCTCAATCAAGATATTATAATAACAGGTCTTCCGGCTGGGTGTGTTGGCCACGACATCCACTTTACCGATTATCGAGGGACCAATATTATAATTCTTGGGAAATGTTCCAACCATCACATCTGCCTGAGATTCAGATCTGGTTGGTGTCAGGATATCCCAGACTCATCAAGTCTAGAAAGAAAAATGAAAGTTTGCAACGCAAATCGACGAGATAATGTTGCGGGATTCTCGGGGAGTGAGCTACGATAGTAAGCTCCAAAACATGAGCTGGTTCTGCTACAACATGTGAACACGCTGTCCCAGACAAACATGACCACGTGGTAGTCTTATAATAAAACACTACCGAGTTCAGGAGGGGAAACCATCATTAAGGACATCGAAGTCTCCACGCGTGGAAATCCAAAGAGTTCACCTTGGACAGACTCCTTTATCTTTGAACAACTCAATCAGTGGCTTGGTGTGCTAGGATATACATATAGCATGGAGGTTGCAAATCTCCAGACCACAGAATACTTCGCACGTGTGCATGACTGATTTGGGATGATTCCAAAGGAGGCAAAAACATGCTTTCTCGAATTCACGTCGGCAACTTACATCAAATGCACGTGAATCAAAGGAAGTCACTTCTTTTATCCAAACATATACTTCATGAACGGGGCATGAAGTAAATGCTTTCAAAAGTTTCCAACACTAACTTAATGTTCAACAACATCATGGAGGAGATAAGAATGTTGTCAATGGGCTCAACAACAACTCATCAGAATTTCCATATCACTGGACTTCCACCATCGTGTGAACACGGTGATAGCATTGGTCAGCCCCAAAGATATAATGGTGTATGCTCGAGGGATCAACCACGAGTAAGACAACATTACGAACATCGTTGGTTCTGACTTGATTTGACGATAGCCCACACTCAAATCAAAGGATTGATAAGACAATAGGTCCAGCAACTGATCACAGGGACCAATCGATGAAGATATCATCTTTCTTCAATACACACTACACAAGAATATCCCTTTGGAACGAACTAAGTCAGGCAAGCTTTTATCTTCCAACCCTCCAAGTTATTGTTTAGCTTAACCAACTAGCTCAGGGATATCTAACACCGATTCTTGGAGAGAAGGTGGTTCACAAGAAACCAACTTGATCACGAGCTCAACATAGCGGTCAGGTGACAACCTGGTAATACTTCTGAGAAGATATTCAGAAAATCACGAGCCACCGGTATGTTACTAAGCTCGAGAACAATCTTGCTTTTCAGGGCAAGACGATATGATCAATAGAGCAAGAATTTGAAATAATCCTAACCCATCGATCGAGGAGGGCACTGAGAACAAGGACTAGGTAGCATGATCAATCTTAGAATGATGATTCAATAACCAACACACTAAGAATAAAATTATTGTCTTTTAACTACCAAGCAACGAGGTTGCTAGGAGTATTGATTTCACGCATCACAATTCATTTGTCGGTATTCCGGTTGCATCAACTCGAAGACCGAGGAATGACTAATGACGACAAGAAGTATCACTGTACCAGGAGTTCATAGGATGGTGTGCAATTCCTATAACAATCCCGATATAAAGATGGTAATACTTCAGGGTAGAACAGGATCAAATGCTGGATTAGCAATTTGATCTGCGGAGCACAACTTCTTTGACCCAATCCTAGATATGGAAGAGGTACTGGAGTTTGTTTCTCCTAGTCATCCCGGAATGGAATGGCTTGACAGACCACAAGAGTCATAGGCATCGATGAACGAACGCACGCATACTCTTGACTATCAATTGATAGACGAGGGTCAGAATGCAACTAAAGAGAACAGCTCAAAGGAACATATAACTTTCTGAGTTGTGGATGCATAGATTAGTATGTCGAACCAAGTTCAGCATATTACTTCCGGATAACCCATGCAGAAAGGTAGAACTGGCAGAGTCACGATTTATGAGTGGAGATCTCCTCAAGAGTACTCTAATTGTGATCTTTTTTTGATCCAATAAACATCTGCCATAAGTAGTTCATGGTATTTGGAAGAAGAAGATACCACAGACTTCAAGGACTATCGCAAAGGTTACTAATATCCTAAAGGCACTAGCAATTGCTATCAACATGAAGTAGGTAGAGTGAATCTCGGGTTCAGAACCCAGGAGTAGAATACCTACTACTAAGTAGCATCACGGGATGCTTTCGAGACTGATGGCCAGAATCATCACACTGGGAACACAAATCATGGCTGAATTACTAGATGATCCCCTAAGACACCTAGGGTCATAATAATAACTCCAACATAATGTCAAGGCAATAGAATACCTCAACTCAACAATTAGTGTGATTGAGCTGGCATAAAGGAGCATCGAAATCAGAGGGAAAGGATTTGCAAATGCATCAGACTATTTAGAAACCTGGAATGACTCGGACAGCATAACGGCTGTAAATGCTCAGAAAAGATTTGAGACATTCACAAAAATGGTGGCATAACCACTCAGAAGCACAATATCAAGGTTTGGAGATCAACAATTAACATACAGAAGATAGTAGGAGCTGAACTGAGGCTTGAATCAACAATCTTATAAGTCTACGGATTAGTAACACGTGATCCTAATAGAAAGAAGAGATAGCCTAGTTCTTAATCCCCGTAGAAGATAAGATGATGACTCAGATCAGAAGGGCATAAGGTATAAGGAGTAAAAAGAGCCTTACGTTCCATCCCACAATCAATTCCCTTATATAACTAAAGAATTTCTAGACTCAACTTCGACCAGTTTGGCTTGGTAATCCTACAGGCAGTCAAGCTCTGATACCAACGCTGTCAGGACCCCGACTCGATGTCACATCGATCTAGCCGGTAACACCTCATATCACTTTGCGGCCTCACGCACGGTATCCCCACGGGTGTCGCCTTACCTTTGCCCGGGACCGTTTGCGCCTTTTGGCTCACGTATATGATAGTGTCGCTAGCATCCATATGATAAGGAGCCCGGGCTGACATGACTAGTCGTAAACCCAAAGTGGCACAGACTTACAGGGACAGGCATCCATGACCCAGCTTCGAACGTGTCGGTCATCAGCAAGTGGGTCCGGGCTGTAGCACTGGGCTAGCAGGACTCCGGTAAACCGGGCTGTAGCGGGCTAACAGGACTCCGGTACTCAAAGCGTGACATTTCCCCGAAGGGACAGACACAGGAACGAAGAAGGACACATGCCGGCCAGCCTAAGTGTTCCAGAGCAGTAGCAAGCTACCATGGCTCAGTGGTAACACTAGGAGACATTTCCCGGTAAGAGAGGCTACTAAAGATAAACAACTAGATAGTCAGATCCCACACATACCAAGCATTTCAATCACACACACAATATGCTCGATATGTGCAAATACAACATGGCATCACAACATGACTCTACGACTCAAGTACTTTATTCAATAGGCTCCGAGGAGCGAGATATTACAAACATGGGTCTCATGACCCAACACTCAGAGCATACAAGTCAAAGCACAAGCGGAAGCTATCATGTCTGAGTACAGACATCTATAAATGAAAAAGGCTGAGAAGCCTGACTATCTATCAGATCCTGCCGAGGGCACAAGATCGTAGCTGAGGTATCAAGCTAAACGTCGAAGTCCACGTGAACTACTAGTGAGACTGAAGTCTCTCTGCAAAAACATAAAATAGGCAAACGTGAGTACAAATGTACCCAGCAAGACTTACATCAGAACTATCTACATATGCATCATTATCAACAAAGGGGATGGTGGGGTTTAACTGCAGCAAGCCAGCTTTGACTCGGTGGCTATCCTAACTACGACTGCAAGTAACTCCTTTGAGGTGGCGCACACGAGTCCACATATTCACCAACCAATACACCACTATGGATCCGCTGCCGTCTCCCTACGAGAACGCCCTCCATAGCACTCACGCTTATCTTGCGTATTTTAGAGTATCCACTTTCACTTGTCTATGAACTGATATAAGGGGTCCACGTTTCCATATCCGAGGAATCCGGCTATTCGAATAGATGATGATAACCCTGCAGGGGTGTACTTCTTCACACACGCTTCCGCCACTTATCGCCCTGTACACGTCATGTACCTCGGCAACCTTCAAGCGGAAGCCGGGCGAGGGAGTCGGCCACGACCTGACTAACCGAACAAGTCTCTAGTCCAGGTTTATCGCCTATTCAGGTTCCATCCGCAAGGAGATCCGGCCGGGGTGTCGCTCACGGCCCCAAACGATGTGTGCAGGGTTCCCAAGCCCACCAACCGGGTGCCACTTGGTACACCGTGCCACGGTGCCTAGTCTGTCCCAAGCCCACCTGTACCGGGTGCCACTTGGTAGACTACTAACACTACCTACAAACACCAGAAACTAGTTGCAACTCCTGGACAGAGATCATGTTGATTAATAAGTCGAGAGGGGCACTTAAGCATTCCAATGTGTGGTAGTAGCTGAATCATGGATCACAAACACAGAACTCAGTTCCTGAGGACGGCTGCAATGAGACAACCCACCATGTACTCCTACATGGCCTCTCACCGCTACCTTTACCAAATCGTGTTCACACACTTAGCTCACACACAGTAGGACATGTTCACACACCTCTGATTCATCCCCGATGAATCAGACCTGACTCAACTCTAAGCAGTAGCAGGCATGACAAACAAGCATGAATGAGTAGGCACATCAGGGCTCAAACAACTCCTACTCATGCTAGTGGGTTTCATCTATTACTGTGGAATGACAGGTCATGCAGAGGATAAAGGGGTTCAGCTACCGCAGCAAGTAACAAATATGTCGTTGTTGTCCTAATGCAGTAAAAGAGAGCAGGAGCGAGAGAGTAGGATTGTATCGGAATGAACAAGGGGGTTTTGCTTGCCTGGCACTTCTGAAGATAACATTGGGTCTTCATCAGTGTCAACGATCACATCATCGGTATCACGTCTATCGAGAGGGGACAAATACCGGCAACACAGAAAGGAACACAATCAATGCAATGCACAACATGATGCATGATCATGACATGGCAAAATGAATGTGTTTTGGGCTAATGCAACTAGCAACAGATTAAATGAAGTTGGTTTGAATATAAAATTCAAATTCAAACTCCATATGTGATTATTCAAATGCCATTTATATGATTTGTGCTAAACAGCATCTATAAGTTGTTCTAACATGCATGAAAATGGTACAGATGGATTCCTTGAATTTTTCTGATAATTTTTCATATATAAATTATTTAATTTGGAGTTACGGTTAATTTTCTATGATTTATTGAAGTTTTAGGCATTTTCTGGAATTTCCTGAATATAATTAAATCCAGAAAATACTTTATGACATCAGCAGTGCGTCATGCTTGCATCAGCAAGTCAACAGGGCTGCCCCGGGTCAAACCTGACCAGGGGGTCCCATTAGTCAGCGTCACAGGTTAACAGGGGGGTTTATTTTAGTTTAATTAAGGATTAGGGCACTAGGGCCCACATGTCAGTGGCTCTGGGGTTAGATTAGGTGGTGATTAGCTTAGGCTAATCACCTGATAGCGGGGGCCCACCTGTCAGTGTCAGCAGAGGGGGTAGTTAAGATAAAATAATTAAACTAATTAACAGGGGGGGCTGGCCCCACCTGTCATCGACCCAGAGAGGGGGGGGTCCCGCCGTGGTCAACGTGGTCAGACCCACCGGCGGCTTGACGCCGGCGAGGCCAGACGCGGTGGTGCGCGTCGGAAACCAGCTACAGGGGCTCTTTTGGCGCGCAGGGAGCAACTACGGGGAGAGGGTGGAGTGGCGCATCCAACGGTGGTGGTGGCGGAGGCTGGGGTGGCCGGAGCTGCCGGCGGCGACCTCTTTTGCGGCTGCCGGAGCTCGGGTGTTCGCGGGACCGGCGCTGCGGTGTGCAAACAAGACGGTGGTCGCGCTAGTTTTACTCTACGGGACGCAACGAGTGCAACGGACGCAGGCGTGGGACCAAAAGGTCACCGGAGCTTCACCGGCGACGAGCCCGTGCGGCGGAGCGTCTCGGCTCCGGTAGAGGGGGCGGCTAGAGCTCGAAATCGAACTTGGGGTTAGGGGGAAACGGAGCAGGGACTCACGGGGATCGTGCAGGGAGGGTCAGCGAGCTCGGGGGCGCGCCGGAGTGGCCGAATTCGACGGAGAAGATCCTCGGCGGCCGGCGAGGGGGAAAACGTCGGGGGCGGCGTTCCGGGGCTCTTCTGGTCGCGTGAGACGACGAGGAGGACGAGGGAGGACTTGCGGAGCTCTGGGAGGCGTCGGGGAGGCGAGAGGGGGATGGTGGCCGCGGCGAACGGCGTCGGTGGCGACGGCTGTGTTCGGGTTCGGGCGAGAGAGAAAGAGCAGAGGGGCGGGGCCTCGAGGAAGAGTGAGAGGGGTCCGAGGGGGCTGCGTGGCGTCGCGGGAGGGAACCAGGGGAGGAGGAGGCAGCCAGGCAGGGAGGAGGTGGCCGGGGCGCGTGGCCGCGCGCGCCGGGCGCGTGCCCGCGTCCTTCTGGCGAGGGAAGAAGACGACAGGGGGGGTAGCGGTGGCGGGCTGGGCCAGCGGGAGGAGCTGGGCCGGGCAGGTAAGCAGGTAAGTGGCCCAGGTGGCCGTCTCCCTTTTTATTTTTGCTCTGTTTTATTTTTTAATCATTGTTTTCTATTTGTTTCAATCTGTTTTGATTTAGTTCAAACACTAAATCATTTTTGTTTCTTCCAATAATTTTTGCAGGGACTGAAAGTAATATTCTAGAGCCCCTCACAAAATATCAGAATTATTGAAGCATTAAAAATATATATAACATATATTTGCTCCAACTCAAATACAATATATATTAGTTCAAAGATCCAAAATGACATGGAAAAATGTGCATCATCTCTGGTTACTGTTTCCAGCATTTTTCCAAAGATGATGAACATTTTTGAAAGCCACTTGGATTGACTGAAAATATTTTAGGTGAACCTGGTGAATTCTTAAAATGCTAGGGTTTGGACAATCCCCATTTCAACTTTCTGTAAAAGTAAACATGATGCATCACCAAAGGCTAGTACTAGTGCAATGCCAGAAGCTAGGGATGTGACACACGATGGCGTGGTGGTGGATGCAGCAATGATCGCAGCAGGGCTTCGCCGAGCTTCTGCGAGAGAGAGAGGTGTAGCAGGGGAGAGGGAGGCGCCAAGACTTGAGGTGTGGATGCCCTCCCTCCCCCCCTTTATATAGGCCCCCTAGGGGGTGCGCCGGCCCTAGGAGATGGGATCTCCTAGGGGGGCGGCGGCCAAGGGGGTGGAGTACCCCCCAAGGCAAGTGGAGGCGGCCCTCCCCTAGGGTTCCCAACCCTAGGCGCATGGGGGGGACAAGGGGGGCGCACCAGCCCACCAGGGGCTGGTTCCCCTCCCCACTTCAGCCCATGGGGCCCTCCGGGATGGGTGGCCCCACTCGGTGGACCCCCGGGACCCTTCTGATGGTCCCGGTACAATATCGGTGACCCCCGAAACTCTCCCGATGGCCGAAACTGCACTTCCTATATATAATTATTCACCTGCGGACCATTCCAGAACTCCTCGTGACGTCCGGGATCTCATCGGGACTCCGAAAAACTTTCGGGTTACTGCATACTCATATCTCTACAACCCTAGCATCACCGAACCTTAAGTGTGTAGACCCTACGGGTTCAGGAGACATGCAGACATGACCGAGAAGCCTCTCCGGTCAATAACCAACAGCGGGATCTGGATACCCATGTTGCTCCCACATGCTCCATGATGATCTCATCGGATGAACCACGATGTCAAGGATTCAATCAATCCGTATACAATTCCCTTTGTCAATCGGTACGTTACTTGCCTGAGACTCGATCGTCGGTATCCCAATACCTCGTTCAGTCTCGTTACCGGCAAGTCACTTTACTCGTACCGTAATGCATGATCCCGTGATCAACCACTTGATCACATTGAGCTCATTGTGATGATGCATTACCAAGTGGGCCCAGAGATACCTCTCCGTCATATGGAGTGACAAATCCCAGTCTCGATTCATGCCAACCCAACAGACACTTTCGGAGAAACCTGTAATGTACCTTTATAGTCACCCAGTTACGTTGTGACGTTTGGCACACCCAAGGCACTCCTACGGTATCCGGGAGTTGCACAATCTCATGGTCTAAGGAAATGATACTTGACACGCAGAAAAGCTACAGCAAACGAACTACATGATCTTTGAGCTAAGCTTAGGATTGGGTCTTGTCCATCACATCATTCTCCTAATGATGGGATCCCGTTATCAATGACATCCCCATGTCTATATCCAGGAAACCATGACTATCTGTTGATCAACGAGCTAGTCAACTAGAGGCTCACTAAGGACACATTGTGGTCTATGTATTCACACATGTATTACGATTTCCGGATAACACAATTATAGCATGAACAATAGACAATTATCATGAACAAAGAAATATAATAATAACCATTTTATTATTGCCTCTAGGGCATATTTCCAATAGTCTCCCACTTGCACTAGAGTCAATATTCTAGTTACATTGTGATGAATCAAACACCCATGCAGTTCTGGTGTTGATCGTGTTTTGCTCTAGGGAGAGGTTTAGTCAACGGATCTGCTACATTCAGGTCCGTATGTACTTTACAAATCTCTATGTCTCCATTTTGAACACTTTCACGAATGGAGTTGAAGCGACGCTTGATATGCTTAGTCTTCCTGTGAAACCTGGGCTCCTTGGCAAGGGCAATAGCTCCAGTGTTGTCACAGAAGAGAGTCATCGGGCCCGACGCATTGGGTATGACTCCTAGGTCGGTAATGAACTCCTTCACCCAGACTACTTCTTGTGCTGCCTCCGAGGCTGCCATGTACTCCGCTTCACATGTAAATCCCGCCACAACGCTTTGCTTGCAACTGCACCAGCTTACTGCCCCACCATTCAAAATATACATGTATCCGGTTTGTGACTTAGAGTCATCCAGATCTGTGTCGAAGCTAGCATCGACGTAACCCTTTACGACGAGCTCTTCGTCACCTCCATAAACGAGAAACATGTCCTTAGTCCTTTTCAGGTACTTCAGGATATTCTTGACCGCTGTCCAGTGTTCCATGCCGGGATTACTTTGGTACCTTCCTACCAAACTTACGGCAAGGTTTACATCAGATCTGGTACACAGCATAGCATACATGATAGACCCTATGGCTGAGGCATAGGGGACGACACTCATCTTTTCTCTATCTTCTGCCGTGGTCGGGCTTTGAGCCGTGCTCAATCTCGTACATTGCAATACAGGCAAGAACCCCTTCTTTGACTGATCCATTTTGAACTTCTTCAATATCTTGTCAAGGTACGTGCTCTGTGAAAGACCAATGAGGCGTCTTGATCTATCTCTATAGATCTTGATGCCTAATATATAAGCAGCTTCTCCAAGGTCCTTCATTGAAAAACACTTGTTCAAGTAGGCCTTTATGCTTTCCAAGAATTCTATATCATTTCCCATCAACAGTATGTCATCCACATACAATATGAGAAATGCTACAGAGCTCCCACTCACTTTCTTGTAAATGCAGGTTTCTCCATAAGTCTACATAAACCCAAATGCTTTGATCATCTCGTCAAAGCGAATGTTCCAACTCCGAGATGCTTGCACCAGCCCATAAATCGAGCGTTGGAGCTTGCACACCTTGTCAGCATTCTTAGGATCGACAAAACCTTTCGGCTGCATCATATACAATTCTTCCTTAAGGAAACCATTAAGGAATGTCGTTTTGACGTCCATTTGCCATATCTCATAATCATAGAATGCGGCAATTGCTAACATGATTCGGACGGACTTCAGCTTCGCTACAGGTGAGAAAGTCTCATCGTAGTCAACCCCTTGAACTTGTCAATAACCCTTAGCGACAAGCCGAGCTTTATAGATGGTCACATTACCATCCGCGTCTGTCTTCTTCTTAAAGATCCATTTATTTTCTATGGCTCGCCGATCAACGGGCAAGTCAGTCAAAGTCCATACTTCGTTTTCATACATGGATCCTATCTCGGATTTCATGGCTTCCAGCCATTTGTCAGAATCCGGGCCCACCATCGCTTCTTCATAGTTCGAAGGTTCACCGTTGTCTAACAACATGATTTCCAAGACAGGGTTGCCGTACCACTCTGGTGCGGAACGTGTCCTTGTGGACCTACGAAGTTCAGTAGCAACTTGATCTGAAGTTTCATGATCATCATCATTAACTTCCTCTCTAGTCGGTGCAGGCACCTCAGGAACATTTTCCTGTGTTGCGCCACTTTCCGGTTCAAGAGGTAATACTTCATCGAGTTCTACTTTCCTCCCACTTACTTCCTTCGAGAGAAACTCTTTCTCTAGAAAGGATCCATTCTTGGCAACAAAGATCTTGCCTTCGAATCTGAGGTAGAAGGTATACCCAATAGTTTCTTTAGGGTATCCTATGAAGACGCATTTCTCCGACTTGGGTTCGAGCTTTTCAAGTTGAAGTTTCTTGACATAAGCATCACATCCCCAAACTTTTAGAAACGACGGCTTAGGTTTCTTCCCAAACCATAATTCATACGGTGTCGTCTCAACGGATTTTGACGGAGCCCTATTTAAAGTGAATGCGGCAGTCTCTAAAGCATATCCCCAAAATGACAGCGGTAAATCGGTAAGAGACATCATAGATCGCACCATATCTAATAGAGTGCGATTACGACGTTCGGACACACCATTACGTTGAGGTGTTCCAGGCGACGTGAGTTGTGAAACTATTCCACATTTTCTTAAGTGTGTGCCAAATTCATGACTCAAGTATTCTCCCCCACGATCTGATCGCAAGAACTTGATTTTCCTGTCAAGTTGATTCTCAACCTCACTCTGAAATTCCTTGAACTTTTCAAAGGTCTCAGACTTGTGTTTCATTAAATAGACATACCCATATCTACTCAAGTCATCAGTGAGGGTGAGAACATAACGATAGCCACCGCGAGCCTCAACACTCATTGGACCGCACACATCAGTATGTATGATTTCCAATAAGTTGGTTGCTCGCTCCATTGTTCCTGAGAACGGAGTCTTGGTCATTTTACCCATGAGGCATGGTTCGCACGTGTCAAATGATTCATAATCAAGACACTCCAAAAGTACATCTGCATGGAGCTTCTTCATGCGTTTGACACCTATGTGACCAAGGCGGCAGTGCCACAAGTATGTGGGACTATCATTATCAACTTTACATCTTTTGGAATTCACACTATGAATATGTGTAACATTACGCTCGAGATTCATTAAGAATAAACCATTCACCATCGGAGCATGACCATAAAACATATCTCTCATATAAATAGAACAACCATTATTCTCGGATTTAAATGAGTAGCCATCTCGAATTAAACGAGATCCTGATACAATGTTCATGCTCAAAGCTGGCACTAAATAACAATTATTGAGGTTTAAAACTAATCCCGTAGGTAAATGTAGAGGTAGCGTGCCGACGGCGATCACATCGACCTTGGAACCATTCCCGACGCGCATCGTCACCTCGTCCTTCGCCAGTCTCCGCTTATTCCGCAGCTCCTGCTTTGAGTTACAAATGTGAGCAACTGCACCGGTATCAAATACCCAGGAGCTACTACGAGTACTGGTAAGGTACACATCAATTACATGTATATCACATATACCTTTCGTGATGCCGGCCTTCTTGTCCGCTAAGTATTTGGGGCAGTTCCGCTTCCAATGACCACTTCCCTTGCAATAAAAGCACTCAGTCTCGGGCTTGGGTCCATTCTTTGGCTTCTTCCCGGCAGCTTGCTTACCAGGCGCGGCAACTCCCTTGCCGTCCTTCTTGAAGTTCTTCTTACCCTTGCCTTTCTTGAACTTAGTGGTTTTATTCACCATCAACACTTGATGTTCCTTTTTGACTTCTACCTCTGCTGATTTCAGCATTGCAAATACTTCAGGAATGGTCTTTTCCATCCCCTGCATATTGAAGTTCATCACAAAGCTCTTGTAGCTCGGTGGAAGTGACTGAAGGATTCTGTCAATGACCGCGTCATCCGGGAGATTAACTCCCAGCTGAGTCAAGCTGTTATGCAACCCAGACATTTTGAGTATGTGCTCGCTGACAGAACTATTTTCCTCCATCTTACAGCTGAAGAACTTGTCGGAGACTTCATATCTCTCGACCCGGGCATGAGCTTGAAAAACCATTTTCAGCTCTTCGAACATCTCATATGCTCTATGTCTCTCAAAACGCTTTTGGAGCCCCGGTTCTAAGCTGTAAAGCATGCCGCACTGAACGAGGGAGTAATCATCAGCACGTGTCTGCCAAGCGTTCATAATGTCTTGTTCTGCAGGGAAAGCAGGTACTTCACCTAGCGGTGCTCGTAGGACATAATCTTTCTTGGCAGCTATGAGGATGATCCTCAGGTTCCGGACCCAGTCCGTATAGTTGCTGCCATTGTCTTTCAGCTTGGTTTTCTCTAGGAACGCGTTGAAGTTGAGGACAACGTTGGACATTTGATCTACAAGACATATTGTAAAGATTTTAGACTAAGTTCATGATAATTAAGTTCATCTAATCAAATTATTCAATGAACTCCCACTCAGATAGACATCCCTCCAGTCATCTAAGTATAACATGATCCGAGTCAACTAGGCCGTGTCCGATCATCACGTGAGACAGACTAGTCAACATCGGTGAACATCTTCATGTTGATCGTATCTTCTATACGACTCATGCTCGACCTTTCGCTCTTCCGTGTTCCGAGGCCATGTCTGTACATGCTAGGCTCGTCAAGTCAACCTAAGTGTTTGCATGTGTAAATCTGTCTTACACCCGTTGTATGTGAACGTTGGAATCTATCACACCCGATCATCACGTGGTGCTTCGAAACAACGAACTGTCGCAACGGCGCACAATTAGGGGGAACACTTTCTTGAAATTATTATGAGGGATCATCTTATTTACTACCGTCGTTCTAAGTAAACAAGATGCAAAAACATGATAAACATCACATGCAATCAAATAATAGTGACATGATATGGCCAATATCATATAGCTCCTTTGATCTCCATCTTGGGGCTCCATGATCATCTTGTCACCGGCATGACACCATGATCTCCATCATCATGATCTCCATCATCGTGTCTCCATGAAGTTGCTCGCCAACTATTACTTCTACTACTATGGCTAACACGTTTAGCAATAAAGTAAAGTAATTTACATGGCGTTTCTCAATGACACGCAGGTCATACAAAAATAAAGACAACTCCTATGGCTCCTGCCGGTTGTCATACTCATCGACATGCAAGTCGTGATTCCTATTACAAGAACATGATCTCATACATCACATATATATCATTCATCATTCATCACAACTTTGGCCATATCACATCACATGACACTTGCTGCAAAAACAAGTTAGACGTCCTCTAATTGTTGTTGCAAGTTTTACGTGGCTACAATAGGATTCTAGCAAGAACGTTTTCTTACCTACGCCAAAACCACAACGTGAATTGCCAATTTCTATTTACCCTTCATAAGGACCCTGTTCATCGAATCCGATCCGACTAAAGTGGGAGAGACAGACACCCGCCAGCCACCTTATGCAACTAGTGCATGTCAGTCGGTGGAACCGGTCTCACGTAAGCGTACGTGCAAGGTTGGTCCGGGCCGCTTCATCCCACGATGCCGCCGAATCAAGATAAGACTAGTAACGGCAAGAAAATTGACAATATCGACGCCCACAACTACTTTGTATTCTACTCGTGCATAGTAACTACGCATAGACCTAGCTCATGATGCCACTGTTGGGGAACGTTGCAGAAAACAAAAAAGATTCCTACGTTTCACCAAGATCAATCTATGGAGTCAACTAGCAACGAGAGGAGAGTGCATCTACATACCCTTGTAGATCGCGAGCGGAAGCGTTCAAGAGAACAGGGATGATGGAGTCGTACTCGCCGTGATCCAAATCACCGATGACCAAGTGCCGAACGGACGGCACCACCGCGCTCAACACACGTACGGAGCGAATGACGTCTCCTCCTTCTTGATCCAGCAAGGGGGAAGGAGAGGTTGATGAAGATCCAGCAGCACGACGGCGTGGTGGTGGATCCAGCAATGATCACAGCAGGGCTTCGCCGAGCTTCTGCGAGAGAGAGAGGTGTAGCAGGGGAGAGGGAGGCGCCAAGACTTGAGGTGTGGATGCCCTCCCTCCCCCATTTATATAGGCCCCCTAGGGGGGTGCACCGGCCCTAGGAGATGGGATCTCCTAGGGGGGCGGCGGCCAAGGGGGTGGAGTACCCCCCAAGGCAAGTGAAGGTGCCCCCTCCCCTAGGGTTCCCAACCCTAGGCGCATGGGGGGGCAAGGGGGGCGCACCAGCCCATCAGGGGCTGGTTCCCCTCCCCACTTCAGCCCATGGGGCCCTCCGGGATGGGTGGCCCCACCCGGTGAACCCCCGGGACCCTTCCGGTGGTCCCGGTACAATACCGGTGACCCCTGAAACTCTCCCGAGGGCCGAAACTGCACTTCCTATATATAATTCTTCACCTCCGGACCATTCCGGAACTCCTCGTGACGTCCGGGATCTCATCCGGGACTCCGAACAACTTTCGGGTTACTGCATACTCATATCTCTACAACCCTAGCGTCACCGAACCTTAAGTGTGTGGACCCTATGGGTTCGGGAGACATGCAGACATGACCGAGAAGCCTCTCCGATCAATAACCAACAGCGGGATCTGGATACCCATGTTGGCTCCCACATGCTCCACGATGATCTCATCAGATGAACCACGATGTCGAGGATTCAATCAATCCATATACAATTCCCTTTGTCAATCGGTACGTTACTTGCCCGAGACTCGATCGTCGGTATCCCAATACCTCGTTCAGTCTCGTTACCGGCAAGTCACTTTACTCGTACCGTAATGCATGATCCCGTGATCAACCACTTGATCACATTGAGCTCATTGTGATGATGCATTACCGAGTGGGCCCAGAGATACCTCTCCGTCATACGGAGTGACAAATCCCAGTCTCGATTCGTGCCAACCCAACAGACACTTTCGAAGATACCTGTAATGTACCTTTATAGTCAACCAGTTACGTTGTGACGTTTGGCACACCCAAGGCACTCCTACAGTATCTGGGAGTTGCACAATCTCATGGTATAAGGAATGATACTTGACACTCAGAAAAGCTACAGCAAACGAACTACATGATCTTTGAGCTAAGCTTAGGATTGGGTCTTGTCCATCACATCATTCTCCTAGTGATGTGATCCCGTTATCAATGACATCCCCATGTCTATAGCCAGGAAACCATGACTATCTGTTGATCAACGAGCTAGTCAACTAGAGACTCACTAGGGACACATTGTGGTCTATGTATTCACACATGTATTACGATTTCCGGATAACACAATTATAGCATGAACAATAGACAATTATCATGAACAAAGAAATATAATAATAACCATTTTATTATTGCCTCTAGGGCATATTTCCAACAGTAAGCAAGCACAATATGATATAAGTAAAGACTAAGAGGCAAGTAACCATAAGTAGGAAGTTAGGGTTAGGAAGAACCGCAACTCCGAGAGACGAGGATGTATGCCGATGTTCACTTACTTGGAGGGAAGCTACATCACCGTTTAGAGAGGTGGGTGTTACCACGAAGGCACAACAACGCCATGAAGGTACACCCTATTCTCTCTTTGAGATATCACCACGGAGGCGATTCCCAACCACTAGTGGTAGACCTTTAGGTGGTCTCCAAACCATCACAAACTTTCCGGGGTAATCACAATGGTCCATTCCTCTCCGAATGACTCCTACCGCCTAGGAGTCTCCAACCTCCAAGAGTAACAAGAACGATGGGGAAAAGCTCAAGACTTGCTCAAATCACGAATTCCTTTGGTGCAAAGATGGGGAAGGAGTGGATCTATCACTTGCTTGGATAACTTCTCACAAATGCTCTCAAATCCCTTTGGGTTCTAAGATTTGGTGTATTAGTATGTGTGAGAGAGAGGGAGTGAAATGTGTTCTAGGGTTTGTTCAAAGTGAATGGTCAACCCTCTCCCGTGGGGGAAGAAGGCTATATATAGTATTGGAGCAAATATGGCCATTGTAGTGTAAGTGACAGGGGTAGGCCGGACATCCGACACAGTGTAACGCATGTAAAGAGAAATAGAGAGGAGTGAATAAAACAGAGGGGTCGGACATCCATGGCAAAGCCCAGACATCCGGCATGGCTGGAAGTCCCGGACATCCAGCGTGGCTGGAAGTCCCAAACATCCAGCGATGAGGCTGGACATCCGGTGAAGTCACAACACCCATACGCTCTCTGGATAGCTGTGGCGAGGCATCCGGCTTGGGCAGCCCGGAGATCCGGGGAACACGAAGAGCCCGAACATCCGGCAGACTGGCCGGACATCCGGAATAAATAGAAACACAAAAGTGTTATGTGGATCGGATATCCGACGTGCGGCCCGGACATCCGGCTTGGGAGTAGAGGCAGAATTTAAGCACCAGAATATTGTGTATGTGCCTAAGATTTAGAAGCTAGGTATTTTGTGACATGAGCAAGTCCTTCACTAACCCTACTGAACCCCTCTTAATAGTGTGGGATCCTATACTCAAGAACAACAAATATACAATCTTTTTTATACTTCTTCCTTGAGTAAGATCAACTCTGTATGTTCATGATCCACACACCTTTGACATTCGGGGACTAACACCTGAGAATCACTTAACGAACATAGTTAGTCCCCTACATGTATATTGTCATCAACATCAAAACTTGATGTAAGGGCAAGATTGCACTTTCAGAAATCTGGACACCAACATCATCGATATGTCAGATCATAAACATGCTTCACGTTCCTATTAAGTGTGATTGCTATCCTATGAAAGTCTTCAAAACAAACCTAGTGGCTACATCCACTATTCATTTGTATGGTACGTCACTTGTTCTTGTAGCTTCGCAGAATGATGAACCACATACTACAATCATATGGAATTAGTTCCATTAAACCATCAAAAATTGTCCTAAATATAATGTTGCTTGTGTTACTGGGATGCAAACAGGTTGTAAGAAGCAATATCACTAAGCATATTGCCCCAAAATTGCAAGGATCAGGGGCAGTCTCTTCGTAAAATATAATCTATTCAAACATCATGTTACACTCTTTTCCCCTTTATGAGTTTACTTTCAAGGTTCTCATCAAGTTTTTAATGAGTATGAAGATGAAATAGTGTGGGTTGAACAATCAGTTTTGATTCTTTTGTTAAGCTGCAGAAATGTATAAATGTTATTACCTTTGTTTACATTTAAGTATGAAAAATCTAGGCTAGTTCTCTACCAATATTACTAGACATCTAGTTTCAGAACATTAAAAAGAATGCATCCTTGTTTAATACATATTCAGATATAATAACTATTAAAGAAAACCCAATGATGCATGTTCATATTAAGCAAGAAATTTCCCCATGGAAAGCCAGCAAATTCATAGGGAAGAAATATTCACTGTGCAACCATATTTGATAATTATCCATCCCGTAATCTTGACAGGTACAATCCAATTCCAAATTCGTATCTGGGCACCATCCGCTCCAAATCTAAAACCGAGAAAACACATAGTAAAAACAACTTAAGGCAGACTCCGATCATACTCGTTCTAATCTCACCCGGCACATGCCGAAATAGACCGTACTCTCTTCGATTTCACCTGTGACGCTAACCATATACCGTATTCATTCCGGTCTCACCCGTACACGCTTACGGTACATATACCATAACCACTGGTGTAGAACGAATGACCTTGTACACAGGCAAAGATGTTTACTAGTCGTCGAGTCTGGGGTAGGTATGTCCCTCTCCACCGTCTGTTCATCCGAGTCATAGTCCAGATTAATGTCATCAATATGCAGTACCACTTGTCCATCTGTTAAACAAGAGGCAGCACATCTATTTGCACAAGCAAGATCGATCTGCAAGATAGCACATCTATTGCATAAACAGACAAATGAACAAACATACGATTGGCCATTGGTGCTAGAACGAAAGCCGACGCAGTGGAGGCGGTTCAGCCAAGGTCGACGTCGAAGGAGCTAACAGTGATACGGAGGTTCCGAGAATGCTCAGCCCAGGACGAAGGCGCGGCGTGGATGGGCTGATCCCGACGAGGGAGTCGGTGGTGGCTTGTCCGGACTAGGGATGGTGGCGGAGAATGAGGACGCGGCGGTGGTGGATGCGGAGCAGGGGCGGCGACGCTGTTTGTGGAGGCGGCGGCGGACATGGGTACGGCTATGGTCGACCAACGGAGCGAGCGAGAGGGGCGGCCGTGGATGGGGAGTAGGGGGCGGCGACGCTAGATATGGAGGCGTCGGCGGCGGCCACGGGTACGGTTAGGGTCGACCAAGCGAGCGAGCGAGACGGGGGACGGTGGATGGCTGTGGTGGATCCGGAGCAGGGGGCGGCGACGCTGGGTGTGGAGACTTCGGCGGTGGCTGCGGGTACGCCTAAGGTCGACCGACCGAGCGAGCGAGAGGGGCGGCGGTGGATGGGGAGCAGCGAGCGGCGGCGGCGGCGGCGGCGGGCGCTGGATGGGGAGGGGAGCTGTTATGCACACACTTGAACGGAAGTCTCAGTGCAAGAGGAACATTTCAATGGGATTACAGATACAAGTTTGATTGTAAATGTTTACAATTAAAAAAACAAATGTTCATAAATTCAAATAAACCTTCACATGGTCAAATTTTGTTCAGAGTTTCAAAATATGTTCCTGTTTTTTAAAAATTTCACAGATCAAAAAATTGTTCATTTTTTTTAAATTTTGGTCAAAAATATTAAAAATGTCCGTGTGCTCTCAGCCACCATCACGTGTCACGCTCTGAGCGTTTCCTCCGGATTTTATGATATAATGTTCACTTTTGCTTCGACGAAAACTTATATTTTATTTGTTTCCTTCCATTCAACCTGGGAAGACGGGACTATTAAACATGGATGTAGATAGTGTGGGGGAAGAACCCTGCTATACACACGACTGTATAGTGGAGGAAAACCCTGCTATACACACGACTGTACAGTGACGATTTCTGAACGATGCTGAAGTTCACGCCATCTGATGCACGCAGCAGCACTACTCCACCGTTTGATATAAGTGTAGGCTGCATGTCGTGTATGTACTGTCGTCTGCACAGCAATTTCGGTGGAGGAAGGACATTGTCATAAACTCTATGCTTTGTCCTTGCAAGGGTTCTATTTACCCGTGTAATTAAGTAGGTCCTTGATTGCTGCCAACATGAAAATGCTAGAAGTTCTCCATAAAACAAACAGCTGGCCTTAATTAAATATCTTCGAGCTTTAGGGTAATTAGGAAGCGATGGTGTACTTTCTGCTAGAATCGAGTCCCACTCACGGCCTGAGCTTTGATGGCCCGTGGTCATCTTTATTTGTTGTGCCTACGCCAGACCTAATGCACTCTGGCGGTACCTGGAACCAAAGTTTTATTACATAGTTTGTTGGTGCAGCCTTCCCTAGCCAGCCAAGTAGTGCGCGACTTTATTCATTTCATTTGCGTCCGTTTGCTTCAACCAAAATTCTGTCACCCAATTGCCTCATTATCCAACTCGTTTATAATCCAAAACAAACGTCATTATTGATATCTGCATGTACCATGTAAAGTGCATGTAGGCATGTGTCACCGTCAAATCGGATGAATCTTTGCTTGGGTCACATTCAGCGTGCGAGCGTGTATGAACTGGAGTATGCTTGGGGATCGCCCAAACCAAACCAGTTTAGTCGTTGTGAACTGCCGTCGCGTGGCCATGAAACAAAATCAATCGCCAAAAGCGTGATTCGGTCAGTTGAGGCGTCGACGCCAACCGCAAGCTCGATCGCCCCGGAGTGAAGCTCAAGCTTAAGCATGCCATTGCCAATCAATCGGCTGCGATGCGATTCCGTTCCTACTAAGAAGATGTTTAACGTGCGCGCCATATCATGTGAAGATTAGAAACAAACTAACCAGTAGAATCGACCCTTGGCCTGACGTGCACGCAAAACCATCCGAAGCTCCTCGCACACGCAGTGAACCACTGGAACATCATATAGTACTCCTACTGTGGTAGTGTTCGAGCAGAGCAGTATATATAAAGAGCCAGCTCCAGTCAGTTCAGGCACACACACACCACTGCTGCTCTCCCTTAGCTGCCAGAAAGAGAAGAAGCGAAAGATGGCTACGCTCAGAGGCAGAGGCCTGGCGCTGGCGTTCCTCGCGAGCCTCCTCCTCTCGGTCCACCTGGCCATGGCCTCCTCCGACGACTTCCTGCAGTGCGTGCGGGACAAGATCCCCGGCGAGCTGGTGTACACGCAGTGCTCCAGCAGCTTCTCCGGCGTGCTGGTGAACTACATCAAGAACGCCAAGTTCGTCAACACCACGGCCAAGCCGCTGTGCATCGTGACGCCCACCGACGCGTCGCACGTGCAGGCCGCCATCCGGTGCGGCCGCGGCCACGGCGTGCGCCTCCGCGTGCGCAGCGGCGGCCACGACTACGAGGGCCTGTCGTACCGGTCGGCGCGGCAGGAGGTGTTCGGCCTGCTCGACCTCGCGGCGCTCCGTGCCGTCAGCGTCGACGAGGCGGCGTCCACGGCGTGGGTCGAGTCCGGCGCCACCATCGGGGAGCTCTACTACGCCGTCGCCAAGAACAACCCCCGCCTCGCGTTCCCGTCCGGCGAGTGCCCCACCATCGGCGTGGGAGGGCACTTCAGCGGTGGAGGGATCGGGATGATGATGCGCAAGTACGGGCTGTCCATCGACAGGGTGGTGGACGCCAAGCTGGTGAACGCCAACGGGGAGCTCCTCGACCGGGCCGGCATGGGGGAGGACCTGTTCTGGGCCATCCGCGGCGGCGGCGGCGGCAACTTCGGCGTGGTGCTGTCGTGGAAGGTGCAGCTCGTTCCCGTCCCGGCCACGGTGACGGTGTTCAACATCGCCAAGACGCTGGAGCAGGGCGCCGTCGACATCCTCACGAGATGGCAGGACGTGGCGCCGGCGCTCCCCAGCGAGCTCACGATCACGGTGATGGTGACGGGGCAGCAGGCCGTGTTCCGTGCGCTGTACCTGGGCGAGTGCGGGTCGCTGGCCTCGACGATGCGCGACCGCTTCCCGGAGCTGAACATGACGAGCGCCGACTGCCAGCCCATGACGTGGCTGCAGTCGGCGGCGCTGTCCTTCTTCAGCTTCACCAACAGCAAGCCGGTGGAGGACGTGCTCCTGCCGAGACCGGCCAGCCCGAGCACCTTCAGCAAGGGCAAGTCGGACTACGTCCGGCAGGCCATCCCCAAGGCGGTGTGGAAGGAGGTCTACGCCAGCTGGTTCACGATGAAGGGCGCCGGGGTGATCGTGCTGGAGCCGCACGGCGGGTACATGTGCGACGTGCCCGAGGACGCCACGCCCTACCCGCACCGGCGCGGGGTGCTGTACGTGATCCAGTACATCGCGTACTGGATGAGCGCGGACGGCGGGCCGGCGGCGACGAGCTGGCTGGACGGGTTCTACGGGTTCATGGCGCACCACGTGACGAAGCACCCGCGGGAGGCGTACGTCAACTTCCGGGACCTGGACATCGGGCAGAACGCGCTGGAGGAGGAGGACGGCTTGGGCGCCGCCGAGAACGCCCGCTTCTGGGGCCAGCGCTACTTCCTGGGCAACTACGAGAAGCTTGCCAAGGTGAAGGCCGCCGTCGATCCCACCAACTTCTTCCGGAACGAGCAGAGCATCCCGCCCATGCGCAACCAGCCACGCGAGTGAGCACTGAGCAGAGCAGGGTTGCACGCCAAGGCAAGGCATCCATTGGATCATCAACAAACTAAATCATTCATGGTCTTCGATGGTTTACTTTGCTGCGTAAAGAATACTGCTGCTGTCAGTTGTATTGGATTGGATCCTTGGTGACGACTACTGGTTCAGACGGTTTACTTTCCTGGTTAAGAAGTGTCGGTTGTATTTTTTATCCTTGTTCTCATGTCTAGTTGTCTACTAGTACTACTACAGTTGAGACAGTGTGCTTTCCTGGAAAAACAAGTGTCGGTGAGGGTGTGATGCTTCTTGAGATGTTTTAATGGCCATTCATGGCGTGTAGCGTGCTTATGTTATTGCTCATTAATTGCACTACTAGTTGTGTGGTCTTTTAATATTCGACCGACCACTCGACTTTCTATTTCTATCTTTGCTTTAATAGTTTGAACACTGGAGGGTCCCGAAGGAGCATAAGTTTCATTAGGTCCTGTTTGGTTCATAAGGCTGGTCATAGTGGGGAGTAACTTAGACTAGTAACATACATATGTTACTAGTCTATGTTACTACCTTTATAGTGGGTAGTGTCATAGGTGTGGTAACATAGTTGCCTTCATTTATTACTTTGTAGACTCATTATGCATTGGAAACCGCTATGTGATGGTAACATATTATGTTACTCTATTTGCCTCTCTCCTCATTAACTACTTGCCACATCATCATTTTTGCTTATGTGGCATCTATGTTACTATCTATGTTACTCCCACTATGACCAGCCTAAGTCCTAAGACTTTTTTAGGCTAGCATAGTGGGGGTAACTTAGGTAGTAACTTAACACATCCCAAGACAAATTTGCTTATGTGGCAAGTATTTAATGATGAAAGAGGTGCTTGTGGTAACATAATATGTTACTGTAACATAGCGCTTCCCGAGGCAAATGAGTCTATAAGCTAATAAATAAAGCAATTTATGATACTAGTATTATGTTACTTTGCACTACGGAGGTAGTAACTTAGACTAGTGTCATATGCATGACATTATTATAAGTTACTCCCCACTATGACCAGCCTTAGTCCCAACTTATAAGTCCCAAGTCCCTAAAAAGTCCCTACCTGTTTGGTTACTGGGACTTATAAGTCTCTATAAGACCATATTATAACTATAAGTCACTATAAGTTCCTCCTTGAGAGTCTTATTTCATAAGTTCCAAATGCCCACTTTAAGTCCCCATAAATCCCTCCTGTTTGATTTAGATGGGACTTATAGGGACTTATTTAAGTTTCTAGACCAATAATCCCTGAAAACAAACACCCTTTTAATCTCCTGCTTAAAAAAAATGACGGAAACGTTACTCCTAGCAAAAGAATTGAACACGTCAGGATTGGTCATGCTTGCTGAAGGGAATTGCCAGGCTCGTGACACATAAAAAGTTGATTTGTCATGTTTAAAAATCCAAGATTTATATCGTTGTTAAAAAGGGATGCGTTTAACGAGTGGCCGTTGGCTTACTAGTAATCCGGAATGGTTGGCCAGCCTTAAAAAGTGTTGGTCCCCTCTACTACTAACTCATATTAGGAAAAGTACCCATATAAACAGGTGTGAACACATTTAATTTATATTTCATTCTTTTAAAGATGTGTATAGTGAGTGGCCGTTGGCTCGACTACTTGTCGGAGTAATCGACCACGGGTACCCCGAGGACAGCAAAACAATATTTTAAGACATCGGAGCTAGCAAAGCCCATCAGTCCGACTGTCCGGCAGCTCCTGCCGGCTTCCCGTCCGATTGCTCTGCCCGGCCGACTGCCGGCTGCCGACTGCAGCCCGACCCGACACCGACAAGACACCGACGAAACGGCCATACCTCCGATGAGACGAGCGTACCCGAGCACTATTCACGTGTCATCTCAGCCATCATGTATAGTATCACTTATCCCCTGACACTATTTATGAAGTGACCCAGGGGACAAGGATGACATGCACCATGCCTTACCCATGCCCACTACCAAGCTTACATCCTAAGCTACCTTCTCCTATATAAAGGGGCATCCATCCATCCGTCCGGGGGATGGACTCTCACGCGCACACACACACAAGAACTAGCTAGCAAGCTAGCTAGCTATCCATCCATCCATCCATCCACATGAGCACACATGCTCACGGCCATGAGCATGGCCGGCCACTAGCATGCCTCATATAGGCATATACAAAGCCAGATGCCTATGGCACTGATCTCAGATACAACTCCAGAAGCACTCTCTACAGATATATCAGATATACTCAGACATGCAGCAGTAGGAGTATTATCTCTCCGGAGAGCTCCGAAGCTGGGTAAACCATCGCGTGCTACTCGCATACCCGCTCCCGGTCCTATCAACAGCAGTCTTACCCACAAACTAAGCCCTTGTGGCATTTGTCGACTCGCAAGCTTCCCGTGAGAAATACCACGACAGTTGGCGCCCACCGTGGGGCGGTACTATGCTACCACGCTGCTGCTGGTTTCGCTGTCCGGGCGGGACCATCTTCGTCTTCACCGCCGCGGCGTCGCGCCGTCTCTCCGGTAGCGCTCGGGGGCTCGACTTCGACCCGCCCCCAGAGCGGTCGCACGGGACGGCGCGTCCTCGTCGTCGGCCTTGCCGCCTTCGTCATCACCACCGGTGCGACGCCGGCCGTTCGTTCGCGTGCGCGCCGCGCCGCCTCGCTTTGGTCGGCCGCGTCCATCCACGCGCCGCTCGCATCCGCTCCTTTCCACGCCGCGTCTAGCTCCGACCGGAACGAGCGTTCGCTACTCCATATATCATCTACGCTAGCTAGCTAGATGCAAGTCAACCATAGTCATACACCACTCAAAACACTTCCCTGATGCAAGCCAGACTATGGCCATATACTAGTTAGATTATGGCCATACGTGCCTTGCACCCGCATCAGATAACATTCAGACCACGCCCAGACAATGGCGCGGGTTTGCTGCTACTATTGCCCGCTGCATGCTTGCTCCTGCAACCGCTGAAGCCCGCGGGCACCGCGGCCGATCGCGCCGGCGCTCCCGCCGTCCGCGCGCCTGCACCCCTTCTCTGCACTCGCGCGCGAGCCCCATAGCCTGCTGCTGCTGCTCCCCGTCGCCCCGTGGGTTTCGGTCGCCCCCGCAGCGCTGCTCCGTCCACAGCGTCCCGTCGCTCCTGCATCGCCGCCACCAAGCGCCCCCACGCGCGGGCGCGCGCTGCCTCGTCGCATAGACGTCGCCCTACTGGCCCCGCGCGCGCCTCCCCTTCCTCCTTCGCGCCCGTCCGCGCCGGACTACCACAGCCGTCCGTCCCCGCACCGGCTGGTTCTGGGCCCCTGCCGGCTGCTGGGTGCTCCGCACCAGCCGGCTTCGGGCCCTCTCCGGCTCGCCTCCGCCCCGTTGGTCCGCTGCCGGCTGGGCTCCGGCGCTCGCCGCGTGCGCCTCTATCCGGGTTGCCGCTGCCGCCTTCCGTGCGCCGGTCGGGTGGCCGCCGCCGAGTCCGCCTCGCCTGGCCGGCCTCCCCCGCGCCAGCTGCTCCTCTGCCCGTCTCCGACTGCCCCGGGCCCGGCTCCGCCCGTCGCCGGCTCCCCCGCGCCGGCTCGGCCCCGCGCGTCCGCCTCCACCCGACGTCACTGCCGTGTCGCCCGCTGCGCCGGCTGCGGCTCCCTGCCGCCTCACGCAGCACCGCCTCCTCTTTTGCACACGGCCTCCGCGCCCGGCCGCCTGCCGGCTGCAACCTCGACCCCGACCTGCCTCGTCCACCAGCGCCCCGAGTTCGGCCTCCCGTCGCCGGCGCCGCTTGGCCCCGCTTCCGGCCTGTCCGCGCCGGCTCCTCCCCGCCGACTCCGCGCATGCGCTTCGCGTCAGCTCAGCGCTCGGCCTCCCCCGCTCTAGGCTGTGCCCCTCCCTCCGAGGCGGGCCGTCCCGCGCTACCCTGCTCCCCTGGCCGGCTCCGCCTGCGTCGGGCCGGCTCCGCATCGCCGCCGCACCTGCAGTCGCGCGCCCGCGGGACTCGAGTCGCCCCGCCGGCTCCGCGCGCGCCCGGTCGGCCTGCTCCCGCGCTAGCTCGCTCCCCCGCAACCCGGCCGGCCGGCTCCCACGCTGGTTGGCTTCCACCCGCGACCCGGCCGCCGGTTTGCGCCGTGTCCGGCTCCTGCCTGCTGCTCATGCAAAGAGAGAAAGAAAGTAAGTGATGCCGACTGAAAAAAGAAAATTCAGGCCGACTGCTCCTCGCGAGAAAGAAAAAGAGAGAAAAGAAAGGGTCGGCTGGATCAACACAGTGCGCCGGCTGCGTTCGAGAAAAATGGGGCCGGCTGCCTGAGGTGCGGCTGAAATGTCAAGGGCCGATTGCCCACAGCCGGCTTGGTGAAAAAAAAGGGAGGAGCTGACTGCGCAGACTACAGTCCAGCCGACTGCTTTGGTCAACAGCCCGTGTTGCCGCTCGGCCAGCTGTTTCATCTGCCCGCTTCGCTGCCTGGCCGACCGACGAGCTGGTCCGGCTGCGCGTAGCCGGCTGACGAGAAAAAGAGATGAAGACAAAGTAGTTGCCGGAAGATCCGGCCCGACTGCTCAGCAGTCGACCCGAATCTCGGGGGCTACACCCAGCAGGTGCACTGACGCGCCCCCGCGAGAAAGAAGACAAAGTAGTTGCCGGAAGATCCGGCCCGACTGCTCAGCAGTCGGCCCGAATCTCGGGGGCTACACCCAGCGGGTGCGCTGACGCGCCCCCGCAAGAGAGAGAAGACAAAGTAGTTGCCGGGAGATCCGGCCCGACTGCTCAGCAGTCGGCCCGAATCTTGGGGGCTACACCCAGCAGGTGCGCTGGCGCGCCCCCGCGAAGATTGCAGACAAGAGAAAAATTTTGTCCGGCTCCGAACAGCCGGCAGAAGAGAAAAAGAAGAAGATAGGTGCTGCAAGACGCCTGGCCGGTCGAGCCTGACCGGCCGGGACCCCCCTTCGAGCACCCGGAGGCTCGAAGGCTTCACCCTTTAGATAACCCGCAACGACCGCGACTACACGAAAATCAATGTGAGCTCCTCGCCCGCATATTTTTGCATCACGCAAGCACGGATAACCCCGAGCGATGCTCGGGTGCTATCTCCACATTTTTTATGACAGTAGCATCACTGTTCGCCCCGGCACCAGCCAGAGTTGGCCCGGGGGCTGCCCGCTTGGCCTGAGACGTTAGTTCCCGTAGACGGCTTAGTACCGTGCGCGGTACCAAAGGCCCACTCTCAGTCACAGACCGCAGAGCGGCTGTCTGACTAGCAAGAGTGAACGCTGGAGGTCACCCACGCGAAAAAACGTCCGGGAAGAAAAACGGATCAGGCGATCCGGCCGTTTCCTTTACAAGTATCTACTCGGTTGAATCTGCTCCTAGACTCTGAGTACTGTACACTCCACTTCGCGGCCCACTCTTAGGCACAGACCGCAGAGCGGCTGTCCGGCAAGCAAGAGCACAAACCAAAAAGCAGAGGGAACACGAAAAAGATTAAGGGGGCTCGGACGAAACCGAGTCGGCACCCTCCGCATAAAACTTGCAATGCTAAAAGCAAACATTCTATATATCTGCATGGACTAACTTTGTCTTTTTTCTTGATAATTTCCATGAACACTCGCCAAAAAACCTCCGCCCAACTTTGCCAAGTTGCCCGGAGGCTTGGGGGCTACTGTCGGAGTAATCGACCACGGGTACCCCGAGGACGGCAAGACAATATTTCAAGACATCGGGGCTAGAAAAGCCCCTCAGTCCGACTGTCTGGCCGCTCCTGCCGGCTTCCCGTCCGATTGCTCTACCCGGCCGACTGCTGGCTGCCGACTGCGCCAACCAGCCGGCTGCCGACTGCGCCAACCAGCCGGCTGCCTACTGCAGCCCGACCCGACACCGACAAGACACCGACGAGACGGCCATACCTCCGACGAGACGAGCGTACCCGAGCACTATTCACGTGTCATCTCAGCCATCATGTATAGTGTCACTTGTCCCCTGGCACTATTTATGAAGTGACCCAGGGGACAAGGATGACATGCACCATGCTTTACCCATGCCCACTACCAAGCTTACATCCTAAGCTACCCTCTCCTATATAAAGGGGCATCCATCCGGGGGATGGACTCTCACGCACACACACACACAAGAACTAGCTAGCAAGCTAGCTAGCTATCCATCCATCCATCCACATGAGCACACATGCTCATAGCCATGAGCATGGCCGGCCACTAGCATGCCTCATATAGGCATATACAAAGCCAGATGCCTATGGCACCGATCTCAGATACAGCTCCAGGAGCACTCTGTACAGATATACCAGATATACTCAGACATGTAGCAGTAGGAGTATTATCTCTCTGGAGAGCTCCGAAGCGGGGTAAACCACCGCGTGCTACTCGCATACCCGCTCCCGGTCCTATCAGCAGCAGTCTTACCCACACACTAAGCCCTTGTGGCATCTGTCGACTCGCAAGCCCCCCGTGAGAAATACCACGACACTACTAATCCGGAGTGGCTGGGTGTTGGTCCCCCCAATCCATACTAGGAAAAATATCTATGTGAATAAGTGTGAACACACTTAATTCATATTGGTCGTTGTATCGCTAGTACTAGAAAAAAAATATCCATGTGGACAGGTGTGAACGCATTTAATTTATATTTTATTTTTTCTAAAAGGATGTGTCTGGTGAGTGCTTATTGGCTCGCTAGTAATCCGGAGTGTTTGACCAGATTTGAAAAGTGTTGGTCCACTAATTCATATTACTAGGAAAAGCAATCCATTGCATTGAACAAGTATGAATACATTTATTTCATATTTTTAATTTTTTAAAGTCATAAGTTTTGAATTGAAACCGAAATTAAAATCCGTTTTCACTGCTGGAATTCTCTCGACATGCTCTTCGAAACTATATCCCATTGGGTATGTTTCGATGAATTTTGTGTGTGTAATTTAGTCCCTATTAGGTGGGATGCAGAGGAAGAGCACACGGTGATGACGCCCACCACAATCTAAGCCAATCCTCATTTGTTTGAGGATAGTGCAACTTTACATTAAATTGACAGCAATTTCACAATACAACGCTTTGTGTATATGCCAATAGTAAAGAGCTGTCCACACCCATTCAATTTACTAGACAGTGCATTTAATTGACGCAGTGTCTGACAAAGTGGTGCAAATTTTCAATGGAGAGTTATTGAAAATAAAGGAATGTGAACATGCCAGGCAACTTACAGTGAAAAGGTAAAATGGTAAAAGGTAAAATAAAAGATGCAGCTACAAAGACTTGGTACAAATAACGTCTGATTAAGTGTACATATAAAATTACATGATCAAGGTTGAATGGTTGATAATACAGATTAACTAATACAAACCATAAATATGTCCAAAATACCATATCTCCAGCAAAAGCACTATTTCTTCCACTCGTACTAAACTACACGACATAATATGTACTCCCTCCATTTTTATATACAAAGCCACTATAAAAATAACAATTTGCAGATATACAAGGCCATTAACACTAATCGATGCAATATTAATGGTGTTTGCCTCGGAGTACTAGCAAAGGAGGACATTAACTATCTTTTGCATGCATGGGGGAGTGGGAGCATTGGCTTGATGTGCATGAAAGAGAAGAATACACATTAATTTACATGGCAAACAAGGAGATAAGCTAGCTTGCAACATTGACTTAGAAGACATTAACTTTTGCCTTAGTACCTGTAATATGGGTTTATGGCCTTGTATACAAAAATGGAGGGAGTACTAGGAATGCATACTCAATTTGACCATGCATGCATTGATATAACTGTGTGGCCCCATGTCAAGCATTGATTGCCAACAAGTTGGATTGTCTGTGTCAGGCATTTACTATATTGATAATACTACGATGATTAATTGTACTTTTATGTCTTTAGTCTCTAGAGTTAGTATCATTAGATTCTCAATTATTTTAGAAGAGGATAATTTGGAGATTAATATAATAAGATTTCCTGGCATTATTATCGCGAAGTTCTTGGGTTTTCATCAAAGATGAAAAATAACATAAAATATCATTATAACTATCTCATAAAATCTTGGTTTTCCTAGAAATAAATAATACTATGGAATTTGTAACATGAAACTTTGAGGAATTAGTACCACCTTGAAAATATCATTTTATTAATTGAAAATCATAACAATCATGAAACCCATCGTTTACTTTAAGGAAAGTTTTAGGTTGAAATGATATATTTTCCTTACAAATTGGAACAACGGGTCGCATTTAAGTTTTGATGGGTGGTTGGGGAGTGGCCGCTGGAGATGATGGGTCTGCTTCTCTGCTACTGGTTAGGTCACTATAGCTGTGTGATTTATACGAAAATATTTAGAGGGACATACATGATGTGTGACTCATGGAATACATCCCGACTAATATAGTGGTTGGGATTCCGATGCAAATGAGTGGGGGAGATTCCGGTGAACGTGGTCACCGTGTGCTCCCCTGCAATTTCGCTATTAGGTGCAAGTATCTAGCAATTGATGTGGAACTATCTAGCAGTCAATGTGCAACTTTTTCCTATGCCCGTGGATGTGTAGTTTTCACATAAGGTCGTGGTTGTAGTTGCTCTCTGCGCCAATTGACACAACGAGTCATCTAGTAAATATAAATGACAATACAAACCTATGGACTCCAAAGACATAAAATTACAAATCAATCCCTTGTTTCTGCATGGAGGTTGGGCCTGTGCAGCAGGCATCCGCCAGCTCCAATAACTAATAACAAAAGAGAAGAGGGTGGACTCCAAACCATTGCAACACTACCTTCACATAGTCTTCCAAGCCGGGATGAAGAATATGAGCTCGCGCCGATGCAGAGACGTCCCCTCCATGAGGCCGCCTTCGGCCAACAGAGTTTTTGACAACAATGTCAACGATGATGAACTTCTCTCCGAATGCCAGATCCTGGTGATCCACTTGTTCTCCTTGATGCCTCCACCACCATGGTGGTGGCCGGCATAGAGAACTGAGTAGTGCAAACCTCCAGCTCGGGGACAAGGAGTAGGATCTCAGATCCGACATGATATCCACTTCGAATGACTATTTCCCCGTCCACCATGACTGTAGAGGAAATCACACAGAAGAGAAGAGCAAGCACTAGATTTGGTTTATTCAGAAAAAGAAAATCACCTACTATAAACACAATACCGATTGGGCCTCTCTCCTCTCCCTTCTGGCAGCCGAAGCTATGCAAGAAGGGAGATAAAGAGGCCAAAGATGAGGTGGTCGAGGGGACACGCGGGGGGGGGGCTCAGTGGAAGATGTGGAGGTCAGCAAAGCGCCAAATGACATAGTGGCAAATCTCATCTCGGTTTTTTTATTTTTGACCTACCACTTGAAAATAGAGTCTACGTGAGGTGGAGAAGAACCTACGATACTTAAAATGGTGCACGTTAATAAAAAAGCATTTCAATCACACGACACATCACCTCCGACATGTGGGGTGGAAGAAACGAAAGAAACACATCATTACAAAAAAACCTACTAGAACTAGTTAGCCAATGGAGTTGCAATATTCTGTACCAATGGAGAGTTGTACCCTGGATGATGTTCCACGAGACTTGCAATACCCTTAGAATTCTATGCTACAATTGATTTCGACCATCTCAAGTTGTGAAGCTCCTTCACCGATATTGCAACCACTCTCTACAATAATCGTCCGGTCGACGATGTCGAAAACTCCACGGACAATTATGGATTGGCACCCAAGCCAACTAGATGAGAGCTATTCTATCGTCACATAAAATTTCCCCTAGGAATCTTCGTATAGAGTCCATTTTGAGCTTACATCGACCATAAAGTCAAGCCAACTAGTTTTCAGCTTCATCTATTATGTATTACATTGACCTGGTTATTTATTTTGAATTGAATTCTTCACTCAATCCAGTATGAACTTACCTTTCCAGTCGTTCTCATCTAGGTCGGCTTCTATTTCTTGCATGAATTGACTGTATACCTCAAGAAACATGGTTGAGGCATAGACATAATAATGTGTGTTGGTGCAAAGCTCTCCACCATAGGAACTAGGAAGAGTGGGTCTTCTCTTGTATTATCGTTGCATTGATCCAAAATCACTAGCACCCAATATCTGCCAATGTGTTTTGGTGCTAGTTCTAAGGGCGAGTTTGAAACCTTAGGCATATCAGCTCGAAGTTCTCCTGCCTCTGTACTCTGTCGTGGTTCTAAGTCTGATAGTAGAATGGGGGTAGGTATGAGGAGGCAAGATCCTAGCTACGGTGAAGTTGTGCACGCAAAATTTACGAGTCCAGGCCCTTCTCAGAGGAAGTAACATCCCTACGTCTCGATGCCCAGAGGTTGGTCGATTGGATTATGCGTGAAGTTACATGGGGTGCAAACCCTTGTCCTAGAGGAGGGGGTGGCTTATATAGACTGTGCCAGGACCCCAACCATCTCCCGTTACATAGAGTTTAATGTACATAAAGAGGGGACGTTACTGGTAACGTCAGCATTAAAGTGATATAAATGATCTTTAAGACTACGGAGTGAACGCCTGACTGTTTCCATCTAGAGTGACCTTAGATCTTCCGTACTCCGAGTGGTTTCTGATATGGTCGAATGATTATATCCTGGTCGAATAGAATTGGGTTGTCCGAGTGGAACTCGTGGTCGAGTGAGTTGCATCCTGAGGTGATTTCAGTTGGTAGAATTTACTGTCCTTTGAATGTCTTCGATTGTAGGGCAGTGTCCTTGGAAAGGGTGCTTAGATCAGGTCTATTGCCCTACCCTAGGTACATGTCATCATCATTAGCCCCCGAATGGTTCTGGGTCCGAGTGGAGATGGAGTTGAAGATGGTTCCGACTCAATGTTCATGCTTCGGAAACATTTTACTTGAATTGGTGAACCATGCAAAAAAAGCTGACGTCATTTCCAGTCACCTTGAGCCATTCAAAGGTTGCCAAATGAACTTTAGCTGATAAGCTTCGAATGTTGATATGGCATAAAATCTTCGGTGTGATCGACTGCGCTGCCGTTCCCGGATCTCGTGGGATTCGAAATCTGATGAAGTGCGCGGGACGGAGAGAGCCGCAGTAAGCGGGCGGATTAGGCAGGGGCGCCTCGATTCTCATGCCACCTTTTTCGCCACGTATCGAGCGCGCGACTGTTGCAGGATTTGACAGGATTGCCTGGGTCCACAAGTTAGTCACTCGGGGAATAGGACCATATAAGGCGTCCGGGCCGGTGTCTTTGCACAGTGCACCCCATTTTCCCCCTTCTTCCTCTGCTTCTCGACTGCATCCGCCTCTGCACAGTCCGAGCTCAACCCGCTGCAATGGGGAAGGACAAGACGGCGGCTCTGGAGCGCGCGAAGAAGGCGACGGTGAAGGCGAAGGGGAAGAAGACAAGCCGGGTAGGGTCGTCGTCGAGAACTGGCCTGCCGCCTGGCTGGATCCAGGGCAACTAGATCCGGTCGATGATCCAGTGAGAAGATACGGAGGATCTGGCTGAGGGGGGACTGATTCCCTACGATTCTTGGCGGCTTTCGGAGGACGAGACCGAGCCGCGACCGCAGGAGGGTGAGTGTGTCCTTCTTGCGACCCACGTCGACCTCGGTTTTCTCTTTGCCTCCCTATCCTTTCTTGCGGGGTTTTCTAAACTTTTTTGGAGCCCAACTTCATCACTTTTTTCCCAACACCATCACATACCTTGCTGCATACGTGTCCATGTGTGAGAACTTTCTAGGCTGTCAACCGCACTAGGGTCTCTTCAAACACATTTTCACCTGTCATTCTCAGTCTGTAAAAAAGGCCAATCCGAGTGATGAGAGGACACACGTGATCCAGATGTGTGGAGGTCTAGGGATCCAGATGAGGAATAAAAGCACTTTCCCTACTATGATTCTTCCCGAGTCAGTCAGAGGGTGGCAGTCGACCTTGTTCTATTGTAAGGACCAACCGACCCCGGGTCAGTCGACTGGCCTTCCCGCGTTTTCCATAGGACGAGTTGAGAAGCCTTCTCCCTTGAGAGTGACTCCAGCTGAGAAAGTGGAGGTGAATATGTTGGTTGAGTGAGTAGTCCAACTTGTCCGTGACGGTGTGACTGGCATGGACTTTCTATTGTCGGATGTGGGGTTCCGGCAAACCCTTAAGGTTCAAACACTGGGGTGCGCGCGAAGTCTTTCCCTCCTACCGATCTACGCTCTAGCTCGCTAAGATCTTGCGGACGAACTCGATGAACTCACAACACAGAAAGACACGGGGTTTATACTGGTTCGGGCCACCGTTGTGGTGTAATACCCTACTCCAGTGTGGTGGCGGTGGATTGCCTCTTGGGATGATGGTAAACAATACAAGGGAAGAACAGCCTCCTGAGGTTGAGGTGTTCTTGTGCTTTCGGACTTGTGTGTACGTATCTCTGGGTCTGATGAGATCCCTCTTCTCTACTATGGTGGCTAGTCCTATTTATAGAGGCCCTGGTCCTCTTCCCAAATATCGAGCGGGATGGGAGCCAACAACGGGGGCAACTTTGAAAGGGGCAGCTAGTACGAGCCATCTTGACAAAAGTATTCTTCGCCTACACAAAGCTCTGGTGGTGACGTCGTCTTGGGCTCCACGATGACCTTCGTCTTGCAGTCCATGGTCTTGGTCTTGTTGCACCGAAATGGCAACCTTTGCCTAATGCCTCGGTACTCCGCGGCTGCGCTTGCCCCCTTTGCACCAAAGAGGAAACAAGGACGTTGCGCGCGCTGGCGCCCGCCTGGTGTCGATCGTCATGGCTCACGTCACGAGAGCCTCGTGAGGTTTGCCCTGCCTTGATATCTCCGCTCCTCGTGAGCCTGCCTAGCTAGGACACTCCAGAGGAGGTCTTGCGTCGTCCGCCTTGCGAGGCCTAGCCCCCTCGCGAGGGTCTTGGGTGCCTTGTTGGTGAAGATGGGCCATATGGCCTGCTGCTTGGCCACGCCGCGGGCCGCAGGCAGGCAAGTCTGGGGACCCCCATTCCCAGAATGCCGACAGTAGCCCCCGGGCCCAAGGTGTACTCGGGCTTGACTTCGTGGCGAAGCGAAGGGTCAAGTTCGAAGCACCGCGGGCCCCAAAAGCATGTGGCCTCGGTTGACGCGTGGCGGTCCATAGGTCGTGGGCGCCTCCACTTCCCCACGCTGCCTCGACGACTGCACAACTTGACAAGTCCCTGCGACATGCAAGGGAACCCATCATGACCTGCGATCGTGGGAGACGCCGGTTGGCCTTCTCTTGCTATAAATGGGGAGGGGGCAGAGCCCCCGTTGCCCATCTCTTCCTCGCTTGTTCGCTTCTTCTTTGCTTCATTGCTTGTAGTGCCTCCGATGGCGCCACGAAGGAAGTTCTCTGCCGCCGAGAAGGGGAAGGCCCCTCACGAGGGCCCGGTTCCCCGGCGCCCAAGCGTGGTCGCGGCCGTCCGTGCAAGCACGCTGCGACCCCCACCGTGGCCCACCGTCGAGGCGGCGCCGCGGCATGCGGAGGGGACCGTCCCAACCAAGGCGGTCCAGCTAACGAGGGGAGGCGCGCGATGGTGGAGCGGCCTCCCCGCCCGCACTTCCATTCAGCGGAGGTGTCGCCGGAGTTCGTTGTCTGGTCGGAGAACCCGGCCGTCAACTGGCTCCAGCTTCCGCGCTTCTTTGTCGATGAACTGTCGGCCCCTGGTCCAGGCGGGCTCTGGTTGCAGGCGGATGGTTGCTGCAGCAAGGCCTCCTGGGTCGCGGTCGAGACTTCCGCCGCGGGCAACATAGCCTTGGCCCGTGACTGGCAGACGTTCGCCCGCGCGCACGGCCTGGGCAGGCGGTGCACGTTCCACTTCAAGTATGACGGTGGGTCGACCCTCTATGTGAGGGTGTTCGGGGAAGATGGTCGCCGCGCCGGGTGCTGCCCCGAGACGAACGACGGTGAGGAGGTGCTCGGCCTTGGTGACGGTCGTGACGAGGATGAGGGCGAGCCTGCCCTCGGCGGCGACCGCGTCTCTTCCAGCTACGGCGGCTCTTCCTCTAGTGACAGCCCCAGCAGCGGTGGCTACGACCAGCCGCCGCACCGCCGCGCCCGCTTCGAAGGAGGCAGCGGGTCATCTCGTCGCCGCGCCTTCATGAAGCGCGAGGAGGGGTCTGGCTAGGCTCCGGGAGTCGCTAAGGGCCTGCCTCCGCGGATTGCTGAAACACCGCTTTGTTTAGCTTTTTCCTTTTTTTCCTGCATCAGAAAATGAAACTAGTATGGGCCCAGAGGGGCGTGTATCGAACTGTGGTTCTTAGTTAATGCAACATGCGTGTTATTCCCATGGCGTGTTGTTATTTTGCGCAAAGATAACCTAACCTGGCGCGTTTGGGATGCCCTTTCCTTCACGAGATGTCTACGTTTGCTCAGAAACTGCAAAAAAATTGTTAAGGGGTGCACTAGAGGATTTGCCATTCACCCAAACCTTGACTTGGCGCTTTGTATCGCGGTACCTGAGGGGCATGGATTAGGAGAGATGTGCCAGCTTCCAGGCTTGAATGAGGGTGACTCGCGAGAAGGCAGAGAAGAAAAATGCTCGCAAGGGCACCTGCCTAGCCCCCTCGTGAGGTATGTGAGAGAGAAATCATGAGCAAACCAGAGCCGAAAAACGCGGTAAAAGGCGAAGGAACCAAATCAGCAAGGAACGCCAAAGGCAAACTTGATTAAGGAGAAGTGAGCCAACTACGGAAAGCAAATGAAAAGCCGTGTCTGGCACCTAATCTAGTCTTCAAGTCTTCTCACCAGCGCGGAGCTAAGTGCTTTCCACTAGGCGTGGGAGGGAGCCCCAGGGCCTGAGGCCGGCGCTCCTGAGACTCCAGGGCGTGTACAACCCCAACTCATTATTACGTGAGAGTGTCACGGGCGGCGATTCTTCACAAGCACCGGGCCTTCTTCACAGGCTCTGGGCCTTGCTTCACAGGCTCTAGGCCTTTTTTCACAGGCTCTGGGCCTTTCTTCACAGGCTCTGGGCCTTGCTTCACAGGCTCTGGGCCTTACTTCTCAGGCTCTAGGCCTTGATTCATGGGTAGAACTTCCGGAGGTGCTGGATGTTCCAGGTGTTTTGGATATGTGTCCCCTCTTGCGTCTCCAGCCGCATGGTGCCAGGCCTGGAGATGTGGACGACCCTGAACAGGCCCTCCCACATGGCTGAAAGCTTGTGCAACCCTTCCCTGGACAGGACCCGCCTCAGGACCAGGTCACCCGTCTCGAGCATCCTGGAGCGAATGTTGCGGCAGTGGTAATGCCGCAGCGCTTGCTGGTACCTTGCTGCCCTTAATGCAGCTTCGCGACGATGTTCCTCCCACAGCACGAGATCCACCCCCCGCATGGCGTACTGCTGTGTTTCGTCGAACGCCAGAACCCGCGTGGAGCGATGCTTGACCTCGTGAGGGAGGACTACTTCAGCTCCATAGACGAGGAAGAATGGAGTCTCGCCCGTTGGCTTGGTAGCGGTGGTGCGGATGGACCACATCACGGACTGGAGCTCTTCATGCCAGCGTCTGCCGCAGGCCTCCAGCTTCTTCTTGAAGGTCCTGGTCTTGAGGCCCCTCAGGACCTCAGCGTTGGTGTGCTCAGCCTGACCATTGCTCCCCGGGTGGGCCACCAAAGCATAGCAGATCTGCGTTCCAAGGTTAGCATGGTAGGTTTTAAAGAGGTTACTAGTAAACTGTGAGCCGTTATCTGTGATGATGCGATTGGGGACCCTGAAGCAGCTCATGAGGCCCTTGATGAACTTGACAGCAGAGCCGGCTGGAATGGTTCGGACGGCTTCCACTTCCGCCCACTTGGTGAACTTGTCGATGGCGACGTAGAGATAACGGTAGCCCCCTGGCGCTCGTGGGAACGGGCCTAGGATGTCTAGCCCCCAGAGCGCGAACGGCCACGTGAGCGGGATGGTTTGGAGGCCCTGAGTAGGCTGATGGATTTTCTTAGCGTGGAATTGGCAAGCTTCGCAGGACTTCACCAGCTCGGCTGCATCGTTGAGTGCTGTGGGCCAATAGAATCCGCTGCGGAAGGCCTTGCCGACGAGGGTCCGTGATGATGAGTGATGTCCACAGTCCCCGCCGTGTATGTCAATCAGCAGCTCCCTCCCTTGATCGCTGGAGATGCAGCGCAGCGTGACATCGTTCGGCCGTTTCCTGTACAACTCGCCGTCTTGAATGCAGTATGTCGTGGCCTGTCGGGCCACGCGCTCCGCGTCTTCTTCCTTCTCCGGCAGTGTCCCGTGCATCAGGTACTCCTTGAACTCCTTGGTCCAGCACTCCTCCTGGGGCTCGAGCGCCAAGAGTAGCCGAGCTCCTGAGGTTGGGCCGCAAGCTGGGGCTCCCGTGGCCGGGGGCTGTGGGAGCTCCTCCCGAGGCTGAGTCGTGCTTGAAAGAGGTGGCGTAGCTGACGGCTTGAAGAGCCGCTCTTCGAAGACGCCGGGCTCTTGCGGTTGCCGCTTGGATGCTCTCTTGGCGATGTCGTCGGCTTCCTTGTTGGTGCCCCGGGGCACGTGCTACAGCTCCAAGCCTGAGAACTGCTTTTCCATTTTGTGCACCTCCGCAAGGTAGGCCTCCATGTGCTCGTCCATTGGCTTGTACACTTTGTTGGAGAAGTTGACGAGGAGCTGTGAGTCGCCCTTGACGGTAAGGCGCCTCACCCCCATAGCCGCCGCAGCCTTTAGGCCGGCTATGAGGCCTTCATATTCTGCGATATTGTTGGAGACCTTCTCGCCGTGCTGGAAGCAGAGTTGCACGGCGTAGTAAAGCTTGTCCTGAGTGGGCGAGATGAGCACTGCTCCAGCCCCCGCGCCTTGGTGCGCAAAAGTGCCATCAAAATACATGACCCAACCGTCTGGTGCCTCACTTCCTGGGGAGGTGGACCGGTCTTCTCCTTCCTCAAGAGCCAGGGAACCTGTCCATTCTGCCACAAAATCGGCAAGCGCGGCTCCCTTGATGACCCTGGTGGTGCTGAACTCCGGCTGGAATGCTTGCAGCTCGATGTTCCATTCAGCAATCCTTTCGGCTGGGTTTGGGCTCCTGAGGACCCTCTCCAATGGGTAAGACGAGACGACCTTGATGGGGTGCCCCTGGAAGTAGTGCCGCAGCTTGCGCGAGGCCACCAAGAGTGTGAGAAGGAGCTTTTGCGGCATGGAGTAGCATGCCCTTGCGTCCCGCAGCACGGTGCTGACGAAGTACACTGGGTGCTCGGCGAGGGCTGGCACACTGTTGAGGCTCGGGTGTTGCAGAGATTGTGGCGTATCCTGAGGTGGAGGGTTTCCTGAGACTTGGCCATCCTCAGGAGTTTCCTCGACATTGCCCTGCCGAGTTTGATCTTCCGCCGCAGATGGCCCCGGTGTGCCTTCCTGACCCTGCGCTGCATCAGCTCTGGCTTGGCATGGCACACCCTTGTCTTTGCGCTCCTCCCAAACCGCCACCAGCGCCGCGCTGGCGGAGTACGGGGTGGCGGCGAGGTAGAGTACCAAAGGCTCGAGAGGCCGTGGCGCCACCATCACCGGGGGGCTGGTGAGGAATTTCTTGAGGTCTTAGAAGGCCCGGTCGGCCTCCGGGGTCCACTCGAAGGGTCCTTTCTTCTTCATGAGCTTAAAGAAGGGTAAGGCGCACTCGCCTAGCTTAGAGATGAAATGCCCTAACACGGTGACCCGTCCTGCCAGCTTTTGCATCTCCTTGAAGGTCTGTGGTGGGCTCATGTCTTCGATGGCCTTGATCTTCTCCGAGTTCGCCTTGATCCCTCTGTGGGATATGAGAAACCCTAGCAGCTTGCCAGAGGGGATGCCAAACACGCACTTCTTCGGGTTAAGCCTCAAGTTCAGCCGGCGCAAACTCTCAAAGGTCTCCTCCAAGTCTTGAATCAACGTCCTCGCCTCGCGAGATTTGACCACTATGTCATCAACGTAGGCCTTTATGTTCCTGCCGAGCTGCCGCCCCAAGGCGATGTGCGTCAGCCGCTGAAAGGTTGCACCCGCGTTGCGAAGGCCAAAAGGCATGCAGGTGTAGAAGTACACCCCACATGGTGTCAAGAAGGCCGTCTTCTCCACATCCTCCACCGCCATCTTGATCTGATGGTATCCAGAGAACGCATCCAGGAAACACAACAAATCGCACTCGGCGGTGGAGTCGATGATTTGATCGATGCGCGGAAGGGGGAACGGATCTTGGGGGCAGGCTTTGTTGAGGTTGGTGAAGTCGACGCACATCCGTTCCTTCCCACCTTTCTTCGGTACTACAACGGGGTTTGCCAGCCATTCGGGGTATCGAACTTCTCGGATGGTACCTGCCGCCTCCAGCTTGCGCATATCTTGGACGATGAAGGCCTGCTTCTCAGTGGACTGCCGTCTTGCTCGCTGCTTCATGGGGCGTACGTTGGGGCACACCCTTAGATGATGATGGATTACCTCTCTCGGGACCCCTACCAGTTGATTGGGCTCCCAGGCGAATATCTCCTTGTTCGCGCGCAAAAACCTCACCAAAGCTTCTTCTTGTCCCCGGTCAAGGCCGGTTCCTATGGTGAAGGTGGCTCCTGAAGACCCGTCTTCGTTGACCGGCACCTGCTTGGTCTCCGCCTTGTCTTGGGTGAACAACTGCTTCTTCTTGGTGGGCGCGGTCTCCTTGGCCTCGGGCGCACCGGCGCCGGCTGGCTGTGCCGCCGCCGCGGTCTTCAAGGCGAGCCTGAGCGCCGTCACGGCCTCCTTAGTGTCCCCCTTGATGGTGAGGACGCCCTTGCTCCCTGTCATCTTCATGAGGTTGTAGGCCGGGTGAGTCGCCGCCATGAACTGAGCGAGAGCCAGGTACCCGAGGATGGCATTGTACGGGAGACTGATGCGGGCGATGTCAAAGTCCACCAGCTCGGTGCGATAGTTGTTTCGCGTGCCAAAGGTGAAAGGGAGGCGGATCTGCCCCAGAGGGTGAGCAGCTCCACCACCCACTCCTGTGAAGGGCTTGTTGAGGCCGAGCCATTCGAGCGGCACATGAAGAAGGCTGAAGGCTTCCACGGAGAGCAAGTTGAGGCCGGCGCCGCCGTCGATGAGGGTCTTGGTGACGGCCACGTTGCGGATGGTGGGCGTGCAGAGCATCGGGAGCATCCCTGAGCCGGTGGTGGAGCCGGGGTGGTCTTCCGAGTCGAAGGTGAGGTTGGCCTCCGGCGCAGCCCAACCCGGCGGAGCCCCCGGGCGCTTGTAGGCTGCCCCAATCTGACGAAAGAAAGGCTTGACGTGGCAATCTGAAGGAGGTGCTTGGGAGCCACCCAGCAGTGTCGCGACTGCGTGGTGTGCCGACGCCACGTAGCACGCAGTGAAGAGGTCGCAGAGTTCCCCCCAGGACGTCACCGTGGATCCCGGGAGGTTGAGCAGCCAAGCGCGCGACTCGCCAGCGAGGGCCAGGGGGAACAAGTTTGCCATGATCTTGTCGTCGCCTCCGGCTTCGAGGACGGCCTCCTCGTATGCTAGCAGGAACAGCGCCGAGTCTGCCGCGCCATCGTAACGCGGTGGCATCTCCGGCCTGAACTTGGCCGACCACTGCACTCGCCGTAGAGTGGGGGCCAGGGCTCGGTACCCAAACTCCCTGCTGCTGGTGTTGACCGCAGAGGTTGGGGGCGGGGCACCTGCCATGGGAGTGTAGTGCGATGGTACGGGGTGCTGGTTGGTGGAGAGAAGCCCCGACGCACCCCTACCTGGCGTGCCAAATGTCGGATGTGGGGTTCCGGCAAACCCTTAAGGTTCGAACACTGAGGTGCGCGCGAAGTCTTTCCCTCCTACCGATCAACGCTCTAGCTCGCTAAAATCTTGCGGACGAACTCGACAAACTCACAACACAAAAAGACACGGGGTTTATACTGATTCGGGCCACCATTGTGGTGTAATACCCTCCTCCAGTGTGGTGGCGGTGGATTGCCTCTTGGGCTGATGATGAACAATACCAGAGAAGAATAGACTCCTGAGGTTGAGGTGTTCTTGTGCTTTCGGACTTGTGTGTATCCCTGGGTCTGATGAGATCCCTCTTCTCTACTATGGTGGCTAGTCCTATTTATAGAGGCCCTGGTCCTCTTCCCAAATATCGAGCGGGAAGGGAGCCAACAACGGCGGGCAAATTTGAAGGGGGGCAGCTAGTACAAGCCATCCTGACAAAAGTAGTCTTCGCCTGCACAAAGCTCTGGTGGTGACGCCATCTTGGGCTCCACGATGGCCTCCGTCTTGCAGTCCATGGTCTTGGTCTTGTTGCACCGAAATGGCAAACTTTGCCTGATGCCTCGGTACTCCGCGGCTGCGCTTGCCCCTTTGCACCAAAGAGGAAACAAGGACGCTGCGCATGCTGGCGCCCGCCTGGCGCCCGCCTGGTGTCGATCGTCACGACTCACGTCACGAGAGCCTCGTGAGGTTTGCCCTGCCTTGATATCTCCGCTCCTCGTGAGCCTGCCTAGCTAGGCCACTCTAGAGGAGGTCTTGCGTCGTCCGCCTCGTGAGGTCTAGCCCCCTCGCGAGGGTCTTGGGTGCCTTGTTGGTGAAGATGGGCCGTATGGCTTGCTGCTTGGCCACGCCGCGGGCCGCAGGCAGGCAAGTCTGGGGACCCCCGTTCCCAGAACGCCGACAGCTAGAGGTGTTCCTTAGTCGATGCATCCAGCCACTCATTCAATCTGTCGACGCTTGTTCTGTTAGGATATGCTACCTAAAAACTTTTCATTGTGCATCCATTTGTCAGTCTGTACTTCGCATCTGTACACCCACTGGGTGTTTCAATTTATGTCGAGTAGTTTTTCCAGTTGAGTCGACTAGGTTGTGTCGATTGTAACTTTGGACTAGTGGGGGAACGCAGAGTGCACCCACTGGGTGTAGTCCCCGAGGTCGCCATCGAATGTGTGATTTGGAGGGGATCTTGATAAAAATATCTTTGTTCTTTAGTTCTTCCACTCGGACTGGGCGGCCTATGTCGAGTGGAACCTGAACCAGTGGGGGCACGCTGAGTGCACCCACTGGGTGTAGTCCCCGATACCGCGGTCGACCGTGGGCAGTCGGTTGTGGTCTGAGAATAATGGTTGCCTCTTCTTTTTCTTTCTTTATTTCCACTCGGTCTGGGCGGACCATGTCGAGTGGAACCTGGACCGGTGGGGGCACGCTATGTGCACCCACTAGGTGTAGTCCCCGAGACTACTGTTGAATGTTTGATGCCGCAGTAGTCTTAGAATTCTTTTCACTCGGAAGCGAATAATCTTTGATTCTGTCCACTGATGTATCTTTTTACTGACTTTAGAAATCCTGTGAGCTCATCTCCAAATTTGCTGAATTCGACGAGAAGCAGAGACAGCTCAACCTTGACTTGGAGTTGGCCAAGCAGAACTTGCAGAAGGCCAAAGACGAAACAACTAGTATGGAAGGTAAAAACTTCTCGACTGTGGGATTGGATTGTCTCTCAAGTCATCTCCTCGTTCTTATGTCTGAACCGAGTGCTTGTTTGTTGTATATATATATATATATATTTTAGAGAAAATGAGGCAGGCTCTGGCACAGAAGGGCCTTGATCTTGCCGCAGCGCAGAAGGAGGCTCAGGAGAAGACAACACTTGCTGATAAGAAGCTGGCTTCAGTCAGGGCGCTAGAGGAAGACAACGCCAAGCTAAAGACTGCTCTTACCGAAGCTAGTAGAGAAGTGACCCGTCTGAAGGACAAAGTAGCTTTGAACGACAGGATTGAAGATATTTCTCGTAAGAGAAATGATCTGGGGGCTTATCTGGGGGCACTCGCCAAGAAGTTATTCCTTATGCTTGAAGGTACCTTTCCTTGTCCGACTGTTTTGCTATCGTCGATTCACCATAAAGGTGTTGACTCATTAGTTCTTCGTGGTTGTAGAATTCTATCAAAACTTTGAGGAGGAAACTGGGCAAATCGAGACAAGCTTGGACCCCATCAATTCCCCTGTCAAGGATGAAGCTGCCATGAACGTGCTTCGACTGGAATCCCGCCTTGCCAGTGTTACAGACTACCTCGCTCGACTGAAGGTTGCGGTGTCGCGGATCGACACGGCACTTTGGCCAAAGGAGATGCTCCAAAACGACCTCGAGTCCTTGATGACTCGACTCAATGAGATCCCTGGTCGAGTGCAGGAATGGAAGAAATTGTCTGCTCGATGTGGTGCTGATGTAGCTCTGTCTCTTGTTCGCATCCATTGCAAGGAGGCCAAAGAAGAGAAGTTAGCAGCGATCCAGGTTGCCAACACCAAGAGACTTAACTTCCAGTCTTTTATGGAGACCTTCATTGCTGCTGCAACTCGAATTGCAGATGGAATCGACTTGGATGAGTTTGTCGAGCCTGCCAGTCCTCCTCCTACGGAGTGAACAAACTTTTTATGATCCGATTAAGTTTACCTCGGTATGCCGAGTGGTTTTGTAACCGTTAAACTCCTTCGGTCCTGATGCCCGAGTACTTTAATCTGCGGTCCGGAACCTCGTAGGATTTATCTGAACTTTGTTGTTTTTGCATCTCTTGACTTTGAGTGGAACTTGATTCTTCAATCTGAATTGTTACTGACTCTATGATGCAGCTCAGTCGAGTGGACCATGAACAAGGGCACTTGGTCCCGCCCATGACCTGCACCTCGTCATCCTTGCGGATCAGGATGGAGCGCACATTGTACTTGCGCCGCAGTTCTGAGGATAAGGTCGCAGTCGACATGCACCTCGTCATCCTTGCGGATCAGTATGGAGCACACATTGTACTTGTGTCGCAGCTCTGAGGATAAGGTCGCAGTCGACCTGCACCTCATCGTCCTTGCGGATCGGGATGTAGCGTGTTTTAAACTTAGGCAAGTATGGGACTGCAGCTAAGTCTCCGAGTGGGAGGATTTCTCTCCACTAGGTAGGATTTCTAACCTTAGGCGAGTACGAGACTGCAGCTAAGCCCCCGAGTGAGAGGGTTGCTCTTCACTCGGTAGGATTTTTTAAACTTAGGCGAGTACGGGACTGCAGCTAAGCCCCCGTGTGAGAGGGTTGCTCTTCACTCGGTAGGATTTTTTAAACTTAGGCGAGTACGGGACTACAGCTAAGCCCCCGAGTGAGAGGGTTGCTCTTCACTCGGTAGGATTTTTTAAACTTAGGCGAGTACGGGACTGCAGCTAAGCCCCCGAGTGAGAGGGTTGCTCTTCACTCGGTAGGATTTTTTAAACTTAGGCGAGCACGGGACTGCAACTAAGCCTCCGAGTGAGAGGGTTGCTCTTCACTCAGTAGGATTTTTTAACTTAGGCGAGTATGGGACTGCAGCTAAGCCCCCGAGTGAGAGGGTTGCTCTTCACTCGGTAGGATTTTTTAAACTTAGGCGAGTACGGGACTGCAGCTAAGCCCCTGAGTGAGAGGGTTGCTCTTCACTCAGTAGGATTTTTTAAACTTAGGCGAGCACGGGACTGCAGCTAAGCCTCCGAGTGAGAGGGTTGCTCTTCACTTGGTAGGATTTTTTAAACTTAGGCGAGTACGGGACTGCAGCTAAGCCACCGAGTGAGAAGGTTGCTCTTCACTCGGTAGGATTTTTTTAAACTTAGGCGAGTCGGATTCGCAGCTAAGCCCTCGACTGAGAGGCTTGCTCTTCACTCGGTAGGATTTTGTTTTTGAAACTTAGGCGAATTGGATTCGTGGCTAAGTCACCCACTGGGGGATTTGGGACACATGTGTAAGTAATAACAATAATTTAGGAGACTGTAAAACCATGCCTTTGATAAACAAACTAAAAGGTACTTATTACATCTCGATAGTCTGAATGCTTAAGTATTAAAATGGCGGAGAAGCTCCGCATTCCAAGCGCGTGGCTTGTCTTTCTTGTGTTCCACATCGTACAGGTGGTATGCTCCGTTGTGGAGCACTTTGGTGATGATGAAGGGGCCTTCCCAGGCGGGAGCAAGCTTGTGTGGTCATTGCTGATCCACTCGAAGAACCAGGTCCCCTTCCTGAAATGCTCAACATCTTACGTTCCTAGCGGGGAACCGACGAAGGTCTTGCTGATAGATGGTCGACCTGATCAGGGCCATCTCTCTTTCTTCTTCCAAAAGATCAACATCGTCTTGTCGGGCTTGTTCTGCTTCTACCTCTGAGAAAAGCTCCACTCGCAGGGCATTATGGAGTAAATCAGTCGGCAGCAGGGCCTCAGCTCCATAAACCATGAAGAAGGGAGTCCGGCCAGTCGACCGATTTGGCATTGTTCTCTAACCCCAAAGTATTGATGGTAACTCATCTACCCAGGCACCGGCCGCATGCTTGAGGTCGCGCATCAATCTGGGCTTCAACCCTTGTAAGATAAAACCATTGGCTCTTTCTGCTTGTCCATTCAACTGTGGGTGAGCGACTAAAGCATAGTCGACCTGGGTGCCCTGGGAAGCACAGAAAGCTCTGAACTCATCTGAATCAAAGTTTGAACCATTGTCTATGATGATGTTGTGCGGGACTCCATATCTAAATGTTAACTCTCTGATGAAGCTTATGGCGGTTCCCGAATCGAGGTTCTTGATGGGTTTGGCTTCAATCCATTTAGTGAACTTGTCGACTGCAACAAGCAGGTGGGTGAGACCACTTCTGCCAGTCCTCAAGGGTCCAACCATATCCAACCCCCAAATAGCAAATGGTCAGACGATTGGAATGGTCTTCAAAGCTGAAGCGGGCTTGTGAGACATGTTGGAGTAGAACTGGCAGCCCTCACACTTGTCGACTATTTCTTTTGCCATTTCATTCGCACGTGGCTAGTAAAAACCTGCTCGGTATGCTTTGGCCACGATTGTCCGAGAGGACGCATGGTGACCACAGGTCCCCGAGTGGATATCATTGAGGATCATTCAACCTTCTTCTGGGGTAATGCATCGTTGAGCAACTCCAGTCACACTCTCCTTGTACAGTCGACCACTTATCACAGTGAAGGCTTTGGATCGACGGACAATCTGTCGTGCTTCATCTTCATCTTCTGGGAGTTCTTTCCTGAGAATATATGCGATATACGGCACAGTCCAGTCAGGAATGACGACCAAAACTTCCATAATTAAGTCGACCACGGCTGGGATCTCAACTTCAGTCCGATCAGTAGAACTCTTAGGTTGTGGGGGCTCTTCTGTGAAGGGATCCTCTTGAACTGACGGTGTGTGAAGATGCTCCAAGAACACATTGCTGGGAATGGGCTCCCGCTTGGAACCTATCTTTACCCAGTCATTCGCTGCCTGGTTCTTCATTCGGGGAATGTGGTGGAGCTCTAGCCCTTCAAACTTCTTTTCTAACTTTCTTACGGCATTGCAATAACCAGTCATAGCTGGGCTTCTGACGTCCCACTCTTTCATCACTTGATTGACCACCAAATCTCGCGGAGATACCAGAACTACTCTAGCGCCAGAACCATTCAACATCTTGGATCCATCAAAGAACATAGTCCAATGTTCCAAGTGAACTTGAGTCGGTTGCTGTTGTTCGATCCACTCGACGAGGAAATCTGTTGTTGCTTGGGACCTAATTGCTTTCTTTTCCTCAAACTTGATATCCAACGGAAGGAGTTCAATTACCCACTTTGCCACTCAACTAGTTGCATCTCTGTTGTTCAGAATTTCTGACAATGGAGCATCGCTGAAAACTGTGATAGAGTGATCTGAGAAATAATGTGCAACCTTCTTCTTGGTCAAGTAAACTCCATAGACAAGCTTCTGATAATGCGGATATCTCTGCTTGGACGGAGTTAAGACTTCAGAAATATAGTACACTGGGTGCTGAACCTTATAGGCTTTACCTTCTTCTTCCCGCTCGACCATGAGTACTGTAATGACAACTTGTCTAGTGGCTGCAATATAAAGCAGTAAAGGCTCTTTGCTGATTGGAGCAGCGAGCACCGGCTGGGTGGAAAGAGGGTTTTGAGCTCTACAAACGCTGCATCAGCTTCAGGAGTCCACTCGAACTTATCAGATTTCTTCATCAATCGGTAAAGAGGCAATGCCTTTTCACCGAGACGAGAGATGAATTGACTCAAAGTGGCCAAACAACCAGTAAGTTTCTGAACGTCGTGTATGCGCGCAGGGCATTTCATCCTGAGTATTGCGCCAACTTTCTCTGAGTTTGCATCGATACCACGTTCAAAAACGAGGAAACCGAGTAAGTTTCCACCTGGAACTCCGAATGTACACTTCGACGGGTTAAGCTTGATATCATATCTTCTTAGATTGGCAAAGGTTTCAGCGAGGTCAGTCAGCAGGTCGGAACCTTTACGCGACTTAACCACCATGTCATCCATGTATGCTTCCACATTCCGACTGATTTGAGTGAGCGGGCACTTCTGTATCATGCGCATGAATGTGGCACCAACATTCTTGAGACCAAAAGGCATAGTAACATAGCAAAACACTACTAGGAAAAGGCTTATTAGTAGCGTACCTATTTTGGCCATTAATGGCGCACTACAGGTGCGCCACTATCATCACGCCACTAGTAACATATACTAACGGCGCACCCCTAGTGCACCATTAGTATACCATACTATAGTGGTGCACCAGGCAGTGCGCCATTAGTAAGTCACACAGTGCGCCATTAGTATGCCTCCCAGGGGGGCATATTTACCTTGTGCTCTGGGTTACTAATGACACACTGACAGATAATGCGCCACTAGTATTTTTTATAGCAGTGCGCCACTAATGTGTTGTTTGGTGCGCCACTAGTATGAATATTAGGATTGTTTATTTTATGATATTTGCACAGGTTACAAAATATATTACTGCACAGAATATAGATAGCACAACATATAAACAGCAGATTCATCAAATACAATAGAAGATCAGTCTCCGAATACAATTCATCATATTAGTCTCCGAATTCAAAAGACCGAACAAAGTTAGAACATTACAACTCTCGAGACCGTGAGTAGCGAGTTTGTCGAAAGTAATACTGCATTCAGAGATAATTAAGAGATGTGTCCTCTCTTATCTCCGTGCTACTACTACTGCTATGCCTAAACATGACCTAAATACCATATTTAAGGTAAAATAGCATAAAACAAAATAGACCCTGACTCTCCATTATGGAGAATTGAGATCATCCTGTCTCCAATTCTTGCGCTTCACTTCCTTTTGCTTCCAAGAACCTCCTTACGACTGTCCATACATTTTTTTCATCCTTTGATTTGCATGTCTCCACTTCTTTTAGGAATCTGGTATGGACAGTTGAGATTCGTAGGATGACCTGGCTGTATGTTCAAAACATTAAGGCTACCTTTCTGATACATCAAATGAGGCACACAATTTTCTGGGATTATCTGTTGAAAAACATAGTAATAACTTCATAGTTAGCAATGATGTACTAGTTTTAGAAGTATGCAAAAGATGCACAGATGTCGTAATACTAAAAAATCTTACCAGGGTATCTCCATGGTAGTTACCGTAGTTCAACACATGCACTAGTGGCACGTATTTACCATGATGTTGAGGAGTTTGATTGTAGATATTGTAATTCTCAATGTTAGTACAAAATCCGAGCAGATGATTTTTCTCCTTGTAAGTTAAATCGGAGCCATCGGTGTAGTGGGTTTTGTCTACCATCTCCCGCACATTCTTTGAAGAATGAAAATAAGCTGTCAATGGAAATAAGATGTCAACTATTTTGAAATGAACAATATAAATTAGTTAATAATTAACTATGTTTGAGAAACTCACATAGCGGTAGAACTGGAGGCGTATCAACAAGGACCCAAATGTCCATATTGTCTTGGTCGATGTCAGGATCACCAAGATCCATGGTGACAAGCATACCCTCATCAAAACCATACATCTTGCAAAATGCTTCCCAATTTTTGCAACCAAAATGGGTTACGCTCCCAGAATTATACAGATTTACTTCAAAATCCACATCATGACGAGTCCTTAGGTGAATTTTCTTTGTTTCAGAATTTTCATGGTCTTCAAAATCCATCCTCTCCAAGACATAGCGTCTTGCATGGCATGGGATAAGCTATACTCGAATTGTAAAAGATGAAAATTCCACGTTGAAATAGTTGAAGTCATGCTTAATTATGAAAAAACACTTGTCGTGGTTGTGTACCGTTTCAACTTCGAAGGTCTCCTCGAGCTTAATGCTGAAGCGCCGATCATCGTCCAGGTGAGGCCTGTCGCACAGACCTCGATCATCGTGGCACCAGATGCACTCCCCCGGGAGACTTTCGTCGTCCGATGATGACATTTCCTACGTTCATAATTCAAAACTACATCATCTCTTGACATTAGTAATAACTATGAGTTGATATCACACTTCTATATGTATAACACAAGAGGCAGTTGATCCTACTTAATTAAGTACTAAGATACCCAGGCCCATGCATTAGTCGCAACTACCCCATATGTCCTATTTTTAGCAAAGTCATGCTAAAATTCATGGAAAATTTTAGCATGACCTTTGCTGAAAATAGGACATATGGAGTACCCGAATTTGCCGGAACAGAAGTTAATCGACATTCCGGCAAACTCAAGGACCTCTTCGGGTACCTGCAAAATCATTATCCCACCCCGCCCCGCTGCAACCCCACAACACCCCACAATATCATCATGACACGATGGTCGGAGACAAAACCCCCCAATATCATCACGACACGATGGCCGGAGACAAAACCCAACAATATATCTTCTAGCCATGAAACCCTACCCTGATTCTCCTTTCTTCCTCTTTTTTCACTTAAACCTACAAACATGTAGGGAAAACAATTAATACAAGGCACAAAAATGGCATGCTATGTAGCCTTAATGCTACAGAACATATGAAATACATGCCAGCAATATATATGATATAAACTCCAATATTTTTTTAATAAAAACAGTAGCTAAAAAAAGTAGCAAGCAAGCAATTCATTTGACTAACTATTTAAGTGTTTTGGACTCCAACAACCACTTTGCAGACAAGCAGGAAAGTGGTTCTTCATGGATAGCTGAAAGTGGTTTTTCCTTGAGGGATGTGTGATCTATGATGGTGCTGTCGTTTTGCTTAATTGGCTTTGCTTAATCCTATGAGGAGCACTGGATTGAAGCAACGGCTCAGAACATGTCAACTGCCTGTGCATGCTGCCGCCTATGTAGAAGGCAATCCAACCATCTGGCCTGACTCTCTGACTTAGCCGCCGCCGCACGCATGCCCGCAGGATTAATAGGCCTCCTAGGCTAGCTAATAACAAAGGTATGTATGTACTCTCGTCTAAATTATTGATTTGATTCATATCTGCTCCCTTTCTTCTAGCTTCCTTTGGAAACTTGCTACAGTAGTATACTATGTACGGATTGATTTAATTGATTGATGCGTGCGCCAGTGGTCTAAGAGTATATATCAATCATTCCCCCCAACTACTTAGTATCGATCATATGCATGCAATTAATTAATAGTATGTGATCCTTTTTTTGAGAATAGAATATATTTATATCTACTAATAAAGCAAGGTGCGTTTCTCCAATTTTTTCATCCGTTCACCGTTGAAAAGTTTTTCTTTCTATCTGAGGTGGTACTAAACTTTTGTGTGTCTTTCCGCTAGAAAAGAAAAAAGATTTATCCAGAATACCGTCATTGGGCCGTGCGCGCTCCGGCCCAACGAGCCCAGCAAATTATTATTGCCCACATGGTTGGGAAGGCCTTATTGGTCGCATGGGGCGAGGGATAGTTAAAGTTTCGCACAGGGCGCCTAAGACTGGGCCGGCCCGTTTCCCGTTTTACGTTGTTCTATTTCTATTTTTCTTTTTCTGTTCCTTTCTATTTCTCCTTTATATTTTTCCTTTTTTCCGTATTTTTTAATTATTTTTTATGAAGTAAAAATTTACAAAAATATTTAGAATTTCAATATTTTTTAAAATATTCAAATAATGGTCAGAATTCTAAAATTTGCTTCTATGTTGAATAATGTTTGAAACTTTTAAAATTTCCCGTTTCCAAATCTTCCCAATATTTAAAAAATGATCTCCTTTTTGAAAATTACTTTTTCTTTTTCAAAAAATCTTCAAGATTTATTTATAAAAATTACATTTTATAAAATGTTCCATATTTTAAACAATTCTTGTTTTAGTGAAATGTTCAAAAATCAGAAAAAATATTTGTGTCTAAAACATTTTGTATTTTTTGAATGTTCCCTTAAAACAATTCAAAAAATCAAAAAATATTTGTGTTTTTGTAAAATGTACATGTTTTCGAAATATTGTTTGTGAATTTGAAAAACTATTCATGTTTCTAATTGTGTTCGTGATTTTCCTAAGATATTTGAATTTGCAAAAATAATGTTCACATATTTCTAAAATTGTCCAGGATTTAAAAATTGTTAATGTTTCCAAGAATATTCACCAAATCATATTTTTTGAATGTTCAAAATAATCAAAACTATTTTTGATGTGACACTATAGTATTTTCTTAAATATTCGCGTTGACCATTAGTTAGCGGTGCGCGTTCGTTCTTTGCTGGTTGACTATAAATAAAAAAAATTGTGGACACATGCCAATAAATTATGTTATTTGGCTTTAGTTAGAGCAAAATTATGGGCACTTGAGCACTAAAATAATCAAAGAGAATAAAACTTAAAAAAGAAGGGACATTCTTGCCTGATTATGCTCATGAAATAGGATTTATGCGTTGTAATTAATAATCCATTCGGTTACGCCGTCGTAGCATAGAGTGGTCGAAGCAACCATGTCCCGAAGGTCGCTGCGTAGCAACCAAATGAGGAGGCATGCACAACCCCGAGACGGAGGCGGACCCGGAGGAAAAAAGGCATGAGTTGGGTGCTCGCTACCACGCCGACCAACCCAGTCACTATCAAGATTTCGCGTGTCAAACATGCCCAGCGAGAAGACCATAACTTCTTGCCATGTCGCCTACCATTGTCGAGACCATTTTTTTGGATGACACATCAATTATTTTTCCCATTGCTTCTCGCAAAAAATATCCCTCCCATCGCAACGCACGAGCATATGTGCTAGTATATATATATATATATATATATATATATATATATATGTTGGGGAACGTAGTAATTTCAAAAATTTCCTACGCACACGCAAGATCATGGTGATGCATAGCAACGAGAGGGGAGAGTGTTGTCCACGTACCCTCGTAGACCGAAAGCGGAAGCGTTATATCAACGCGGTTCATGTAGTCGTACGTCTTCACGATCCGACCGATCCAAGCACCGAAACTACGGCACCTCCGAGTTCTAGCACACGTTCAGCTCGATGACGATCTCCGGACTCCAATCCAGCAAAGTGTCGGGGAAGAGTTCCGTCAGCACGACGGCGTGGTGACGATCTTGATGTTCTACCGTTGCAGGGCTTCGCCTAAGCACCGCTACAATATTATCAAGGAATATGGTGGAAGGGGGCACCGCACACGGCTAAGAGAACGATCATGAAGATCAACTTGTGTGTCTATGGGGTGCCCCCTGCCCCCGTATATAAAGGAGTGGAGGAGGAGAGGGCCGGCCCTCTCTATGGCGCGCCCTAGGGGAGTCGTACTCCCACCGGGAGTAGGATTCCTCCTTTCCTAGTCCAACTAGGAGTCCTTCCAAGTATTAGGAGTAGGAGACAAGGAAGGGGAAGAGGGAAGAGAAGGAAGGAGGGGGCGCAGCCCCTCCCCCTAGTCCAATTCGGACTAGGCCTTGGGGGGGCGCGCGGCCTGCCTCTCCCTCTCCCCTAAAGCCCAATAAGGCCCATATACTTCTTCTCCCGTATTCCCGTAACTCCCCGGTACTCCGAAAAATACCCGAACCATTCAGAACCTTTCCGATGTCCGAATATAGTCGTCCAATATATCGATCTTTACGTCTCGACCATTTCGAGACTCCTCGTCATGTCCCTGATCTCATCCGGGACTCCGAACTCCTTCGGTACATCAAAACTCATAAACTCATAATATAATTGTCATCGAAACCTTAAGCGTGCGGACCCTACGGGTTCGAGAACAATGTAGACATGACCGAGACATGTCTCCGGTCAATAACCAATAGCGGAACCTGGATGCTCATATTGGCTCCCACATATTCTACGAAGATCTTTATCGGTCAGACCGCATAACAACATACGGTGTTCCCTTTGTCATCGGTATGTTACTTGCCCGAGATTCGATCGTCGGTATCTCAATACCTAGTTCAATCTCGTTACCGGCAAGTCTCTTTACTTGTTCCGTAATACATCATCTCGCAACTAACTCATTAGTTGCAATGCTTGCAAGGCTTATGTGATGTGCATTATCGAGAGGGCCCAGAGATACCTCTCCGACAATCGGAGTGACAAATCCTAATCTTGAAATACGCCAACCCAACATGTACCTTTGGATACACCTGTAGAGCACCTTTATAATCACCCAGTTATGTTGTGACGTTTGTTAGCACACAAAGTGTTCCTCCGGCAAACGGGAGTTGCATAATCTCATAGTCATAGGAACATGTATAAGTCGTGAAGAAAGCAATAGCAACATACTAAACGATCGGGTGCTAAGCTAATGGAATGGGTCATGTCAATCAGATCATTCACCTAATGATGTGATCCCGTTAATCAAATAACAACTCTTTGTCCATGGTTAGGAAACATAACCATCTTTGATTAACGAGCTAGTCAAGTAGAGGCATACTAGTGACACTCTGTTTGTCTATGTATTCACACATGTATTATGTTTCCGGTTAATACAATTATAGCATGAATAATAAACATTTATCATGAAATAAGGAAATAAATAATAACTTTATTATTGCCTCTAGGGCATATCCTTCAGTCTCCCACTTGCACTAGAGTCAATAATCTAGATCACATCACCATGTGATTAACATCGATAGTTCACATCATCATGTGATTAACACCCATAGTTCACATCGCCATGTGACCAACATCCAAAGGGTTTACTAGATTCAGTAATCTAGTTCACATCGCTTATGTGATTAACACCCAAAGAGTACTAAGGTGTGATCATGTTTTGCTTGTGAGAGAAGTTTAGTCAACGGGTCTGCCATATTCAGATCCATATGTATTTTGCAAATTTCTATGGCAACAATGCTCTGCACGGAGCTACTCTTAGCTAATTGCTCCCACTTTCAATATGTATCCAGATTGAGACTTAGAGTCATCTGGATCAGTGTCAAAATTTGCATCGACGTAACCCTTTACGACGAACCCTTTTTGTCACGTCCATAATTGAGAAACATATCCTTATTCCACTAAGGATAATTTTGACCGCTGTCCAGTGATCTACTCCTAGATCACTATTGTACTCCCTTGCCAAAATCAGTGTAGGGTATACAATAGATTTGGTACACAGCATGGCATACTTTATAGAACCTATGGCCAAGGCATAGGGAATGACTTTCATTCTCTTTCTATCTTCTGTCGTGGTCGTATTTTGAGTCTTACTCAATTTCACACCTTGTAACACAGGCAAGAACTCTTTCTTTGACTGTTTCATTTTGAACTACTTCAAAATCTTGTCAAGGTATGTACTCATTGAAAAAACTTATCAAGCGTTTTGATCTATCTCTATAGATCTTGATGCTCAATATGTAAGTAGCTTCACCGAGGTCTTTCTTTGAAAAACTCCTTTCAAATACTCCTTTATGCTTTGCAGAATAATTCTACATTATTTCCGATCAACAATATGTCATTCACATATACTTATCAGAAATGCTGTAGTGCTCCCACTCACTTTCTTGTAAATACAGGCTTCACCACAAGTCTGTATAAAACTATATGCTTTGATCAACTTACCAAAGCGTGTAGTCCAACTCCGAGATGCTTGCACCAGTCCATAGATGAATCGCTAGAGCTTGCACCTTTAGGATTGACAAAACCTTCTGGTTGCATCATATACAACTCTTCTTTAATAAATCCATTAAGGAATGCAGTTTTGTTTATCCATTTGCCAGATTTCATAAAATGCGGCAATTGCTAACATGATTCGGACAGACTTAAGCATAGATACGAGTGAGAAACTCTCATCGTAGTCAACACCTTTAAACTTGTCGAAATTTTTTTGCGACAATTCTAGCTTTGTAGATAGTAACACTACTATCAGCGTCCGTCTTCCTCTTGAAGATCCATTTATTTTCTATGGCTTGCCGATCATCGGGCAAGTCAACCAAAGTCTACACTTTGTTCTCATACATGGATCCCATCTCAGATTTCATGGCATCAAGCCATTTTGCGGAATCTGGGCTCATCATCGCTTCCTCATAGTTCGCAAGTTCGTCATGGTCTAGTAACATGACTTCCAGAACAGGATTACCATACCACTCTGGTGCGGATCTCACTCTGGTTTACCTACGAGATTCGGTAGTAACTTGATCTGAAGTTACATGATCATCATCATTAGCTTCCTCACTAATTGGTGTAGTAGTCACAAGAATAGATTTCTGTGATGAACTACTTTCCAATAAGGGAGATGGTACAATTACCTTATCAAGTTTTCTACTTTCCTCCCACTCACTTCTTTCGAGAGAAACTCCTTCTCTAGAAAGTATCCATTCTCAGCAACGAATGTCTTGCCTTCGGATCTGTGATAGAAGGTGTACCCAACAGTCTCCTTTGGGTATCCTATGAAGACATATTTCTCCGATTTGGGTTTGAGCTTATCAGGATGAAACTTTTTCATATAAGCATCACAACCCCAAACTTTAAGAAACGACAACTTTGGTTTCTTGCCAAACCACAGTTCAGATTGTGTCGTCTCAATGGACTTAGATGGTGCCCCTTTTTAACGTGAATGCAGCTGTCTTTAATGCATAACCTCAAAAACGATAGTGGTAAATCGGTAAGAAACATCATAGATTTGCACTATATCTAATAAAGTACGGCTATGACGTTCGGACACACCATTATGCTGTGCTGTTCCAGGTGGCATGAATTTGTGAAAATATTCCACATTGTTTTAATTGAAGACCAAACTCGTAACTCAAATATTTGTCTCCGCGATCAGATCGTAGAAACCTTATTTTCTTGTCACGATGATTTTCCACTTCACTCTGAAATTCTTTGAACTTTTCAAATGTTTCAGACTTATATTTCATCAAGTAGATATACCCATATCTGCTCAAATCATCTGTGAAGGTCAGAAAATATTGATACCCGCTGCAAGCCTTGATATTCATCGGACCACATACATCAGTATGTATGATTTCCAACAAATCTGTTGCTTGCTCCATTGTTCCAGAGAACGGCGTTTTAGTCATCTTGCCCAAGAGACATGGTTCGCAAGCATCAAGTGATTCATGATCAAGTGATTCCAAAATCCCATCAGCATGGAGTTTCTTCATGCGCTTTACACCAATATGACCTAAACGGCAGTGCCACAAACAAGTTGCACTATCATTATTAACTTTGCAACTTTTGGCTTCAATATTTTAAATATGTGTATCATTACAATCGAGGTCCAACAAACCATTCCGTTGGTGTGTATGACCATAGAAGGTTTTATTCATGTAAACAGAACAACAATTGTTCTCTAACTTAAATGAATAACCGTATTGCAATAAACATGATCAAATCATATTTATGCTCAACGCAAACACCAAATAACACTTATTTAGGTTCAACATTAATCCTGAAAGTATAGGGAGTGTGCGATGATGATCATATCAATCTTGGAACCACTTCCAATACACATCGTCACTTCACCCTTAACTAGTCTCTGTTTATTCTGCAACTCCCATTTTGAATTACTAATCTTAGCAACAGAACTAGTACCAAATACTGAGGGGTTGCTATGAACACTAGTAAAGTACACATCAATAACCTAGATATCAAATATACCTTTGTTTACTTTGCCATCCTTTCTTATCCACCAAATACTTGGGGTAGTTCCGCTTCCAGTGACCAATCCCTTTGCAGTAGAAGCACTTTGTCTCAGGCTTAGGACCAAACTTGGGTTTCTTCACTTGAGCAGCAACTTGCTTGCCATTCTTCTTGAAGTTCCCCTTCTTCCTTTTGCCCTTTTCTTGAAACTAGTGGTCTTGTCTACCATCAACACTTGATGTTTTTCTTGATTTCTACCTTCGTCGATTTTAGCATCACGAAGAGCTTGGGAATCATTTCCGTTATCCCTTGCATACTATAGTTCATCACGAAGTTCTACTAACTTGGTGATGGTGACTAGAGAATTCTGTCTATCACTATCTTATCTGGAAGATTAACTCCCACTTGATTCAAGCGACTGTAGTACCCAGACAATCTGAGTACATGCTCACTGCTTGAGCGATTCTCCTCCATCTTGTAGCTATAGAACTTGTTGGAGACTTCATATCTCTCAACTCGGGTATTTGCTTGAAATATTAACTTCAACTCCTGGAACATCTTATATGGTCCATGACGTTCAAAACGTCTTTGAAGTCCCGATTCTAAGCCGTTAAGCATGGTGCACTAAACTATCAAGTAGTCATCATATTGAGCTAGCCAAACATTCATAATGTCTGCATCTGCTCCTGCAATAGGTCTGTCACCTAGCGGTGCATCAAGGACATAATTTTTCTGTGCAGCAATGAGGATAAACCTCATATCACGGATCCAATCCGCATCATTGCTACTAACATCTTTCAACATAGTTTTTCTCTAGGAACATATCAAAACAAACATAGGGAAGCAACAACGCGAGCTATTGATCTACAACATAGATATGCTAATACTACCAGGACTAAGTTCATGATAAATTTAAGTTCAATTAATCATATTACTCAAGAACTCCCACTTAGATAGACATCCCTCTAATCATCTAAGTGATCACGTGATCCAAATCAACTAAACCATGTCCGATCATCACGTGAGATGGAGTAGTTTTCAATGGTGAACATCACTATGTTGATCATATCTACTATATGATTCACGCTCGACCTTTCGGTCTCCAGTGTTCCGAGGCCATATCTGCATATGCTAGGCTCGTCAAGTTTAACCTGAGTATTCCGCGTGTGCAAAACTGTCTTGCACCCGTTGTAGATGGACGTAGAGCTTATCACACCCGATCATCACGTGGTGCCTGGGCACGACGAACTTTGGCAACGGTGCATACTCAGGGAGAACACTTTTATCTTGAAATTTAGTGAGAGATCATCTTATAAAGCTACCGTCGAAATAAGCAAAATAAGATGTATACAAGATAAACATCACATGCAATCAAAATATGTGACATGATATGGCCATGATCATCTTGTGCCTTTGATCTCCATCTCCAAAGTACCATCATGATCTCTATCGTCACCGGCATGACACCATGATCTCCATCATCTTGATCTATATCAATGTGTCGTCACGTGGACGTCTCGCCAACTATTTCTCTTGCAACTATTGCTAGCGCATAGCGATAAAGTAAAGCAATTGTTTGGCGCTTGCATCTTATGCAATAGAGAGACGACCATAAGGCGTTTGCCAGTTGCCGATAACTTCCACAAAACATGATCATCTCATACAACAACTTATATCTCATCACGTTTTGACCATATCACATCACAACATGCACTGCAAAAACAAGTTAGACGTCCTCTACTTTGTTTGTTGCAAATTTTACGTGGCTGCTACGGGCTTAAGCAAGAACCAATCTTACCTACGCATCAAAACCACAACGATAGTTTGTCAAGTTGGTGTTGTTTTAACCTTAGCAAGGACCGGGCGTAGCCACACTCGGTTCAACTAAAGTTGGAGAAACTGACACCCGCTAGTCACCTGTGTGCATAGCACGGCGGTAAAACCAGTCTCGCGTAAGCGTACGCGTAATGTCGGTCCGGGCCGCTTCATCCAACAATACCGCCGAACCAAAGTATGACATGCTGGTAAGCAGTATGACTTATATCGCCCACAACTCACTTGTGTTCTACTCGTGCATATAACATCAACACATAAAACCTAGGCTCGGATGCCACTGTTGGGGAACGTAGTAATTTCAAAAATTTCCTACGCACACGCAAGATCATGGTGATGCATAGCAACAAGAGGGGAGAGTGTTGTCCACGTACCCTCGTAGACCGAAAGCGGAAGCGTTATATCAACGCGGTTGATGTAGTCATACGTCTTCACGATCCGACCGATCCAAGCACCGAAACTACGGCACCTCCGAGTTCTAGCACACGTTCAGCTCGATGACGATCCCCGGACTCCAATCTAGCAAAGTGTTGGGGAAGAGTTCCGTCAGCACGACGGCGTGGTGAAGATCTTGATGTTCTACCGTCGCAGGGCTTCGCCTAAGCAACGCTACAATATTATCGAGGATTATGGTGGAAGGGGGCACCGCACACGGCTAAGAAAACGATCATGAAGATCAACTTGTGTGTCTATGGGGTGCCCCCTGCCCCCGTATATAAAGGAGTGGAGGAGGGGAGGGCCGGCCCTCTCTATGGCGCGCCCTAGGGGAGTCCTACTCCCACCGGGAGTAGGATTCCCCCTTTCCTAGTCCAACTAGGAGCCCTTCCAAGTATTAGGAGTAGGAGACAAGGAAGGGGAAGAGGGAAGAGAAGGAAGGAGGGGGCGCAGCCCCTCCCCCTAGTCCAATTCGGACTAGGCCTTGGGGGGGCGCGGCCTGCCTCTCCCTCTCCCCTAAAGCCCAATAAGGCCCATATACTTCTTCTCCCGTATTCCCGTAACTCCCCGGTACTCCAAAAGAATACCCGAACCACTCGGAACCTTTCCGATGTCCGAATATAGTCGTCCAATATATCGATCTTTACGTCTCGACCATTTCGAGACTCCTCGTCATGTCCCCGATCTCATCCGGGACTCCGAACCCCTTCGGTACATCAAAACTCATAAACTCATAATATAACTGTCATCGAAACCTTAAGCGTGCGGACCCTACGGGTTCGAGAACAATGTAGACATGACCGTGAGATGTCTCCGGTCAATAACCAATAGCGGAACCTGGATGCTCATATTGGCTCCCACATATTCTACGAAGATCTTTATCGGTCAGACCGCACAACAACATACGTTGTTCCCTTTGTCATCGGTATGTTACTTGCCCGAGATTCGATCGTCGGTATCTCAATACCTAGTTCAATCTCGTTACCGATAAGTCTCTTTACTCGTTCCGTAATACATCATCTCGCAACTAACTCATTAGTTGCAATGCTTGCAAGGCTTATGTGATGTGCATTACCGAGAGGGCCCAGAGATACCTCTCCGACAATTGGAGTGACAAATCCTAATCTCGAAATACGCCAACCCAACATGTACCTTTGGATACACCTGTAGAGCACCTTTATAATCACCCAGTTACGTTGTGACGTTTGGTAGCAAACAAAGTGTTCCTCCGGCAAACGGGAGTTGCATAATCTCATAGTCATAGGAACATGTATAAGTCATGAAGAAAGCAATAGCAACATACTAAACGATCGGGTGCTAAGCTAATGGAATGGGTCATGTCAATCAGATCATTCACCTAATGATGTGATCCCGTTAATCAAATAACAACTCTTTGTCCATGGTTAGGAAACATAACCATCTTTGATTAACGAGCTAGTCAAGTAGAGGCATACTAGTGACACTCTGTTTGTCTATGTATTCACACATGTATTATGTTTCCGGTTAATACAATTATAGCATGAATAATAAACATTTATCATGAAATAAGGAAATAAATAATAACTTTATTATTGCCTCTAGGGCATATTTCCTTCAATATATATATATATATATATATATATATATATATGTATGTATGTATATATATATATATGTATATATATATATATATTACTAGTGTGCAGGCAGCCAATTCCCTTTTGCTTCAGACTCAACTTTTCTTGGACTACAATCATCTTTTTGGCTCAGTTTTGCTTCATAACCTTTCTCTTTAATTTGTGTGCAGCAAATCCTAACCAAATGGGAAGATCAAGCACCCTAACTACAAGTGGATTATCATCATCTTTTTGGCTCCGTCCAGTCCTCATGTGAAGAGCTCGCTCTTCGAAAAAGAAGCAACATTATACTTACCAGTTCAGTCAAGAGGGGAAAAAAGTTGTCTTCCGTTGCAACACTGAAAACAGAGCATCATAGGGCTTCTGTTATTTCATATACTGCATATATCCTCCAAGGCTGTCCGTCCGTCCATCCGTTCGTCGAAATATGGTTGCAGGTGGTGGCACTCACAAGAGACCCGTTGATGGTGCTGCTGACATAATGCACCAAGAGGAGCCTGCAAACACAGATGCAAAAGACGATCATCACATAGCCATCTATTTCATTGACTCACCCCAACAAACAGAAAGAGGGGTCCTGGGTGACAAGACCAATGGCCAGGATTACTCCTTCCAGCACCACCTGCAAACACCAAGCTCACCACCCTGCTACTCCACGGACCACATGCTCGGCGCTAACCAAAGGCACGTCAACAGCAACAATGGCTTCTAATCTTCTTCCCAGCAGCAGCATGATCAGCAGCGGGAAAGAGCAAGCCAAGGCAGCGGCCAAGTAGCGAACATCAATAGCAGCAGTAGTGCAGTCAGCAGAGCAACAGCAGCAGCGGGGGCGGCGCAACAACAGTTAGCACGGGCGCGCGCGAGCGGCAACGGGCGGACGAGCACGGGCGAGGGATGGCCAGGGGCACGCAGGCGGATACGTGCCCAAGGGTAGGAGCAGCAGGGAGGTCGTGCGCCGGGGCGCGACAATGGAGCCCGGGGGCACACGGGCCGGCTATGGGGTGAGCGCGAGGTCGACGGCGGCGGCTTACGGCGGCCTATGGAGGCGGATCGAAGGGGGAACGGTTGAGGGACTCACCGTGGAGATCGTGGCAGGCTCGGTGAAGGCCGGGGTGGACCGGAGAGACGGTGGCGACCGCGAGATGGCGATGGCTGGAGGAAGAAGAAGGACTCCTCCTGCTAGTGCTCCGGTGGCGACTCCGGTGGCAGAGCGAGCGCGGGGGTCGTCGCGTGCGGGGGGTCGTCAGCGGCGGTGGAGAGCGGGCGTGGGGGGTTTGCACGGCGGCGATGGAGAGCGAGAGTGGGCGAGGGGATCTGGAGAGGGAGGGTTAGCGAGGGGGAAGGTTAGCAATGGCGCACCTCCTAGGGGTGCGCCATAAGTACTTTGATAGCAATGGCGCACCTTCCTCTGGTGACCATTACTAACCTTTTTTGGATTTTTCGTTGCATCTAATATTTTTTTAGAAAATGACGATCAAATTTGAAAACATTTATGAATGTGAAAAAATATCATCAAATTTGTTATTTGAAAATATTTATGAATATGAAAAAATATCACCAAATTTGTTATTTGAAAATATCATCAATTTTTTTTGAATTTTTAGTTGCATTCATTTGTGAATTGGTAAAACATTTATGAATGTGAAAAAATATCATCAAATTTGAAAAAAATCATGAATTCAAAAAGTGCCCATGAAATTTAAAAATATTCATGAGTTCAAAAAATATTAACAAATTCAATACTTTTTGTGAGTTAGAAATTCAATACCAGAATAAACACAAAAATAAATATTCATGAGGACTAGAACAGAAGAAATATCATTACTAGTTTCGCAAAACAAAAAAATATAGTTGTTAGTAGTGGCGCACCTTGGTTGTGGTGCGCCATTACTAGTTTGAACTAGTAATGGCGATTACTAGTTTGAACTAGTAATGGCGCACTGTACCCTGGTGCGCTATTACTAGTTTTGGAAAAAAAAATGTTAGTAATGGCACACCTTGTTTGTGATGCGCCATTACTAGTTAAAACTATTAATGACGCACTGTGCGCTGGTGCGTCATTAATAGTTTTGGAAAAAGAAAAAAAATTGCTAGTAATGGCGCACCGTGTGTCTAGTGCGCCATTAGTAATGTGGACACTAATGGCACACCACATATCTGGTGCATCATTAATGTCCATATTGGCTATAGCCCTTTTCCTAGTAGTGAAAGCACCTAAATGGGGTAATAAAAGCTGTTTTTATTTCATTGGGTCCATACAGTCGGATCTGATGGTACCCGGAGTATGCGTCCAGAAAGGACAATCGCTCACATCCCGCAGTCGAGTCGACTATTTGATCGATGCGGAGGAGATAGAAGTGATCTTTGGGGAAGGCCCGATTGATATGCTTGAAGTTAATACACACACAGAGTGAATCATCTTTCTTGGGGACCATGCCGATGTTGGCGAGCCACTCAGAGTGGTAAATCTCTCGGATGAACTCAGCTGCCAAAAGTCGAACCACTTCCTCGCCAATTGCCTTTCTTTTCACCACGGCGGACCGTCGGAGATGCTCTTTGACAGGTTTTGCTTTTGGGTCGACTCACAAACGATGCTCAGCCAGTTCCCTGGGTACACCTGGCATGTCAGAAGGTTTCCATGCAAAGATGTCCTGGTTCTCACAGAGAAACTGGATGAGCGCTTCTTCCTATTTGCTATCGAGTGTTGTTGAAATATGAGTCGGAGCAGCATTGGGATTAGTCGGGTGAATATGAGCTGACTTCGTTTCACCAGACAACTTAAATGCAGATTCTGAAGCAGGCTTCTTAGCTCTCAACAGATCACTTGGATCTATAGTCTTCTTTTATTCTTCCATTTCTACTGCTGCCATCTGTTCATCGGCAATCTTCGAGCCTTTTTGGAAGCACTCTTCTACTCGCTGCCAATTACCAGTGACTGAACATGGTCCAGCCATGAAGCGAGCATACGCAGTTCTGCCCAGGATAGCATGATAGGCACTGTGAAAATCCACAACTTCAAATGTCAACTTTTCCTTACGGCAATTCTTTGAATCATCAAAAACCACATCAAGAGTGATCTGCCCAAGTGAATCGGCTTTCTTTCCAGGTATAACTCCGTGGAACCGCATGTTGCTCTTGCTGAGCTTGGACATCGGAATGCCCATCCCTCGAAGGGTCTCAGCATACAAAATGTTTAAACCACTGCCGCCATCCATCAAGACTTTGGTCAATCGGGTGCCCCCAACGACCGGGTCGACCACCAATGCTTGCCTCCCAGGGTGGCTACATGCGGCGAGTGGTCGGACTGGTCGAATGTGATGGGAGTCTTTGACCATTTTAGATACATCGTCGTTGCCGGAGCAACCATGTTTACTTCTCTATTGATGACTTTCAGTCGACTTTTACTTTCAATGTTAGCGAAAATCACCAAAGTGGAATTGACATTGGGAAATCCTTCATCATCCTCTTCCTTGTCTTCATCCTTATCAGATTCCTTCTCTTTCTCATTGGGTTGTTTTTCTCGGAACTGCTATATAAGGACTCGACACTGTCGAGTGGTATGTTGGGGATAAATCAGATTACCCTCTTCATCCTTCTTAATGTGAATGTGACATGGTAAATCCAACACGTCGTTCCCTGTTGAATCATTTACCTTCTTGGGGATCCAGGGCCCTTTAGGCTTTCCCTTAAATTTTCCTTGGGATGCGACTGCAACCTCTCCAGGAGCCGCAGGCTCCGCTTTGCGCTTCTGCTTCCAATTGGAATTATCTCCTCCAGTATCCTGGCCGACTAGTTTGCCCTTGCCGCTGCGGAGTCGGTCTTCTTCTTCGCCGTTTGCGTACCGAGTGGCTATTTCCATCATTCGGGTCAGGGTCATGTCTCCCGTCCAACCGAATTTCAGATTAATCTCTCTATACCGAACGTCTTCCTTGAAGCCGCAAACTGCTTGATGCTAAGACACATTCTCCACAGTGTGATGCAAAGTGGTCCACCTCTGGATGTAATCCTTCAAAGTTTCATTCGGTTTTTGCACACAATGCTGTAATTCTGTCAACCCTGCAGGTCGTTTGCATGTGCCCTCGAACGTTTTGCCAAACATTCGGGCTAACTCCTCCCGACTGAATATACTGCCTGGAGCCATCTGATTCAACCAAGCCCTAGCTGACCCTTCAAGCATCAGGGGAAGGTGTTTCATGGCCACCTCATCGTTTCCACCACCGACCTGAACAACAACTCGGTAATCCTCAAGCCAAGTGTCAGGCTTCGATTCACCAGTGAACTTACTAACTCCAGTCACCAACCTGAAGTTGGGAGGGATCTCTGCAGCCCTGATGGCTCTGCTAAAACACTCGGGACCAGAAACATGCACTCTACTTCCAGTCGGGCGATCTCCGTCCTGCCCTTCTCTTTGTGCTCGATTCTTGTCCACCAGACCTTGCACCAGAATTGACCTTGCATCAAACCCTGGCTCCCTTGGGTCGACTGGCATCCTCCGCTCCTTGCTGTAAGGGCGCCTATCATCATAATGCCGGGGCACGTATGATCTGCCCCTCGGAGGGGGCGTGGGCACTCGATGACGGTCATCACGATTGAGCCGATGATCGTGCTGCTCGTGGTTCCGACCCAGGTACTGCCCTTGGCGATGCCCTCGTCCCTCACAACGCGGAGGCGATCTTGGGCTGTGAGCCGACTGAACTGTGTCAGCCACCACAGATCTGCTATGAATTCTGTTACGCGACTGAGATACTGCAGTGTTCTACTCTCCGGTTGCCCGGAGCAGCGCTCTGATCTGCATCAAACCTCTACTAGCTTCCTACTGGGACGGTTGAATAGACTCTGCTATGCGGGCTGCAACTGTAAGGTTCTGGATCGGAGTGCGGTATACCTGTGGTTCAGGCGGGAACAGCTGCCGCTGCCGTCGACTGGATTCAGGGATCTGCCGCCGAGCACGCTCGTTGAGTGCACGCTGAAGGTTCTCCAGTCGAGTGCGCTCAGCCAAAGTGGCCAAGCGGGCCGCCTCCAAGGCCCGAGCCTCAGAGTCTCTCCGATAACGGGCGTGTGGAGCGCCTCCATATTGCGGCGGTGAAGTTCCTCCCTCTGCTGAGAAGAGAGGGTTTCGGGGTGGTACTCCTCGTGAACGCGCGACGGATCGCCGCCACCGTCGTCGTCGCCGTTGCAATGCATGCCAGGCGGGCTGTGTGGTGTGTCGACCATCAGGACCTCCGCCGCTGGATCGTTGTTGTCGCACTCGGAAAGGGTCTCGACGGAGCCAGTCGACAGATCGAACAGGACGTAGAGAGATTCGTCGGGCTCGATTGCCGCAACTTGAGGGGTGGCCGACTGACGTGCCACCGCATGCTTCACCCACCGCTGAAGTCGGGACCGACCGGACCGTTTGCGACGGCGAACAACGGGGAGCGAAGACACCACGGGAGCCGACCGATACTGGGTCGACGGCTGCCGCAGAAGGACGTCGCGAATGCACGCGGGAAAGTGCGTCGCCCCGCGGACAGGGAGTGTCTCGACGTCGAGGGGAGCTTCCTGAAGCCAAGCAGAGTCGCCAGCGATGAAAACAAGCGCGCCGAGACGGATCTCGCGGCCCTTAGCCAAACCTCCGCCGGAAACCATGATGATAGGACTCGAAAAAATTGCAACCTCACCGGAAAGTTGTTAAGACACCTGCCCACGGTGGGCGCCAACTGTCGTGGTTCTAAGTATGACAGTAGAATGAAGGGTAGGTATGAGGAGGCAAGATCCTAGCTACAGTGAAGTTGTGCACGCAAGATTTACGAGTTCAGCCCCTTCTCGTAGGAAGTAACATCCCTACGTCTCGGTGCCTAGAGGCTGGTCGATTGGATTGTGCGTGAAGTTACAGGGGGTGCGAACCCTTGTCCCAGAGGAGGGGGGTGGTTTATATAGAGTGCGCCAGGACCCCAGCCATCTCCTGTTACATAGAGTTCAATGTACACAAAGAGGGGACGTTACTGGTAACATCGGCATGAAAGTGATATAGATGATTTTTAAGACTAAGGAGTGAACGCCTGACCATTGCCATCCAGAGTGACCTTAGTTCTTCTATATTCCGAGTGGTTTCTGATATGGTCGAATGATTATATCCTGGTCGAATAGAATTGGGTTGTCTGAGTGAAACTCGTGATCGAGTGAGTTGCATCCTGAGGTGATTTCAGTTGATAGAATTTGCCGTCCTTTGAATGTCTTCGACTATAGGGCAGTGTCTTTGGGAAGGGTGCTTAGATCAGGTCTATTGCCCTACCCTAGATACATGTCATCGTCATACGCCTCATAATCGCATGATACCCATCTTCTTGCTCCATTACACACATGCCACATTTCAGGCATGTTACATGTCTCCCTCTTGCAATGGTTGTGATGCACGCCAGGTGGCTCCATTGCGAGCATGTGACCAAATACACTACCTTGGGGGGGGATGCGAGATCATGTTCCGGATCTTCCTACCACCCTCGGAATGGCAATTGTTGTGACTAGAATGACTCAGCCGCATTATTTTGTGAAAGCCAACCGATAAGAACTTCTGACAAAGAACATACCCAACTTCTCATGCTTCTAGGTAAATGAAAATTTTCAGTGCAATACAGTGACAACCTAATTGCCAACACTGGTTCATTCGGATACATAATTGCGTCCAAGGTAGTAGTCTCTTTTCATGACCCCTTCAGAGATCTCTAAGAAGGACATAAAAGAATAAGTAGGCTGCTCAAGACCAAGTTAATCGGTACTAATGACCAACATAAGATAAGTTCTTGTCTCGTCAGCCACTCAACACTTTCTCAAAACAATCTTCAATATTGCCCCATTCTCAGTTTTAAAAAATTACAGTAATAAGCATGAATACCAAGGTATTTGAATGGGAGTATTATGTGGGCGTACCCCGCTCACGAAAAATAGCGCGCCTTCTATTAACAATTGGCAACTATGTATTTTAATCTCGCCCGAGACAAAAGAAATACAATACATGTCAATTATGTATAAAATGATTTTATACACAATTCTTTATTAGTTGTACAAACCACGGTCTAAAATGTGAGCCACATATGAATAAGTTTCTACTACAGTATTTAAAAAAATCACCTACACCTTTATTCCAACACGGCAACTGATATATTTTTTTAGACAAGACAACTGTTAGATGTGCGATGCTTGGCTGTACATTTTGCATTGCCACGCAAATGCCAATGGCGCGTCGCCAAAAGGATTGTCGCCGGCCTGGGCCCCGACTCAAGGTGTGCCAATGGCGCAGCGCCGAAAGGTGATCGCTGTCCGGGCCAGGCGTTGGATCAAGGTGTAGTGGCGGGCCCAGAGGTGCTGCTGGCTCGATCCATGTGGGTTTTGTCTCCTGTCTGTCCAGCCAAGAGCTAGCCTCAGTGCACTGCATACACACGCGTGCGTGCATGGCGTCAATCATGCTACCGGCTTCCGTGTGACCACATGGCGGGAGCGGCTGAGCACCACGCCATCACCCCTTGATTCTGGGCACGGCAGACACCCAGACTGTCTAAGCAGGAAGAAGCTGCGCACCAAAACTTGACACAGTAACGAATGATGTGTGCGTCCGGTGTTCTTGGCCGAGCCACTTTATCTCCGAGTCGGTGGGTTTTTCTTGCGTGCTATTCTGTACATGCTTTCGTAGCTTTATTGTTCAGGGTTAGATTTGGTTTAGGCCTCTCTTTTTTTGCGGGGTAAAAGAATTGTATTACTCAAGAGCAGGAGAGATCATCCCTACACAGGCTAGGAATGTTAGCCGGTCCAAAGCGGAGCCAGACCACCGTACGGTCCTCCGTTCTACCAAAGTTTGCTAACACCTGGCTTACATTATTTTGCTCTTTAATAAAAATATGAGTAACACAATACTCCCTTGATTCTGGGCACTACCCCTTGATTCTGGGCACGGCAGACATCCAGACCGTCTAAGCAGGAAGAAGCTGCGCACCAAAACTTGACACAGCAACGGAATGATCTGTGTGTCCGATGCTCTTGGTCGAGCCACTTTGTCGCCGAGTTGGTGGGATTTTCTTGTGTGCTATTCTGTACATGTTTCGGTAGCTTTGGGTTAGATTTGGTTTAGGCCTTGTTTGATTTACATGATTTGCTTAGGAATTTTACAGGATTGACACCCTCAGAAAATTTTCCTTTACATGTTGTTTGATTCGCAGGATTGCATTCCTCAGGAACCAACCCTATAGAAACTTCTTAGGTCCTGTTTGGTTCATAGAATTTGTGAACGACTGTTCATGGAAGTTTATTTACCTATGCATTGTTCAGGACACAGGATGTGCATACGTAAACCAGAGGAAACTTGCGCTTCCGGTGCCAATTCCAAAGGAATCCTAACATCTGCCTGGAGCTCATTTCTTAGGCGGAAGACTGAGGCGAGCCACTCTGGCCGTATCATCAGGGATTAAAAAAACAACGGGTGTGTGAAGGGCTGAGGTGAGAGATAGAGATAAAGCTCCTTTGCTTCAGTTAAGAAAAATACTTGAAGACCACTGTTTGCAGAATGCTACCCTAAGGTTATCCTATGGTCACGCGAACACCTATTTTGATAACCTTCCTTTGTACTCCGTTGGACCTGTGATCCTTTTCTGTTCCTACATTTTCTCTTTTTCCTATGTTTTGATACCATATGAACCGAACGGGGCCTTAGTTCATTTTCAAAGGTAAACAAACATGAGGTTGGACTTCATGGAAACATTCCTCTATTTTGCTTACCCGACGTAAAATTTCAGTGGACAATGCATCCTACTCCTGTACGTTTCCTGTTCCTACACTTCGACGCTATGCAAGAGGGAACCAGAAATGGCGGCCCGCCTGATTTTCAAATGTCGATTCACTATCAGGGTTTGGAACTCCATCTACAACTAGTTGGGTTGGCAATCAACGACACCTTCTTGGAACGACATCCACACGCTTAAACAATGGTGGAACGCGGGCGAGGGACAACCGGGCTACTCAAGAAAGGCAGTCATCTTGCTGCAAATGCTCATGTGTTGAGAGATCTGGAACAAAAGAAATGCTCGTGTTTTCCATAACAAGGCATCTTTATTCACTCGTGTAGTGGGGAAGACCAGGGAAGAAGTAAAAACTAGCGTAGTGGCGAGGGCTAAGTTTCTGAGTAAAATTTTACCGGGAGAGTGATCCCCGAGTCGGACCTGTGTGGTCTTGTAACCGTTCAAGAAACTTTGTTTTCCTCCTTCTCAGAAACTTAGTTAATGAGATGAGGCAAAGCTTGTCACATCCCTAGTTCTGGCCTGACCTAGGCTGGCTTCCATCTGTGCATCATGTTTAAATTTTTAAAACTTGAACTGAGGAAAATTGGAAGCCTCAAAACCCTAAATAAAAGAAGGGCAAAAACCCTAGAAATCTCATTCTATGTTCCAAGATGTCCTTTTGCAATGTTTGAGAATTTTGGCAAGAGCTATATATCAAACCAAAATTTAGGAACATTTTAAAGGAATTATTTTTGGGACTTTGAATTTAAATCATTAGCTATTTGAATTTAAATTATATTCATATAATTAGAATATAACTTCAAATACCCCTGAAATATTTTATGAGCTTTGGAAAAGTCCATCTAGCAAAATAAAAATATTCAGAGGAGTTTTTGGCCATTGTTTGAATTATTTTAAATTCAAAAACAGTGGCAAAAGATTAAATAAAAAGTAAAACAGAAAAGAAATTTAAAAAAAGAGCAGAAGGACTTACCTGGCGGCCCACTTACCTGGCCCAGCTCCTCCAGCGGCCCAGCCCACCTCCTCCTCTCTGTCGTCTTCCTCCCCCTCGCCCCGAAGCTGCTCGGTGGCGAGCGCTGGCGATGCCTCGGCCACCTCCTACCTCCCTGCTTGCCTCCGCTACTCCCTGGAGACGCCACGCGGCCCCCTCGACCCTCTCTCACTCTCCCGTATCTCTCCATCCGTCCCTATCCCCCTCTGCTCTCCTCTCTCGTGATCGACCACGAGCACCCGAAGAGCACCGACGAGCCTCACCGCGGCCAGTGTCCACCCCTCGCCTCGCCGATGCTTCCAGAAGAACCGCCGCGCCTTTCCTCTTCGTCTCCACCAAATCACGTGACGCCGGGTGCACCGCAGCGTCGTCCCTGCCGCCTTCATCGCCGCATCTGTCCGGCGATCGCCGCGGTCGATTCGCCGCCTCCGACGCCTCCCCGAGACAACCGAGCTGCTCATCGACCTCGTTGTGAGCCTCCGTGCAGAACCCCCCTCTTTCCCCTCGCGTTTGCGAGCTCTAGGCCATAGCTCCGTCGCGGCCGAACTCTGGCCGCCGCTGACCTCGTCGCCGCCGTCACTGCAGCCGCTTGAGCTCGTTTCGGAGCGTGTCACCGCACTCAGGAAGCCACCAGGAGCCTAACGCATATCCTAACTCGCCCTCCCGTGCACCACAGCGCCAACCCCGCACTCACCGAACTCTGGCGCCGCCGCGAGCTCCGTTCCGGCGAGCCCCGGCGTTCCCGTAGCCTCCCACCTACCCCATCAGATGCGGGAGAGCCGGGCTACGCCCCGGTGCCCTCAGCCGCCGCCTTCGTCGCCTTTAGCACAAGTCGGGCGTGCCCCGCCGTGCTCTGTCGTCGTCACCGGCTAATCTCCGGCCAGCTGACGTGGCTGGCTTAATTAGCCACTAACCACCGCTTCGTGTCACTGACACCTAGGCCCCACGCTTTAATTAATCTTAGTTTATTTTCTATTTAGTTTAAATTAATCACAGTGGCCCCACACGTCAGCTTTGACCGCGCTGACGTGGCCTTTGACCCGACCCCACCTGTCATTGACACTAAATAACCCTGTGTCACTGACGTGTGGCCCCCACACGTCAGGTTTGACCTGGACCCGCCCTGTTGACCTGATGACGTCAGGTTGAGGTCATGCTGACGCAATAATTCCTTTCTGGAATTAAAATAAATTAGGAAATGATTTATAAATTCCAGAAAATTGTATAAACTTCTAAAATTCATAGAAATTCAACCGTAACTCCAAATGAAATAAATTATATATGAAAAATTATCAGAAAAATTCAAGGAATCCATCTGTACCATTTCCATGCATGTTAGAACAACTTATCACTACTGTTTAGGACAAATGAAGTAAAGGGCATTTAAATAATCACATATGGAGTTTGAATTTGAATCTTGTATTCAAACCAACTTCATTTAAATCATAGCTAAGTGCATTAGCCCAAAACACGTTCATATTGCCATGTCATAGCATGCATCATATTGTGCATTGCATTGATTGTGTTCTCCCTTGTTTGCCGGTATTTGTCCCCTCTCGATAGACGTGGTTCGACGATGAGTTCGATGACACCGATGAAGAGCTATGCTATCTTCAGAAGTGCCAGGCAAGCAAAACCCCCTTGTTCATTCCGATAAAATCCCACTCTCTCGCTCCTGCTCTCTTTTACTGCATTAGGACAACAACGACATATTGTTACTTGCTGCGGTAGCTGAACCCCTTTATCCTTTGCATGACCTATCATTGCCACCGTAAATAGATGAAACCCACTAGCATGAGTAGGAGTTGTTTGAGCCCTGATGTGCCTACTCATTCATGCTTGTTTGTCATGCCTGCTATTGCTTAGAGTTGAGTCAGGTCTGATTCATCGGGGATGAATCAGAGGTGTGTGAACATGTCCTACCGTTGAGAGCTAAGTGTGTGAACACGATTTGGTAAAGGTAGCGGTGAGAGGCCATGTAGGAGTACATGGTGGGTTGTCTCATTGCAGCCGTCCTCAGGAACTGAGTTCTGTGTTTGTGATCCATGACCAGCTACTACCACACATTGGAATGCTTAAGTGCCCCTCTCGACTTATTAATCAACTTGATCTCTGTCCAGGAGTTGCAACTAGTTTCTGGTGTTTGTAGGTAGTGTTAGTAGTCTACCAAGTGGCACCCGGTACAGGTGGGCTTGGGACAGACTAGGCACAGTGGCACGGTGTACCAAGTGGCACCCGGATGGTGGGCTTGGGAACCCTGCTCACATCGTTTGGGGCCGTGAGCGACACCCCGGCCGGATCTCCTTGCGGATGGAACCCGAATAGGCGATAAACCTGGACTAGAGACTTGTTCGGTTAGTCAGGTCGTGGCCGACTCCCTCGCCCGGCTTCCGCTTGAAGGTTGCCGAGGTACATGACGTGTATAGGGCGGTAAGTGGCGAGAGCGTGTGTGAAGAAGTACACCCCTGCAGGGTTAACATCATCTATTCGAATAGCCGGATTCCTCGGATATGGAAACTTGGACCCCTTGCATAGTTCATAGACAAGTGAAAGTGGATACTCTAAAATACGCAAGATAAGCGTGAGTGCTATGGATGGCGTTCTCGTAGGGAGACGGGAGCGGATCCATAGTGGTGTATTGATATGGTGAATATGTGGACTCGTGTGCGCCACCTCAAAAGAGTTACTTGCAGTCATAGTTCAGGTTAGCCACCGAGTCAAAGCTGGCTTGCTGCAGTCAAACTCCACCATCCCCTTTGTTGATAATGATGCATATGTAGATAGATCTGATGTAAGTCTTGCTGGGTACATTTGTACTCACGTTTGCCTATTTATGTTTTTGCAGAGAGACTTCAGTCTCACTAGTAGTTCCACGTGGACTTCGACGTTTAGCTTGTTACCTCAGCTACGATCTTGTGCCCTCGGCAGGATCTGGTAGATAGTCAGGCTTCTCAGCCTTTTTCGTTTATAGTTGTCTGTACTCAGACATGTTAAGCTTCCGCATGTGCTTTGACTTGTATGCTCTGAGTGTTGGGTCATGAGACCCATGTTTGTAATATCTCGCTCCTCGGAGCCTATTGAATAAATACTTGAGTCGTAGAGTCATGTTGTGATGCCATGTTGTATTGCACATATCGAGCATATTGTGTGTATGTTATTGAAATGCTTGGTATGTGTGGGATCTGACAACCTAGTTGTTTATCCTTAGTAGCCTCTCTTACCGGGAAATGTCTCCTAGTGTTTCCACTGAGCCATGGTAGCTTGCTACTGCTCCGGAACACTTAGGCTGGCCGGCATGTGTCCTTCTTCGTTCCTGTGTCTGTCCCTTCGGGGAAATGTCACGCGATGAATACCGGAGTCCTGTTAGCCCGCTACAGCCTGGTTCACCGGAGTCCTGCTAGCCCAGTGCTACAGCCTGGATTCACTCGCTGATGACCGACACGTTCGATGCTGGGTCATGGATGCCTGTCCCTGTAAGTTAGTGCCACTTTGGGTTCACGACTAGCCATGTCATGCCGGGTTCTTTGTTTTATGGATGCTAGCGACACTATCATATACGTGAGCCAAAAGGCGCAAACGGTCCCGGGCCAGGTAAGGTGGCACCCGTGGGAATACCGTGCGTGAGGCCGCAAAGTGATATGATGTGTTACATGCTAGATCGGTGTGGCATTGAGTCGGGGTCCTGACAGCGTTGGTATCAGAGCTTGACTGCCTGTAGGATTACCAAGCCAAACTGGTCGAAGTTGAGTCTAGAAATGCTTTAGTTATATAAGGGAATTGATTGTGGGATGGAACGTAAGGCTCTTTTTACTCCTTATACCTCATGCCCTTCTGATCTGAGTCATCTTATCCTTCCTACGGGGTTAAGAACTAGGCTTTCCCTTCTTTCTATCAGGATCACGTGTTACTAATCCGTAGACTTATAAGATTATTGGATTAAGCCTCAGTTCAGTTTCTACCTCTGTATGTTAATTATTGATCTCGAGACCTTGATATTGTGCTTCTGAGTGGTTATGCCACCATTTTTGTGAATGTCTCAAATCTTTTCTGAGCATTTACAGCCGTTATGCTGTCCGAGTCATCCCAGGTTTCTAAATAATCTGATGCATTTGCAAAATCCTTTCCCTCTGGTTTCAATGTTCCTTTATGCCAGCTCAATCACACTAATTGATGAGTTGAGGTATTCTATTGCCTTGACACTTATGTTGGAGATATTATTATGACCCTAGGTGTCTCAGGGGATCATCTAGTAATTTAGCCATGATTTGTGTCCCAGTGTGAGGATTCTGGCCTTTATTCTCGAAAGCATCCCGTGATGCCACTTAGTAGTAGGTATTCTATTCCTGGGTTTTGAACCCGAGATTCACTCTACTTACATCATGTTGATAGTGTTGCTAGTTCCTTTAGTATATTAGTAACCTTTGCGATAGTCCTCGAGGTCCGTGGTATATCGTTCTTCCAAATACCATGAACCATTATGGCAGAAGTTGTTGGATCAAAAGATCACAACAGGCCCTCTATGAGTTCCCCATTCTATATTGTGGCTCTGCTAGTTCTACTTTTCTGCATGGGATATCCGGAAGAAATATGCTGAACTTCGTTCGACATGCTAAACCATGCATCCACAACTCAGAAAATCGTATGTTCCTTTGAGTTGTCCATCTTTAGTTGTTTTCTGGCCCTTGTATATCAATTGATATTCAGGAGTAGTTATGCATCCGTGTTCATCGATGCTTATTATTCTTGTGGTCCGTCAAGCCATTCTGTCCTGAATGACTTGGAGAAACAAACTCCAGTACCTCATCCATATCTAGGATTGGGTCAAAGCAGTTGTGTTCCGCAAATCAAATACTAATCCAGTTTTTGTTCTGTTCTACCTTGGAGTATTACCATCTTTATATCGGGATTGTTATAGGAATTGCACACCATCCTATGAACTCTTGGTACAGTGATACTTCTCTCCATCATTATCCATTTCTCGGTTCCCATGTTATTGTAACCGGAATGCCGACAAGTGAATTGTGGTGTGTGAATTCAATACTCCTAGCAACCTTGTTGCTTGGTAGTTAATGGACAATATTCTCATTCCTAGCATGTTGGTTATTGAATCACCATTCTAAGATAGATTGTGCTACCTAGTCCTTATTTCCTGGTGCACTCTTTGATTGATGAATTAGGATTTAGTCAAGTCCTCGCTCATTTGATCATATCATCTTGCCCTGAAAAGAAAGATTGCTCTCGAGCTTAGTAACATACCGGTGGTTCGTGATTTTCCGAATATCTTCTCGGAAGTATTACCAGGTTGTCACCTGACTGTTATGTTGAGCTCGTGATCAAGTTGGTTTCTTGTGAACCACCCTTTCTCCAAGAATCCGTGTTGGATACCTCTGAGCTAGTTGGTTAAGCTAAACGACAACTTGGAGAGTTGGAAGATAAAAGCTTACCTAACTTAGTTCGTTCAAAGGGATATCCTGGTGTTGGTGTGTTAGTTGAAGAAAGATGATATCTTCATCGATTGGTCCCTATGATCAGTTATTGGACCTATTGTTTTATAAAAACTTTGATTTAAGTATGGGCTATCGTCAAATCAAATCAGAACCAACGATGTTCGTAGTGTTGTCTTACTCGTGGTTGATCCCTCGAGCAAATACCATTACATCTTTTGGTCTGACCAATACTATCACCGTGTTCACATGATGGTGGAAGTCCAGTGATATGGAAATTCCGACGAGTTGTTGTTGAGCCCATCAGCAGCATTTTGTCTCCCCCATGATTCATGTTGAACACCAACCTAGTGTTGGAAACTTTTATAGGCATTTTCTTCATGCCCCGTTCATGAAGTATATGTCTGGATGAAAGAAGTGACTTCCTTTGATTCACGTGCATTTGATGTAAGTTGCCGCCGTGAATTCGAGAAAGTTGTTTTGCTCCTTTGGAATCGTCCCAAGTCAGTCATGCACGTGCGAAGAATTCTGTGGTCTGTTAGACTGATCATCTTCATTCCATATGTATATCCTAGCACACCAAGCCACTGATTGACTTGTTCAAGGAAAAGAAGTCTATGCTTGGGATCTAATCCATGGACTTGCGTAAAGACTTCGATATCCTCGATGATGGTTCCCAACCAGAACTCGGTAGTGTTTTATTGTAAGACTACCATGTGGGCATGCTTGTTTGGAAGAACGTGTTCACATGTTTGTAGCAGAACCAGCTCATGTTTTGGAGCTTGCTATCGTAGTTCATTTCCCGAGAATCTCGCAACGTCATCTCGTCGATTTGTGTTGCAAACTTTCATTTTTCTTCCTAGACTCGATGAGTCTGGATCATCCTGACACCAACCAGATCTGAATCTCAGGCAGATATGATGGTTGGAACATTTCCCAAGAATTATAATATTGGTCCCTCGATAACCGGTAAAGTGGATGTCGTGGCCAACACACCCAGCCGGAAGACCTATTATTGTAGTATCTTGTTTGAGGAAGTTGGCCACCTCCCCATAAGGACTTCGTAGGATTTACCTCCGTAACTGTTCCTTATGGATTCTATTGCTCCCGAAGTCCGATCTTTACTTGATGTTCTAGTTATCAAACCATATCTATGAATGGGATACACTAGCACGTCAAGGAGAACATTAGAACCGGAGTGCTAAATGTCTCTCGGTCGATCATCCAGATTTTATTTCCTTGGCCCCGCCAAGGGTGAAATCCGAGAAAGTGTTATCTTCCTTTGCATCTGCATCGTCCATCGTTGTTCATCATGGTGGTATGTTGTGTTGCCAGGATCCTTCACACGGATGTTGGTAAAACCTTGATGAATATGGAAATGCTCAAGTTCTTGAGAGCACGCACAAGCGCTAGGTGTTATCATCGACACTAATTGGGATGCTCTCAGTTTCCTCGGCAATGCTATGATCTTTTCAAACAGGGAATCCACTCTTTATTGTTGGGTTCTTCCCCAGTTACCAGAATCATTCCCAGCATTTGCATTTTGTTCCCAGCTTGCACCGCCAATGTGCCATTCTACCATAGGTCTCTTCCATTTCCGGTGGTAAGCAAATTCATCCATTACGTTGTCTTCAACAAGGTAATCCACATCATCCAAGTCCGAGTATGCCATTCTACCGACCCCCTCCAAACGATCGCTCGAGAATTGCCTTAGGCTGGTTTAAAGAGTTTCAATGATCTCTGAATCAAAGGTAATTCTTTTTGCCACTTAAGGGGATATTTCTACGAGTCACCTTCCCTAAGGTGCATCGTTGTGGTATCATGGCAACTCAACTCCTCGCTACGTTGACAATCACTTACCACCTTCTTAAGCGTGAAATTGTTGTCTACCTAGTGAACCTTTGTCATCTGCTTCACTCCATTCCCATGGATGTATGCTTCGTGTCTCAGCTCAAGAGATGTTGCGATGACTCACTTGGTGAGCTGATCCTAAGTTGATTGATCTTCGAGAAGATCGATTCTTCCGGAGTTGTCCTTTTCCTCTTGCTGTCATGCTAGTTGGAGTTCTCA